>NC_034607.1:32195454-32210807 GCF_900095145.1 Mus pahari | reverse complement strand
AAATGTTGTCCTTATAAGAATTGTCTTGGTCATGGTGTCTGTTCATAGCAGTTAAACCCTAAGACAGGGGAGGTGCCTATTAAGGTATAAGAACACCGAATAGACAGGACTATAAAAGAAATTCCCCATAGCACATGATGATCAAAACACTAAATGTACAGAACAAGAAAAATACATTAAAAGCTGTAAGGGAAAAGGACCTGGTCTCACATAAAGGTAGATTCATTAGAATAATATCGGACTTCCCAATGGAGACTCTAAAAGCCACAAGGGTCTGGATGAGTGTTGTACAAACTCTGAGAGACTACGGATGCCAGCTAACATGACACCCAGCTAAACTATCACACTAGAGGGAGAAATAAAGACATTCTTCAATAAAGACAAATTTAAGCAATTTCAACCAACCAGATCTAAAAGTTACTAGAAGGAAAATTCAGTGAAGAGGGTCACCACACAGGGATAAATAATCCCAAAGCAGCAAATCAAAAAAGGGGGAAAAGCCCACACCATACCAACAAAATAACAGGAATCAATAAATGATGCTCATGGGTAACTTTCAATACTAGTGGTCTAAATCTCCAGTAAAATAATAGACTCATAGATTTGATTATAAAATAAGATCCATATTTGTGCTGTATCCAAGAAACACACTTTACCATTGAGGATGGACATAACCTCAGGATAAAAGAATGGAAAAAGTATTTCAAGCAAATTGACCTCAAAAACAAGTAGATGTAGCCATTTTAACATCTGACAAAATATACCTCAAACCAAAATTATTGAGAAGACCCAAGAAATGACTCTACATAATCATCAAAAGAAAATCCACTGAGAGGATATTGTAATTCTAAACGTTTTTTTTTTTGCACTAAATACAAGAACATCAGAGTTCATAAAAGGAACACCACTAAAGCTAAAATATCGTATGGACCCTCACATGGTGATAGGGAGTTACTTCAGTACTCCTCCACCCTTGCCAAAAGAAAGGTCAGCCAGAGAAAACAAACAGAGACATTCTAAAGTTAAGTAACGACATAAATCAAATGGACTTAGCAGGTATCTACAGAACATTTTACTCAAATAGAAAGGAATGTACTTTCTTCTCAGCAGGCCATGGAACTTTTTGCAAACTGACCACACATTGGACACAAAGAAAGTCTCAACAGTTGAAAGAAAGTTGAAATAACACCCTGTGTCCTATTTAACCACCGTGGATTAAAGCCAGACGATAACAACAACAGAAGCAACAGAAAGTATATATTTTCACAGAAACTGAACAACTCACTACCGAGTGAAAAATGTGTAAAGACAGCCGCAGTTGTACCTGATAATGTGTAGTGTAAGAGTCTCCCAGGTGGTGCTGGTTTTGGAGGCATGAAGGGGTCATGAAGAGCAACTGAGGCTTGGCACTGTGAGAGGTCATGGAAGGCCATTGGTGAAGGTGCAGCCTCAGTTGCAGTTGATGGCCCAGGACTGAAGGGGTCATGCAAAGGAGTAGCGGCTTGGCACCATGAAGAGAGTCTATGAGAGGCTACTGGTGAAGCCTAGTTACAGTGGAAGACAGCAGCGTTTTGGAGATGCCAGTACCATGGGATGCTCACCAAGTACAGCAGTGGCAGTGAAGTGGACCAACCTGAGCTTAGAGCGCTACAGAGGGCAGAGCTGGAGAAGTGGCGCCAGCCCTTTGGAGGAGCCCAGAAGATCATGTGTGGATCCCAGACACTGAAACAAGAAGCTGTAACATTGAAGTGGCCTTGGAGACCCCAAGATATTAAAGATGTCAGAGCCATGGGCTATCTGCTGAGGGAAGCTGCTAACAGGGAGTGGAACCTGCCCAGGAGGAAGAAGCTTGCTGCAGTCAACAAAGATGAAAAGGGAGTTGGAGCTCTGAAGACTGCTTTGATATCAGATACGGAGATTTACGGTTTGGAGTTTGCTGTTTTCCTGTCTTGCTTTGGGGATTACAGTTAAACGATTGGATGAATCTCAGAAGAGACCTTGAACTTTGGACTTTTAATCTTGTTGAGACCATTATAGATTATGTGGGCTTTAGAAGTTGGACTAAATGTATTTTTGCATTATGCTATGTTTAGGTATGGCCCCCATAGACTCATATGTTTGAACAAGCCTATGGGGGGCAGGGAATGGAATGTGATAGATTGTATACGCTTGGCTCAGGGAGTGGCACTATTAGAAGGTGTGGCCTTGTTGAAGTAGGTGTCTCACTGTGAGTGTGGGCTTTAAAATCCTTATCCTAGTTGCCTGGAATCCAGCATCTCCTAGCAGTCTTCAGATGAAGATGTAGAACTCTCAGCTCCTCCTGCCCCATGCCTGCCTGGATGCTGCTATGGTCCTGCCTTGATGGTAATGGACTGAATCTCTGAACCTGTAAGCCAGCCCCAATTAAAGGTTATCCTTATAAGACTTGCCTTGGTCATGGTGTCTGTTCACAGCAATAAAACCCAAACTAAGAAGTAACCAACCATCCTTTGATTGGATTTAAGGCCCTCTTTATGAGATGAGGTCTGTACCTGATCCGGTTAAGGATCGGAGGCTAGATAGGTCATAGGTCTGGGGGGGGAGGCACATAATACTGTTCTTCTTCTTCTTCTAAAGGAACATATCAATAAAATTATTCCTATTGGTTATCTGCTATACCCATAGATCAGTTCCTCAGCCATCAATAAAGATATTTCTTTCTTTTTTTAAAAAGATTTATTTATTTATTTTTTTATTTTAAGCATACAAGTACACTGTAGCTGTCTTCAGACACACCAGAAGAGGGCATCTGATCCCATTACAGATGGTTGTGAGCCACCATGTGGTTGCTGGGAATTGAACTCAGGACCCCTGGAAGAGCAGTCAGTGCTCTTACCTGCTGAGCCATCTCTCCAGCCTCGGAGATATTTCTTCTTGTAGTAGATGAGAACCAACACAGAGACTCACTTCTGGACAGTGTGCCGAGTTGGAGCACTCAGTCGTCATCAAAGCGCTCTCCTTTGAGGCCCAGGGAAGTACTCAGAAGAATAGGTGGACATTTGTAGGAGCCAGATGTGATGGGTGACTTAAGGAAACTCTTCCACACACAGCAGAACATATGAATTCATATGATGCACATATGAATTCAAGGAGACCGCAGCAGCGATGTCAAGCCAGACTGTACAGGTTTAAGCCAGGGGAGGCCCCACCCTTCTGAGAAGGGGAGGTGAAGATCCTTAACCAAGAAGCTATCTACAATTGATGCCTTGTGACCGGGAGAAAGCTCTTCTCTCCAGCGGACCTGGCTGGGTGTATTAACTCCACTTCAAGGCAGACCCGAGCCAGCACAAGTTCAGCAGGGTTTTGGTAGCCTCTGACCTCAGCTTGCTTTGGTTGGGCACTTTGTGTTTAGTGGGTTTTTTCTTGTTTATTTCGGTTTGTTTTTATAGTTGTTTTGCTTGTTTTTCTTCTCCTTCTCCTTCTCCTCCTCCTCCTCCTCCTCCCCCTCCTCCTCCCCCTCCTCCTTCTTTTAGTTTTAAAGAGAAAGAGAGAAAAAAGAACATACATTTGGGTGGGTAGGGAGGTGGGGGAATCTGGGAGGAATTTGGGGAGGGAAATACACGTGAATCAGAATATATTATATAAAATAATGTTTTTCAATTAAAAAACTATGCTTCCCCCCTCTCCAAAGAGAAAGAGAGAGAGAGAGAGAAGAGAGAGAGAGAGAGAGAGAGAGAGAGAGAGAGAGGATATGAAAGACATATTTGATATTTTAGTTCAGGCTACCGTTATAGTTTCCACTATGGTCTCTTTTTTGAAGCGCCCAATTATTTTTAGGAAATTTATGTCATAGGAAGATGTATGTACACAGGTTTTTCCATGTAACTAAAAATGTTTTCCCTCAGTACTTCCAGTTGTGAACATTTGTAAAAACACAATCTTTCCTCTGTTAGTTGGCATAGGTAATCTTACAAGGATTTTTTAAGGCATTGAATTTAAACTCGCCCTCTTGTGGTTAGTATGTGTCAAAACACCCTGGGTATTTGGGGACCGGTATTTGGTTGCTGTGACAGGCTCCAGATTTTCTACAGAAAGAAATTTGCCAATAGCAACTTCTTCCAAAGATATACGGTCTAACAGGGCGTTAGGCATGGAGGACGTGCTGACTGCTGCCAAGGCGCGTGTGCGGCTGCTGGCAACTACACACAGTACACAAGGAAGTCACGCGGAATCACAGCTCTGTGCTTTTCGGTCGTCTTAAGCCAAGGAAGGTTTTTTGTTTGTTTGTTTGTTTGCTTGCTTGTTTGGATTTATTGCTTATAATCTGAGTACACGCGAGGGATGGGTGGGGTAGGGCTGGTGGAATGACAGCTTGTGATTGGTTAAACCCTTGAGACAGTTAAAGGTCAACCCACTGGCTCCAAGAGCGACTTACACAGCATCCTTAGCAACCAGCTGGAGAGCCGGGAGGCTGGGGTGAGTAATTGTAGCTCCTATTGTCGGTGACTTGGGGAACTCGGATTAGGGTCCTGCCCTTTAGTAACCCAGACCACAAAAGACCCAAATGTAGGTTGAACTTCACCCCTCAGAGCCCCAAAGCCCCGTCTCTAGAAGTTGAAGCGACTTCTAGTCGTTGGGAACTCCAGGCCTATTTACCAGGTTTACAGCATCAGGCTCCAAATTAGAGTCTGTACCTTGCAACTTCCGCTAGCTCCTTTGATAGAGGCAGTGTTTTGGGGGGAGAGTATAGAAGGTGGGGGAGCTCTGATAACTGTTCTGGGGCATCTTGGTTGCCTTGCTGATCAGTGTTCATGGTTTCCAGCAACTCAGCTCTCCTCCCCCACCCCCTCTTCCGTCTTCTTACCGACTCCCCATTCTCCTTTCTTACACTTTTGGATTTCCAAAGAGAAAATTCCAACATGAAGATTAGTACACGTAAAGGGCAAAGAATAGATGAAAATAAAACAAAACAAAATCCCACAAGTAACCTAGAAAATAATGCCAAAGTTTTCATGTCAGTCAGAAAGCATTCCTGGGGGTAGGGAAGAGTTGGGTAGAAGTCTATAATTAAAGTCCATCTGATGGATGCTGTCTTCTCTGTTGTCTTTGGTCAGATTCTTTAGGGTTGTAGTTTAAATCTGGTGTTCCCTAATACATTTCCAAAGGTTTGGTTTAATTTTTATATGACCTAGCTCTCAGAAGTCGCCTTTTAAGTCACATATTCTGAAGCTTGTTTTAATTGAAGCTTTAAAAAGCTGTCCAGAGATTAATAACTTTCTAGAAAGACAAACACACAAGCTGCCAAGCAACCAGGCATTTTGTTGGAGCTATTTCAGTACGAGCTATGTCTCAGACATGTTTTGATTTCTCATGTAAGTCTTTGGCTTCAAGGTAAGTGCTGGATTTTCATTTTGCTGATAACTACTGAACATTCCCCAACATGTATCATTCATATAATTCTAGGAAGTAGTGTTCTAAAAATTTGTTCTTGTCAATAAATTTGGAGAAAATTACATATCACATTGTCTGTCATTCAAGATTCATTATATATGCACAGATACTAATAACCTCCTAAATCTTACAGCATGGCAGTCTACACAAATTTGTTCCACACTGCACGTTTGGGAATTACTGTTCTAAATTAACTACACTGTTGTTTCCTCCTCCTCCTCCTCCTCCTCCTCCTCCTCCTCCTCCTCCTCCTCTTCCTCCTTTTCCTCCTCATCTTCCTCTTCCTCCTCTTCCTCTGGGTTCATTTCTTCAAATATTTCTGGTTGATTCAGTTTAAGTCCCCACCCCCTCAAATCTTTTCAAAATGACTACAACAAGTTAACAAATTATTCTACCCCCCACTACTTTGTATTATATTTCAGCAATAACATAAACAATTTGCTAACTGTTTAGGACCATTGGTTTCCTGAGGTAACACTGCAGGTGCTTTGTTGGAACCATGATTCTAACATCATGGTATCTAGCATCTTGCGCAGTCTCTCTAACTTTTTGAATAACTAAAAATAATCATTAATTTTCTTCCTTAGAATGCCTGTCTTGTAGAAGACCAGATGCTTTTAACAGCTGTCCCCTAAATGTAAACCGTGGCCATTTGGTGACGGGAGATGGTTTTTGTGTAGGATAGGTGTGAGTCGAGGGCTGATGTTTGGGTAGTCCAGGGAACAGGGATCTGAGCATAGCTCAGATGGCTCATTTGTGAATTTTAAATAGAAATCTCCCAGGTGAAGAGCAGTGTTTGGGGTCTGGCGGGGGGAGGGAAGCAACACATGTGGTTTTCTAAGTATCTGTCTATAAGTTGGGAGTCCAAAAAATACTCTGAAAAATAAATCTAGATTTCAAGAGAAGTCAGACTGGAGGTAGAGGCCTGGGGGTGGGAGTCGTTAGTCTGTTATACAGCATAAGATTAGATGGTGCCAACTCCGGAGAGAGAAGAGGGCGGAGAAAAATGTACTTTGGCCACAAGGTTGATAAGAATATGTACATTTGATGTATGTGGATGCATTTCATAAGCTATGAAGTGCCATGTAGAACTTATGATCACTAATCCTAGAAGATTCCCTGAAGAAATACATTGAATTTGATTTTCAGGAATATAAGGGACAGGTTAAGGTTGCATTTGATGAAACACACCCCTCAGCCTTTAACTCCGATAGTTTACTCAAATAGGGATTTGTCCTTTCAATAACAACACGAAGGCTGGTGCATGAGAGCTTAGCTGTAGCTTCCCAGTGATGTAAGTGGTCCACACTTCTGTTGATCAATTTCGTGTGCACTTTTCATCTTTGTGGCCGCTTCGAGGCAGGAAGATAACTTCTCCGCCACTCTTCTGTCACCCAGCAAGGTAGAAGAAATAGAAAGAAAGAAAGAAGGCGCCATGGATCCACCAGAAAGGCAGACTTTCCCCAAATTACCTATTCAGATTTAGAAATATATGTGTATATGTATACATGTGTGCAACAGTTAGTGAAGAGGAAGCCATGAATCCTGAAGTGAGCGAGGAGGGGAATCTGGGAAGGTTCGGAGAGGGGAAATGACGTAATTACACTCTAACTTCAAAGAGTAAAAGAAATAATTTACAAAAAGACTCAGGCAGTGCTTTTAGTTGCAAAAGAAAATTCACAAGTCTTGCCAAGAGCACAGAGCCAAAGGCATTTCCTCAGAGTCCACTGAGGACCCTAACAAAGCAAAGGCAGAGGGAGATTCCAGAGGGCAGTGGTGTGGGCACAGCAGGGGAGAGATTTATCCAGGGGGAGAGCTTCCCAGAAGAGGTAGTGGTTTATTTGTGACTAAAACATGGATTAGAAACAGAAAACTATTGGCCAAAATCTCTTGAGCATAGATGGAGAAATCCTAAACAGAATGCCATCAAAACTATCGTCAAAATGAAACCAACAATGTACAAGCAGAATTAATTTTGGGTCTGATATTTCTTCATTTGTTCACACACACACACACACACACACACACACACACACACACACACCCCACCACCACCACCACCACCAACAACAACAACAAAAAAGTCCAAAACCCAACCCCAAACAAAAAATGTAAAAAGCTCCATGGATTCTGTGCCGTGTGGGCAGCCAGCCTCTGCAAGGTGAAGATGCCCAAGTACCACGGAGAAGAGCCCCCAGGAACGGAGCCTGCCACCACCCACCACTACTTTCCCAGTGAACCACATTGGTAGCAGACCTACTCATACCTGTGTGGTCCGAAACCCACAAGCAACATCCAGTGGAAGCCGAAGCTCTAGTTTGACTCCAATGTCATGGGAAACCCAGCTCAGTTCTGCCTCCTCAAGCTGCTAAAAAACTCCTGGCCCAGAGCAGCCCTGTCAGTCACACATAACCATCCTTGTTTCAGCCCCCCACATTTTGGAATAATTTATTACACAGATTAAATAAGTAATAATAATAGTGTTAATAAATTATAATATTAAATTAAAATATATTAATTATATATTTATAATTATTATATTACATTTAGTCATATTATATTATATTTATACTTATTACATAATTATAATAAAATTAAAATATATTAATAGTATAATGAAAATAATAATAGTCTTTCTGTGGGTTTAAGTATTTTTTTTCTAAAGGATTTATGGGTGTTCAGACAAAGGTTTTATTTCACAAGGTCTTGCGTTTCTGCTACATTGCTTCCCTTATTCCTGTTCTCAGTCCCACCCCACCTTACCACAGCCCTTTGGAACATCTCCCTCACCTACCCCCGGTATAGGAGTGGTAGTTGCCTCTTCCAGTTGCTTTTCCTAAGACATCCTGGAGGAATTATGATGAGTAAAGTGATCTGTATTTTCTTGTGTTTCAGTATTTCTTATTTGGAACTTCAGTATGTCATACAAGTTAAAGCGATCCCACATTATTTGAACAGCAAACTCTATTCTCCTTTTGTTCCTGACATTAACAGAGGCATACTCTGACACACACACACACATACACCAACACACAGAGATATAGAGACACACTGATACACACAGACAAATACACATATATATCACAACATGCCCCCAACTTGCACACACTCAAGAATGCAAATACACACGCTACAGAAACTCACAAAATAAAAACCTACTCCGTAGCATAGTTTGATATTTAATTCAGAATTCCCCAAGGTAGGCGATCTGGGTAGCGCGTGCTGTTGTCTTCTTGAGAATGTCATTTCTCTTCATGAAGCATTCTCAGCGTCTGGGAATATACCTATCAGCTTTGGACACAGAACCAACCTTTCTGCACAATGGTGGATGTTGTGACGGACAGGCATCTCCATGCAGTTGCAGATAATTCCCAGCAGGTGGTGCTATCCTTGGAAACTAGAGCTATTTTTACAAAGGCATTGTTCTGCAGCAGCTAAACTCCCCAGGAACATAAGCTGGGACAGCAGATTGGTGATTGCTGGCTGGCACACCATATATTTATATAGAGCACAAGAGACCACCCCATGAAACTCTTTATTATTCTTACCTTGAGGAGGGTATTCATTCCATTAGTGTCTGTCTTCTTTATGGTGGCTTGGGGGAAAATGTCTTGTAACTTTACCAGGAGTGACTACTTCTCCTACAACCCATTAGATTTTAAGTTCTAAACACAGTAAATTGTGGCTCTGAGCATTATTTTTTAAGACAGACTTGTAGCACACTCCTGGCAAACGAATAAATATGATTTTATAACACAAACGTATCCACCTCACCTCTACCTTATTTTCTGATTCCGTTTTACTCTTTTATCTAGATTTGGTCCATTTAAAATCCGATCTGCTCCTGCATCTAGTCATTCCTGGAACTCATCTGGAAAACGTTTATAAATGATGAGGTGTCAGTAGTTGCACACACATTCCCATAGAGCGTTGGGCTGTTAGTCCAAGGTCTAACCCAGCACAGGGCACTGAACTGGGATTGTACTCCAGGAACTGACTCTGCTTTCTGCGATCTTGAAGAAATAAATGTAACTGAAAGAAAGTTGGGTGTAATGTTAACTTGGAAAACCATCGTATGTTTCAAAGCAAGGCACGCTAATCTTTTTTTTTTTTTTTTTATTATTTGAGAGTAGTCTTTATTAGAGCCTAATGTTGCCGTGTGTGTGTGTGTGTGTGTGTGTGTGTGTGTGTGTGAGTGTGTTGTACATCAGAAGGAAACCTCTAAGATTAATCCTAAAAGTGTAGGACACACCTTGATCATTGTTAGAAAGGGATATGGCATGGATGTGGTATGCAAATGTAGAATTATAATTTGCACACCTAATAGCACAGCTTCCAGTTTTGGCAAGGCCAATGACAACTCTCACAAGGGAACCAATCACTAGCCTAGAGTGAGACATGATCACATTGATTATGGGTTCATCTCAGAGGTAGCACAACACAGGTCCTGGATTTGGTCTTTAACACTACTAAAACAAAATGGAATAAAGCCCAAACCCATTTATAGATCATGAGTAGATACAGGTTCAACCTATCAGTTACAAATTGAGTCACTGGAAGCCATATTCTTCCTCCCCTTGATTTAACTGAGGACAGTTCTCAATAAGATTCTAAGTTACCTTGGTGCTGCTGTAGGTGAGGCCATATGGAGGTTACTTAGCTTGTCTTGGCTACAGTGAAGTTTTCTTCCTTTGATCCAGGTTAAGACAAATGTGACTGGCGGGCTGGAGAGACGGCTCAGCCTTTAAAGGCTAGGCTCACAACCATAAAATATAAGGCACGCTAATCTTAAGGGCAGGCACCAATGAAAATATAAAACCGAACTTTCATAGAAAGACTACATGAGCCTGCCCCATTCTTCATCTTCCCCTGTCTTAGTCAGCGTTTCTATTCCTGCACAGACATCACGATCAAGAAGCAAGTTGAGGAGGAAGGGGTTTATTTTGTGTGGTGGTTCCTTTAGAAGCTAAGAATAGATCTACCATATGACCCAGCTATACCATGTATGCTGGCTGGCTAGCCTTATATCAACTTGACACACGAACTAGAGTTACCCTCAAGGAAGAAACTTGATTTGGGAAAAACCCTCCATAAGATCGAGGTAGAGGAGGGTCCAGCCCATCGTGGGTGGGACCATCTCTGGCTTGGTGGCTTTGGGTTCTATAAGAAAGCTGGCTGAGCAAAGCCATGAGAGGCAAGCCAGTAGGCAGCAGCCCTCCATGGCCTCAGCATCAGCTCCTGCTTCTAGGATCCTGCCCTATTTGATTTCCTGTTTTGACTTCCTTTGATGATGAACAGCAATATGGGAGTGTAGGCTAAATCACCATTTCCTCCCCTTGCTTTTTTTTTTTTTTTTTTGGTCATGGGGTTCTGTCGCAGCAATAAAAACACTAACTAAGACACCACTCTCTGGACATGCACCAAAAAGACTCTGTATCCTACTTCAGATACACCTGGTGATTAATGTTCATTGTTGCTCAATTCACAATAGCTCGGAAATGGAAGCATCTTAGATGTCCATCAGTTGATCCACACTGGTCAGTCTTAAATAGTTCCTTTAATACAGCAGCTCCCGTCATTTAGTTCACTGAGATCGGCAGGAAGCCCTTCTTGGGTCAGAACAAATGTCAAAAACCGGCCTCAAAGCAACCTATATCCACGTTAAACTGGGTCAGTGTCCTAGACAGCTTCAACTGTCAACCAGGCACAGCCTGAAATGATGCGAGACCAGAGTCTCAATGGTTGAATTGTCCCGGTCACATTGTTGAGGATTGTTTCATTACTAACCGATGTAGATGTAGGAGGAACCATCACACTGTGGGTGGCACCATCCCTAAGCCAGGCGGTGTTGAGCTACAATAAGAAAGCTTGCTAAGCAGGAGCCAGCAGAGCCAGCAGTGTCTCTTTATGGTTTCTGCTTCAAGCTCCCGACAGAGTTTCTGCCTTGGCTGCCCTCAGTGATGGGTTGTGTGCTGTCCCTCCTTGAGTTGCTTTCGGTTACTGTGTTATCCCACCAAGGAACACCCATCATTTTGCTGAGCAATTTTGTTCTGTAGAACATTTTTAAAGTAATAATCATTTGATAATTACTGGAGACTAATGGGTTGGATCTAACACAGAGCGAGGCATACAGTCAGAGAGAGAGAGAGAGAGAGAGAGAGAGAGAGAGAGAGAGAGAGAGAGAGAGAGGAAAGTCAAAGAGAATGTGCCAAATCCACGGTTACTCCGGGAGTACTGTGTGCGTGCCCATGACGGGTGTTTTCTGCAGATGGGTGTCAAAGGCTTCACACTGAAGGGAATAGACTTTACTAAAACAACCTAGCCAATGCAAGTGTGAATAAGCCCAGGTAAGAAAGAAAAACAACCCTAGAAGTAGAGAATGTGCCTATAATTGCTGTTACAATATATCACCTCAAATGATCAGTTTTCAAAAAGAGTTTGAAAAACATGCAAGGAATCAGGAAAATGCAAAATATAGCCAGGAGGAGAAAGTGAGTCAAATTTTCTTTTTTTTTTTTTAAAGTTATGGCAGCCTTTAAAAAAAAGATTTATTTATTATTATAATCTAAGTACACTGTAGCTGTCTTCAGACACACCAGAAAAGGGCATCAGATCTCATTATGGATGGTTGTGAGCCACTATGTGGGTGCTGGGATTTGAACTCAGGACCTCTGAAAGAGCAGTCAGTGCTCTTAACACAAACCATCTCTCTAGCTCTCAAGTTTTCTTAAAAGGGATCTGTCAGATGAACTGCTCAAGCCTGTAAGGAGCCCACTATGTATTTTCAGAGAGTGAATGGGAACCATATTTAAAGAAATCCAGGAAGAAATCAAGCAAGCATTTAGTAAAATGTAGAATACCAATAAAGACATAAATGCACACACACACACACACACACACACACACACACACACACGCCTACTCTACATATGAAATAAATGAAACATTTGGAGTTGAAAGTCTAAAATCCAAAGCAGACCACAGAAGGAGAGGGAGAGAAATCCCCTCCAGCACACTTACATTTGTCTAACAAGAACACCGGGGAAGAGAAAGATGCAGGGGGAAACCAAAACAATTAAAAAAACAGAAAAAGTAACCTGCAACTCAGAGATCAAAACACCCCAAAGTACCAGTGAGTTCTGATGTGTGGAGGCAGCGGGGCTCACACCGAGACTTGTCAGCATAGACAGGATGAAAGGAACTACAAAGATGACGAACTGCAAAGGAGCAAGAGAGAGTGCTGCATACACATAAAGGGATTCAAACAGTGGGATGGCTGGCTGTCCTTGGTTGTCAACTTGTCTACATCTGGAATGAACTAAAACCCCCAAATAGAAGGCATAACTTGTGAGCGATTCCTGCTTAATCTGAAGTGTGAAGACACAGCTATACTTCAGATCTTTGACGTAGATCTCATCCTGACCACACCTTCAGCTGGCAGCCTCCATAAGGACATGGAAGAAGGACACTTTCGCTCTCCGCCTGCTGGCTCTCATCTTGCCAGCAAGTCCATTTCTTCGCTGGCAAAATGCCTACGTCTTCCAGATTCCAGTGTATACTGAAGACCAGCAGGGACAGAGCAACTGTTGGATACTTGGATTTTCCATTCCTAGCCAGCCAGTATTGGATTAGCTGGACCACAGACCACACACACACACACACACACACACACACACACACACACACAGAGATTCATTTTATATGTTCTGTTTTTCTAGAGAAGCCTGACTAATACAGATTGACAACTGACTTCTTGTTAGCAACAACAGAAGCTAGAAAGCCACAGAAGAATGTATTCAAAAGTTCTAAAAGTTAAAAACCAAACCAAACCAAACCAAACCAAAAAAAACAATTAAAGCTAGATATCATCCTAGCGAGATTTATTAAAAAGGAGGGAAAAAGATGGGATTCCAAGATAAATAAAAGGTGAGGGCATTTGTTGCTAACAGATTTACTTTATACAAAATAATTTGCTGTTCTTCTCTTCTCTTGCATTGCCTTTTATTGGCTGAGTCAACCATCTGTGAAACCTCTAAGATTTGAGCCTCCAGAACTATTCAAAACAGCTTCTCCTCATATAATTCTGTATATTTCTTCTCAGAATACATTGTTTCAAAATCTTTGCAAAAAGAAAAATCTGGGGTGTAACACTTCCTAGGGAAATGTGAGCAGTGTCTAACCACCCCAGTGAGGCTGCTACTACCAGGCCAACGTGACGACTCCACCAATGATTTCACTTAGATTGCTAACAGGAGTGCGCACGGCAAGATATGCGAACAGGAAAATGGAGGACAGGAAGCAGCGGCACTCTGCAAAGCCCCGCTGCGTTATTGAAGCAACCGCAGGAAAGCTGCAACATATAAATCCACTTTTACTTAACTTGCAGGGTCTCCCAAGATCATTTGTAGTTCTTGGGACCAGGAGGAGCTAGCTAATGGGCTGAAATCCCAATGTGATCCTCGTCTTCCTCTCCTTCCGTTAGGAGCTGTCAATCCAGCATCACCATGGAGCTGGCCTCCCCGTAAGATTCTGCTTAGTTCATGGCCGCTGGGCTAAGGGTTGTTTGTATACTCAAGGTAACGATGGACTGGTCACGCCACACTCGGAAGAAAAAGGCCATATTAAAGCAAAATGCAAGCACAGACACAGTTCTTTATTGTTCATTCAGAAATTTGGAACTTAGCTATGTAAGTTCCCAAGTTCTTCTAATTCTTAAAAGAAATATCCCTCATGAAGTCTGCATGGAACAGCACTCTAAAATCACAAGAAAATATATGCAGATTCATACTGAGTTGTAATGATAGCGGTATACTATTGTGTTATTTCAGCTGATTTAAATAGATATGATCTGGGAAATAAAATCATGGGATGATCACAGACCAAAACATTCAGATGCTTCTTAGTTCTAAGAAAAACAATCTGTAAAGCTTTAAACATACCCAGATGCGAGCTCAGATAAAGACCCGTGTATATAAATATTGATGCCAAAACATAACTCTTGCTTATAGAGAACAAAAGATGATTTATTCTTAATCCAAATGTGACCACGGTCTAGGAGCTTCGTGTTAACCCAAATAATCATGTCTCACTAGAGAAATGGTTTACATGAAATCTTATTAGGTACAGAACAAAGACGGTCCTAAGTCAAGGCGTTTGTGGAGCACTGATGAAGAATCGCAGGTACAGGTTACGCGGCCAAGTGGGAAAGCTATCTCACACGTTTTAAATGCTCTCTGGTTATGCTCTGAGCCTGGGGGCGGGTGCAAAATGGTGGTTTGCTAAGAATACATCCGAATGGTTTCGATCGTCACAAGGATGTTAGGGCAGACATGAGGTGAGCAGTCAATGCTTTCAGAAAGACTAAAAATAGCCCAAGGAACTTGGTCCTGGTCTGCAACTTCTTACCCCATAGCCAGGGAGTTGGGTTACTCAGCCTTGTAGAATCTTTAAAACAGGCCAGTCTTTCTGATTTCCGGGGATTCTAGTTCAAGTAAGCGCAATGAATTTTTAATCACGCGTCAGGTTGCTTCAGGGAACTGTCTGAGAGGATATATCAGTTTTCTGCTCCTTTTTTAGGGTAGGAATTGAGCAACTCACGAGGGGATAGTGATGGAACTTTTTTTTTTTTTTTTTTTTTAAATAACTCTGGGCATTTATTGGGAAAAGACTTCAACAGAAATATAAGGCATAGAGAGTTAATGTGAAGAAGTTTGCAGTTTGTATGTTTTCTGACTAGATATCCAATGTCTATTTTTTTTTACTAGATATTTTCTCTATTTACATTTTAAATGCTATCTCCTTTCCTACTTTCCTCTCCAAAAATCCCCTATACCCTCCCCCTGGTCCCCAAACCACCCACTCCCGCTTCCTGGCCCTGGCATTCCCCTGTACTAGGGCATAGAATCTTCGAAAGACCAAGGGCC
>NC_034607.1:32188854-32194711 GCF_900095145.1 Mus pahari | reverse complement strand
ACTGATTTCCATAGTGGTTGTACAATCTTGCAATCCCACTAGGAATGGAGGAGTGTTCCTCTTTCTCCACATCCTCGCCAGCATCTGCTGTCACCTGAATTTTTGATTTTAGCCATTCTGACTGGTGTGAGGTAGAATCTCAGGGTTGTTTTGATTTGCATTTCCCTGATGATTAAGGATATTGAACATTTTTTCAGGTGCTTCTCAGCCATTCGGTATTCCTCAGTTGAGAATTCTTTGCTTAGCTCTGTACCCCATTTTTTAGTAGGGTTATTTGGTTTTCTGGAGTCCAACTTCTTGAGTTCTTTATATATATTGGCTATTAATCCCCTAATACGTTTATTTTGTCAACCAGACTGCATTTCCTAATGTACTTAAAGTGAACAGCATGGAAACTATTTGGTAGTATTAGAAATAATAAGATTAAAATAGTTTTTATTTCTGGTTTCTGTGCACACGATTATTTAAAATTGTATGTCGTGTTCCCTCGACTAGCAAGAAAGATGCAACCACCAGTTCATTTTTCAGCAGTTTATTTAGGAACCTTGAACAATCTTTTCCCCCAAGCCCTTTTATATCATTCACGCCAACCAATCGCGGCAGGCCACGTCACTTTACCAGGAGTGGGGCCTCAACCAGAAGAGCGGGAACATATCACCACCAAATATGGACTTGTTTACCACAAGCTCCATAGCCAACAGGTGCCATCTATAAGGTGCAGCTTCGGGTAGCCCAGGGGAGGGGCCGTGGCCCCCTACAATTGTATACTGATGGCTGAAAATAAAGTGTTCTGTCACACAGCCTATGCCCTAGTTCATGGACAATCATAGTCAGCTCTTCAATCCACTGCTTATCACATTAACAGTTTACATCAAAGCCAAACGGCTTCCTATGGCGTAAACTCGATTTAAGATAGTAACTAAGTATGTCAGAGCAAGGTTTTGTCTGTGTGCTATCAGTTCAGATCAATTTTCCTGAAGTTGATTGTTGGGACAGAAATGTAAGCAGTTGATGTTTACATTTTAATCACTTTTTATCTGTTATCATCCAAAGCTTCCTAAATCATCTTTATTTAAAACACTTGCTCTGACAGTATGGATATAGCTATTTTATATTGATTGTGTTTATACTTAATATTTCTGGAGAATTGCTTATTTTAAAAACTTAAAGAGCCTGTTAGTTGTAAATCACAGTTGGTGGTCTTATATGTCCAACCATACAAGCTTTAAGCCACTGTTGGAACTGCGCTCCCAACTTTTATGAGCTGCCCCTACCCCAGGGTGACCTGGGTACTTCTGCTTCTGCGCAGTGGTGGAGAGGTACTCTGCGCTCTGGTCTCTCAGCGCATTAGGTAGTCTGAGCCTTCATATCAGAAAAGGGGAGGGAGCCCCGAACCCCAGGATGAGGGGCAGTCTGGGAAATGGACTCGCTGGCTGAACGGGAGATTATAACTCTCCTGAGTGTCACTTTATAGGAAAAAACGGAGCCGATTTCCCCCAGGAAGTACAACTACCACTGTTTTACATCAGATGGGCCTGCCAGCCGATCTTGCCTTTGCTCTGGACTGGTGCTCACTTCTTCAGAACGGTCAAGTCACAACTTCCGGCTATTGCTGGCTTCTTGAATCCTTTATCACAGAGCGAGGGGTCTTGTTTCTTACAACAGCGATGGACTGTAACCTGGGATTGTGAGCTAACACAAAGTTTCCACCCCCTAAGTCGCCTTTTGCCTGAGTGTTTCTGTCACGGCAGCGGACATGGAGGGAGAAGTGCGTGGACGTGGCCGGTCAGAGCGGCGCTTTTAAGAGTCAAGCTGCTCACATTATCAGTAATTTGTTTATTACCAGTGAGAACAACCTGCTACCCAGGTACTCCACCTGCTGTTTATTTTCCTGTGAGTCACCTCACTGTACACACTGCTGTACAACACTTCTGCGACTCAGTTCTCATTTCTTTTTGAGATGAATTTTCTGAATCATAGTTTAGCTATGTGATTCATTCTCAGAAACACAAACAGGTTTCCCAACTATTTAAAGCTCCTCTCACTGCCTCGGGGAGGTAGGGGAGCCCCATCTAGTTCTAGTTAGAACTAGAATTCCATTATAATTTCAATCTTACTTTTCCCAAAGGATATTATTTTGACTTAGAAAAAATTATTAGAAAAATTATTATTAGAAAAATATTATCTATTGACTTAGAAAAAAAATCTGAGATATTTTCTATGTATGACTACTGTTTGCTGGTTAATTCTTCTTAATCTCTAAATTTTGCTATTTTCCCTACCTTTTATTATGTTTATCAAGTTGCCTAATCTTAGCTGGCCTTCACCATTAAATGCTTTCCTGATAGTTCTCCTGGAGCTCCATTTGCCACATGTCAAATTCTTACATGTGATGATTTTGTCATTCAGTTATAAGTGTTCTAGAAGTCTTGTTATTTCATTTTTGATTTATATGTGATTTATAATTTTTATTTTTCCATACATAATAGGTTAATATATTTTGGGGGATATTTCTAATTCTGTTGTATTTGCATGTCAAGGAGCCTACTGAACTCCCCAGATTCTCTGCTCTGGAGGTTTCAAAGCCTCCCCTGTGAGATAAAATGTATCCACATTCTAAAAACTATATCTGGAGAGAATACACACTCTAACGGTTCAGTGTATTCTACACATTGATGTTCTATATGTATTCTATACCAGCTGTTCACCACCTCACTCCACCCTTGCAGATGGTTTTCTCATGCCTCTTCCTGTGCTTTGCTTTACCTCCTGGTGGCCCTGAGGATGTAAACTCAGGCCAGCTCTCAGTCTCTTTTGTGGAGGCACAAAGGGAGCTCACTACCCTCCACACTGCGAAGTGCAAAGCAGCTGCACACTTCTTTGGGTGTGTGTGTGTGTGTTCAGGTTTATTTATTTATTTTCTGCAATGTCTTGGGGTTCAAGGTTTCTGATTTAATTTCACAAGATTGCTTTTAGACACGGGACCCCAAAGCTTCTGCATGTCACCGGCTTCACCGGCACGGAAGGATCACTAATAATTTTAAATTAAAAAAACACCATGCCGGGCCTGGTGGCGCAGGCCTTTAATCCCAGCACTCGGGAGGCAGAGGCAAGGCGGATTTCTGAGTTCGAGGCCAGCCTGGTCTACCAAGTGAGTTCCAGGACAGCCAGAGCTATACAGAGAAACCCTGTCTCGAAAAACAAAACAAAACAAAACAAAACAAAACAACAAAAAAAAAAACCACCGTATTTCTTCTTTTAGAATTTTGTGACTGTATACTGTGCGTACTGATTGCACACGTTCCCATCCCTCCAAGTCTCCCAGTAATGAATAATTTTTCCACTTGGATACTGGGGTTCAGCAACTGGACATTGTAACCCCCACTTCTTTGTGAAGCAACAGATACATCTAGAAGTTAAGCCACTGACTGGCACAATGTCAGAGACATAGGCTGGTGTGGGGCCAGGATTAAAGTAAGGTGCTGGCTTGTGCAATGCACAGGTATACACCATGCCACAGAGGAGCCCGAGTGGGAGACTCCAGGCACAAGGGGAGAAGCAGAGAGGAACAGGACACTGGCTAGAAGAAAGACCTTATTTGTAGGGGTTGGCAGGGTCAATACTATGGAAGGAGCAGGTTAAGATCAGAATGGAATGACTGGTGGACTCATGTGCCTAGAGCTCATTGTTATTTCTTTCCTCTGTCTTAGAGGACAGAAATTAATTTTAAATATTCCTTTTTTTGGCATTTGAATATATTTAAGAGTAAATATCATTTGATATAAAAATCACATCTTTGTAATTAGAATCATACTTTTCTTTTGTCTACTTCAGATAAAAATCTTCAAGATAAGGCCTTGGGAGCTATTGGAACAGTTGCAGCCATCTTGCAGGACAGAAAAGAGAATTTAGATGCGACTTCAGACCTTCCTCTGCAGGGTAAGTCAAGGGTGCTGGAGGAAGAGCTGGGCCGGGGGATAGCTGACATCAACAGGAGCAGTGGTTTTCTATTTTGACTCACTGTTGGAAGGGGTATTTTATTTACTTTAAAAAAGATCAGTCTGATCTTAGACGAACTTCACTCAGTTAAAGTTTTATTTCCATTTAGACCCAAAAGTTCAGGAACTTCCCCATGTTTGAGGAGAATCAAAGGAAATTTAAAATTTACAGATCCTATTAACAGAAACATCAGTTTTACAACATTGTTTCATTCAGAAAATAACACAAAGGCTATTGCTTGGCAGAAAGTAAAAGGGAAATAAATAAAATTACATATTGTGTTGTGCTTTCCACATAGAATAAAAAAGGGGCTGGAGAGATGGCTCAGTGGTTAAGAGCTGCTCTTTTGAAGGTCCTGAGTTCAAATCCCAGCAACCACATGGTGGCTCACAACCATCTATACTGAGATCTGATGACCTCTTCTGGTGTGTCTGAAGACAGTTACAGTGCACTTACATATAATAATAAATAAATCTTAGAAAGAAAAGACTTTTATCAAATATGATAACCACAACAAAACCGCTGGTTTCATTTTGATTTTCTACTTACATTTGAAATTGTAGGGGTGTCGCTAGAAACTGACGTCTGCCCCTCCACCCCCATTATCACACACCAGCACACAGCCTGCCTATTACTATCCTTAGGAGGAATAAAACGGTACACACTCATACTGTAGGAAGCCTTGTTGCGAGGTTCTAGGTTCCATTTTCGACCAGATAGTGCAGTAGAAGCTGTGGTGGTTTGAAGAAGAATGACCCCCGTAGGTTCATATATCTGAACATTTAATTTCCAGTTGCTGGAACATTTAGGAAGGATTGGGAGGTGTGGCCTTGTTGAAAGAGGTGTGTCACTGGAATAGACTTTGAAGTTTCAAAAGCCTACAACAGGTCCATCCTCTCTCTCTCTGCCTCCTGCTTCTGGAAGAGATGTGAGCTCTCAGTTACTGCTCTAGCACCACGCCCGCTGCCGTGTTCCCTGCCATGATGGTCACGGACTCGCCTGTAAAACCATAAGCAGGCCCCCAACTAAATGCTTTATTTTATAAGTTGCCTTGGTCATGGTGTCTCTCCACAGCAATAGAACAGGCAGAGGTTGAATGACTGACTTACATTTTTGATTGGTTTGTTGTCATGTATATCCTGGACTTTTAACTATAAACCCATTTTGCGAATCTCTTCTAGTAGGTGTTTTCCAAACGTTTATTCTACTTCTAAATACCAGGGAATTTGGATCAAAACCACAAAGTAACCTTCTGGATAAAAATATATATTCTACGTATGTGTATGTTTAGATCAATCATGCACTGTGGGCGTGTAAAACCATGCCAGTAAGTCTGGTAAGGTAGAACAGGTGGAGACCCGGAGACTCGGTGGGCACACACCTGAGGCTTAGGTGACTCCCTGTCAGACTCCTGACTTGGAACACATGCCATGCTTCTCACATAAAAGAGATGTGACCACAGGTCACATAGGCTCAAGACAGAGATCTCCATGCTAATGACATAGCTAGAGGTCCGGAGGGTGTAGCAGTAAGATTTCCTTCCCAGACATTCCTCCTTGCAAAAGATATTTAATCGCAGGCCCACCCTGAGATGGGGGTATGGTTTTATGCATCCACTTTCCATCATAGCAATAAATGACGCAGAGCCATCGACTGCCTCTTTTCATGGAGATCAGCTCGGGGGAGCCACAGAGAAGGCCTATGCTCAGAGAGCTGGCTGAAGTGTAGTCTCCCCTTGAAGGCCTCTCTGCACTCTCAGCCACAACTGCCACCAATCCTGTCACCTTCAAGCCAAGGACCCTCCCTGTGGGACCAGCTGGATCTCTCCTCCCTCCCATCTTCTCCCCTCCCCTCCCCT
>NC_034607.1:32161569-32188849 GCF_900095145.1 Mus pahari | reverse complement strand
AGGCTAGACCCAACCCTTGGGGCCTCCGCTTTGTTCTCAGCTCTTCCATGACTCCCAGTGGTTGCCTGGGTGTCCAAGGATCTGAGAACCCCACAGCCCTGGCCTCTTCGAATGCCCGGGGTTCCCTAAGACAGCTCTGGTCTTCCCACAGCTCAGGCACACACACACACACACACACACACACACACACACACGCGCACACACATACATTTAAAGTATTTCACCTTATTGAATTTACACAACTCTTGCTATCATCCATTTTACAAGTAAACTGAAACTTGAATGATGTTGGAAAGAGGGACAAAGAAACCAGGCCCCCAGGCTCCTTGGCACCCTTCTGCTTTCCCGATCCTCCTACTGAGGACTGCATAGGAGATGGAGGTGCGTCTTTATACTCCTTTCCATGCCCCTCAGGTCTCCAGTTCTTACAGGGACCACTGGGAGTCCTACTCATGGTCCAGATCCAGTCTTTAGAATAGTTGCCAATGCCTGGGAAACTGCTAGGCTCAAATCCTTTTTTAGCCAACGAGGGACGCTATACTGTCATTACCTACTCTGACATTTGCTGCGTACCCTTCGAGTCCTCTGCTGGGCTCTGGCAGAGGCAGAGGTGGTGCCGTAACCTGCTCAGTTTGAAGCTCCCCTTGCCTCTTCCAGCTTTCCTTGCCTCTTTTATCCCCGCCCCTGCCCCCTCTCTCTAGGTTAGCCCTCGTCCAGGTTAGCCCTGCACTCTCCTGTCTTCAAGACAAAGCAGGTCAGCTGAGTTGCTTTTGGAAACTCCCTAGGTGAATCTGTTTTCTCTCTTTCATCTTTCCCTAAAGGCTGGTGTCCCGTGGAGGCCTCTGGCTTGCTTATGGGAATTAGGATAATGCAGTTGTCTTCACTTTTAGCATAAGTGTGTTAGGTTAAATTATTATTTAGATAACATGAGTTAGTGACGTGTGTTTCATCACTTAGTTTAAAGGCAGAAGAAAATAGATAAGACTCTGAGTATGGCAACGACTTTTAGATACTTCTCTGAATGAGGAGACAAGCATGGCGTAGAAGAAAACACTCTTTAAACTTACATACAATAAAACATGCAATGAGACATATACAAAGTAAATGAGTAACTAGTAAGAGGATGCACAGCTGATTATGAAATGGGGCAAAATCTTTCACAGATTGGCTCATGCCTTTAATCCCAGCACTTGGGAGGCAGAGGCAGGCGGATTTCTGAGTTCGAGGCCAACCTGGTCTACAAAGTGAGTACCAGGACAGCCAGGGCTATACAGAGAAACCCTATCTCGAAAAACCAAAAAAAAAAAAAAAAGAAAAATCTTTCACAGATACCTCAACAAATATATAAAATACATATTTTATATAAAATTATATATATATATATATATATATATATATATATATATATGAATGAGATATAATGTAATCCTGGACCTGACAGGCAGGAGGCACCATCATGGGTGTTGAGATTCACCACAAGCGTTTTGGTTCCAGGACATCTACCATTAGATGTTGGCCAAGCTGTACAGGTTTCTGGCCAGATGAACCAACTCTACCTTCCATCAAGTTGCGGTGAAAAGATTATTTATGAATGACCCTAATCAGCCAGCTCTGTCTCTGTCTCAGATGTCTGAAAGACAAAGCTTCCTAGCTGAAAGAAGAGAACAGCTGTGGTTGTGGGGGTGGGGGGTGTCGCAGACGATGTGCACATTCTGGAAGCTCTGAAACTGAAGCCGTGTGCACCGTGGGTGAGCAACTGCACCCAAAGTCCCAGTCCCAAGGCTTCGGGTAAGAACCTTACCTCTATCTGGCCCTGGAGTCTCCCATGGGCTGTGGCACTGCGCTCCTATTTGTCCTCCAAAGGGCCAAGAGGTATATTTTGGCAAGGCTCCAGGAACTTCACACCAAACCCAATGCCCACTCCAAGGGCCAAAAGTTCGAGCATTCTAGAGGCCAAAGGGACAGCCATGGCTACAAAAACTAACTCTGGATCTTACTGTTACTAAAAAGAGAACTTTGGATATTGAAAAACAAACAAGAATGAATATACTACATATTCATCAGAATATTGGCCAACACTCAGACACTGACAATATAAAAATGGATGAGACTATGAACAATAAGGACTCTCATCAGTTAATTAGGGAATAAAAATGGTAGTCACTCTGAAGACAACTTAGAAGCTTCCTAGAAAGCAAAACACATCATACACTTATAATCCAGCAGTCATACACTTTGGTATTTACCTATATATGAGTTCCAAATGAAAGTCCACAGAAAAACCTGGACACATGTGCTGATAATAGCCTTTTTTATAATTACACAATGTTGGGAGTCACAAAGATGTCCTTCAGTAGATGAGTAGAAAAGACAGCTTGTACATCCGTGTAATAGAAGATTGGCCGACACTGAAAAAGGAGAGCGCTATCAGGTGCCGTGAAATGGCGAGGAAGAACCTCGGCTGAATGTGACTAACTGGAAGAAGCAAATCTTCAGAGACCACACTGTGTGATTCCAGATGGACAAGGCGAAATCTCAGAGAGCAAACATCTCAGATGTAGAGGTGAAGGGTGAGAGAGAACGGCCCGGCCCGCTGGGCAGAGAGGGCTGGTAACCGAGTAGGAATGGACTACGTGTACAGTGGTAGGTGGCAATCACCAGCCGCGTGACCTGAGTGTCACTGGCAGGCTGACCGACGACGACGATGTGAGGCATCATTGTGGATTCACGCTGTAACTAACACTCTTCTTTACAGGGGATGGGCTAGAGGGGTGGGCTGTACCAGTACGGAGGAAGGATCTGTATTGGATTCTGTATTTTCTTTCTCAGTCTTGTTGTGAACTTGAAGCCGCTCTCAAAATATAAAATCATTAATAGGAACCCCACACGTGCACACAGAGCAAATATCATGAGTTGAAACATTCACCTTCTCAATGTGACAAATGGTCTTCAAGTTCAAGTTAACAATCCATCAAGATTGTTAACTGAACGGCTCTTAGTGCCCCGCCATTACTAAGCTTGGTCATGTCCGTGTGGATCTTCCAGTCAGGTTAATTGAAGTGGGAAGGTCTATCCTAAATGCAGGCAGCACTGTGTAGGCTTTGATTTTTCAAAACCTACTTTAAAAACAATTTTTTTTATCTATTTACATTCCAGACATTGCCCCATCTCTCTCACTCAGCCCCGTTTCTCATCCCATCCCTTCTCCACCTTGCCTCCTAGAGGGTGCTCCCCCTCTTCCCCTCCCCTACCAGGCATCCCCCTTTCCTGGGGCTTCAAGTTTCATGAGGATTAGGCATATCTTCTCCCACTGAGGCCAGACCAGGCAGTCCTCTGCTGTATGGGTGCCAGGGCTCAAGAGCAGCCTGTGGGTGCTTGTGGTTGGTGGCTCAGTCACTGGGAGCTCCAAGAGGTCCCAGTTAGTTGACACTGTTGGTCTTCCTATGGGTTTGCCCTCCCCTTCGGTTTCTTCTATCCTTCCCACAATTCAACTATAGGTGTCCCTGACTTCAGTCTAGTGGTTGTGTGTAAGTATCTGCATCTGCTTCAGTCGATGGTAAGGGCTCTCAGAGGACAGCCATGCTAGGTTCCTGTCTGTAAGTGGACCATAGCATCCTTAACAGTGTCAGGCCTTGGTGACCCCAACCCCCACCCCATGAGATGGATCCCAAGTAGGGCTGGTCACTGGAACATTTTTCCTTTAGTCTCTTCTCCATTTTGTCCCTGTAATTCAGGAACAGGAACAGTTCTGAGTCAGAAATTTTGACTCTGGGTTGGTAACCCTGTCCCTCCACTTGAAGCTCGGTCTATCTACCAGAGGTGGACTCTTCGAGTTCCCTCTCCCCACTGTTGGGCACTTTGGCTAAGGTCACCTTCACTGAGTCTGAAAAGTTTCATCTCCTGGGTCTCTGGGACTTTCTAGAGGGTTCTCCCATCTCCCACCCCCAAAGGCTGCATATTCCCATTCATTCTCTGGGCCCTCTGGGCTTCTCTCCTGTCCCTCCTTCCCCCACCTGATCCTGTTCCCCATTTTCCCTGCCTCTCTCCTCTTCTACTCAGATCCCTTCCTCCCCCCTCCCTCCCTCCCTTCCTCTCTGTCTCTCATGATTATTTTGTTCTCCTTTATAAGTGGGATTAAAGCATCCTCACTTGGGCCTAATGGCTTGTTAAATCAAAACCTACTTTAATAAGGGTTCTTAATTGCTTTAACCTCCCTTCTAGCCCACCACCCACCAGAGGTAGTGGAAAGGAACAGTTAATAAGGTAATGGAGGATATGGGCCTGTTTAGAAATAGTTCTTTGGAGTGAATCCAATCTGTGTTGTCAGGATATCAACAGTTCAGTTCACATGAATCAGCAGAGGCAGCTTGATCCACTCACAAACACTATTCACAAACCAGCAATGGCAGGTTGCCCCAGAAGCCACCGGAACACTACCAAGAGTTCTTTCGTGTGCTTCTCTCTATGAGGTCATGACAAGCAATGACCAGCAACAAATGCCAAGGTAAGCCAATGCCATACAGCATAGTCAGCGAAGACTAACGCCAGCTAAGCCCAGTGATGACCAGCAAAAAATGGTAAGGCACACTGATAGCACACAGCATCATCCTTTGTCTCTTGGGTTATTTATACACTTTCCGAACATCACATGTTCTCTCAAGCGTCTACTCTAGGAGAACATCACATGCCCCTTTTCCAGGCTGCTTCCAGGAAAAAAAAGTGTCTATTCTCAGCAATACATCCTCTTATAAGACAGTTTCCAGGAAAACATCACATGATGCAACTGAGTCTCCAAAGAAACCAGAAATTTCCACTTCATATCCCCCTTTCTGTTTAAAAAATTGTCCTTTTATCTAACAATATCAAGTTACACACAACAGAAACAATGGTAAGAATCATAAAACTAGAACTTTATATCACACCTTAAACAAATGGCTTATATACAATATAGTCAAATACTAGTCTAACAAAAACAACCTTAAATTTCTATCACGATACAATAATTAAGCAGAACAACCTTAAATTTCCGTCACTATACAACAATTAAGCAAAACATTAAGTTTCCATCAATATATAATAATTAAGCAAAACAACTTAAAATCCTAGATGATAACCGTTACAATACATCAAACAACCAAACCATCCACCCCAATTTAAGAGATTAGGACTGCAGTCTTCTTATATAATTACTCCCTGCTGTGTTGGGACAAAGAATTCCTGTTTGGGCACTGTCTTAGTTAGGGTTTTACTACTGTGAACAGACACCATGACCAAGGCAAGTCTTATAAAAACAACATTTAATTGGGGCTAGCTTACAGGTTCAGAGGTTCAGTCCATTATCATCAAGGTGGGAGCATGGCAGTATCCAGGCAGGCATGGCTCAGGCAGAGCTGAGAGTTCTACATCTTCATCCAAAGACTGCTGGTAGAAGACTGACTGACCAGGCAACTAGGGTGAGGGTCTTAAGCCCACACCCACAGTGACACACCTACTCCAAACAGGTCAACATATTCCAACAAGGCCACACCTCCAAATGGTTCCACTCCCTGGCCCAAGAATACACAAACAATCACAGGCACCAAGCGGGGGGGGGGGGGATGGCTACTTTAAAAAAAAAGCTAGCTATAGCACTTATTGTCCAGTTTCTTCATTATCTAGTCTCAGCGTTGACTGTCCAGTCTGTGTTGCCTGTTCATTTATGTATTGTCTGTCAGTTTCTGTGTGATCGATCATTTGGGCTAGCCTTTTTGAAATTGATTTGCACTCGTATTTTGGGGAATCAGAACTAAGACAGTCTGCATAAAGTGAATCACCTGGGCTATTTGCTTTGTAAAGACATGTCTCAGCTGATAAGAGTGATCGGGTACCTGGTCAGATCTAATCTTTGTAAGTTTTGTTGGTAACTATGTTTTCAAATAAGATTTATTTACTTTATGTATATGTGTACACTGTAGCTGTCTTCAGACACACACCAGAAGAGGGCATTGGATCCCATTACAGATGGCTGTGAGCCACCATGTGGTTGCTAGGAACAGAACTCAGGAATTCTGGGAGACTAGTCAGGGCTCTTAACTGCTGAGCCATCTCTCCAGCCCCTGGTAACCATATTTTTTCATTCCCTGGAGATAGATAAGCATAACCATGTCCCCATCTTAAAACTATTGCAGGTTTCTGTTCTAAACAGCCTTATAGTATATTGGTTGGCCCAGTTCCCCAGTTTTCTGATAACCCAGTATCTCTCAGCTGCTGTTGTTCCTTTTTCAACAACATTAAGCAAATTAGAGTTAATAACACATTATTTATTCTGTCCCTAGGGGTTTTTACTCTTCCTTTTTGTTTAATAAGCATCTCTTTAAAGATATGATTGGCTCTTCCTATAACTGCTTTCCTGTGGGGTTGTGTGGTATACCAGTGACATGTTTTATATTGTAATATGTAAAGAATTGTTTCATCTTATTGGATACATATGCAGGAGTACTGTCAGTTTTAATTTGTGCAGGAATCCCCATAGTTGCCATTATTTCTGATAGAAGTATAATTACACAATCAGCCTTTTGGGAACTAAAAGGAGTTGAAACCCTGAGTACATGTTTTCCAAATTCTGCAAAATGGAAAACATCCATCTGCCAGATGTCATTTCTTTTGGTGCCCCTAGGGTTGCTACCATCATCAGGTAACAGAGTTTAGTTGTATAGAGCACATGTATTACATTTTAAATTATTTCTTTGGCTTGTTGCCAAATGATGGAAACGTTTTCCATTAACATGACGTTTCTCATAATAATTTGAGGCTTCTAACACATTTCCTGTGAGTAATTGGTTAGTTTCCTCATTTCCTTGAACTAATGGACTGGGCAAACCTGTATGAAACCAAATACGAGTAATAAATAATGGATAATTTCTACTTTCGATGACTTATTGCAATTGTATTAATAACAAAGTTAATTCTAAGTTATCAGGTACAAATTCAGCAGTCTCTATATGCAAAATAACTTTCTGCATATAAAGAATCAATAATTATATTAGTAGATTCAAGATAATCTAATAATACCACAAGTATTACATGCAATTCTGATTTTTGAAGTGATGTATATGGACTTTTGATCACCTCGCTTGTTTTATCTGATTTATAACCTACCATCCCTATCTTGTTTGCATCTGTATAGAATGTTGGTACCTCTGGAATTGGTGTTCTCTTTACAATGCGTGGGAGAATCCAATCAGTTCTTTTTATAAGCTTTGTACATTTGCTTTTTGAATATTTATTGATTTCACCCAAGTAATTACTACAAGCTCTTTGCCAATCTTCATTGACCACCCATAATGACATAAACTCAGCATTTGTAAGAGGTATTACAATTTTGGCCAGATCTGTTTGTGATAATTGACATAATGTTATTCTACCTTTTATAATTAATTCAGAAATATTTTCTGTATATGTCTTCAAGTTTTACTTAGTTTACAAGCTAAGAAAATCCATTCCATAAAACTACCTTCTCTTTGCATATTGAGCCCAGTAGGAGAATGAATTGAAGGCAAAATTACCAAAATACAAGCAAGTTTAAGATCAATTCAATCCACATATGCATCTTTCAGTCTTTGTTCTACAAGAATTAATTCTTTTTCCTTCAGTTGTCAGAAATCTTGGACTGTTTAAATTTGGATCTCCTTGTTTTGTTTGAAACAAATTACTTAACTCATAAGTACTTAATCCAATTATAGACCTCAGCCAGTTAATATCTCCCACCAATTTTTGAAAATCTTAAGACTTTGCAATTGGTCCCTATGGATCTGCACCTTTTGTGATTGACTTTTTTGTTGACTGATTTATAACCCCCCAAATTAAGTGAATCTCCTTTTGTATTTTTTTCCCCTGGAGCAATCTGTAATGTAGAATTCTTTGCGTTACCTTAAACATATTCTCTAAAATGTCTTTTTCAGAATCAGGCAACAGAATGTTACCCATATAATGATAAATGACAGGTTGAGGGGATTGCTTTTGAATTATTTCCAATGGTTGTTGCGCATGACATAAAGTTGGACTATTTAACATTCCCTGTGGAAGTACCTTCCAGTGGTATCTCTTTAGTGGGTGAATATTATTCAAAGTAGGTTCTGAGAAAGAAAACATTTCCCTATCCTGCTCATGCAAAGGTGTTATGAAAAAGCAACCTTTCAAATCAATTATTATTATAGGCCATGATCTCTGTAACAAAGATGGTAAAGGAAATCCAGGCTGTACATGACCCATTGAATTACCTTACTAACTGCACTTAAATCTGTTATCATCCTCCATTTTCCTGATCTCTTTTTTTTACAACAAACACAGGGGAATCCTACGAGCTGGCAGACTCTTCTGCATGCTGAGTCTCCAGCTGCTCTTGTACCAGTTGTCCAAATGCCTGAGATTTTTCTTCTGCTCTGGGCCACTGCTCTTGCCATACATGTCTGTCTGATAGCCATTTAGGGGCAAGGCTGTTGGTATGTCATCAGTGGCCCCTTTTATAAGTTTGGAAACTCAATCCCTGTGACTTTGGATAATAGCCACATCTTGTGGTTATTCTGGACCACCCATATCAATACCTTCCCCAGGAGGATCTACCATATCACCCCTAAATTTCCTCATTTTCTGTCTCTGGAATAGCAGGAAGATTAATTTGAGTTCCCCATTGCTGTATAAAGTTCCCCTTTCCCATAAATTTATGGGTACATCAGCCCCATAACATTTCAATTTCCCTGTTAGCCCTTTTGGTTCCACACAGGTAATTCATTGGAAAACTTTGTCTTACTTGTAATAATTTACCAATTCCTATAAGTTGTGTGTAAACATTCTGAAGTAGCCAATCTGGATTCCATGATTTTTGGGAAAGCATACCAACATCAGCTCCTGTGTCCACCAAGTCTTCTATGTTGACACCATTCATTTGTACCATTAATTCAGGTCTGTAATTGTTAACCATTGTTTTTGAGAATACACAGTACTCCCAAAAACCCCAGTCCTTTCTACTGGAGTGGCCTTGCCTGTGATGTAAGGAAACAACAACAGTCGAGCAATACTATCCCCTGTATCAATTTGCATCTCTTTTTTTTTTTACACATGCCATGAATTTTATTTCTTCCTTGCTATTCTCACATACTACAGCTTGATGTACAATGAATCCTTGAGAAGTTAATCCACTTCTTCCCCAGATTATTCCCAATGCCCCCAAAGGTAAGGGGCCATACACACCAGTGGTTAACTTGTAACAGTCAACTTTTAGGGATAATGTAAGAGGGGTATCTGTACCCAGCCCCAAAGCTGTACTTTCTTCTGTAGCATGTATAAGATAAAAAAATGCTCAGTTTTGATTTTCTTGTCCCCTTGGTATAACCTGGCTGACCAAAGGAAGATGCCTCACTTTGTTTGCTTCAGGGCCTTGAGCTGACAGGCCCCTTGGTTTGTTTCCCACAAGTGGGTTTGATCATCCACATGGTCAGCTAAGGCCAGATCAACCAAACTGTAGCACCAAAGTCACCAGCTTTCATTTTTAAAAACATGTTTGTTCAGTTCTTTGCTTGTCTCATTCCAAAAGGAGGACTTACCACTGCTGGTGTCTTACACAAGCTTAATTTTAACAACTTTTCTAAAAAGAAAGGCAGTCTCTCTCTCAGTTTTAGATGGTTCACTGCTAACTTTACTTGTATACAAAAATTCTTTTTGTTATTTTGAGTTGTTTTTTTTAAATTAGATGTATTTTATTTGTGTGTTGTTGGAACATGGTCTAAGAATGAAGTTGTGCAAGAAGAATTCCAAGTGCCTGTGAGAAAACTCCAAGAAGACAAGACAAGAAGAGTCTTGGGACCTCAGTTTCTTCAAAACCAAGGGATTGTTCTCGGAATGTGCCTTCTTGCCCATCCCAGGTGTGGCAGATAGGAGTGGGCCTATTTCAGATTATTCATTTCAGCTGGCTATTGTTACATGTTTATACGCCTCTATGGAAAAACATGTTTTGGCACATGCAGCTTGTCCTTGTGACTGTACACTGAGATATACGTGTAACTCCTCTTAACCCCCAGAGCACAAATAGTCTGATGCTGTGAATAAAGTTGACTGTTGCATGAGACTTTAGTCTGCCTCATTTATTGGCTTCATCCTCTCAGGTTTTACCATCTCTAGAGTGGAGAGACACACACACACACAAACACACACACACACACACACACACACACACACACACACACACGAGCATACGGAGGTCAGAGGAAAACTTCCAAGGACTGAGTCTCTCTTTGTACCATGTAGGGCCTGAGTTGGATCCTCAGATCTCTAGGCTGCGCAGCAAGCACCCCTACCCTCTGAGTCATCCCACAGCTCCTGTAGGTTAAAATCATAAGGTAGGATGGCTAGCAATCGACAGCGTTAGCAATATGTACATGTATCAGGTGGCACCGACAAAGCTTACTAGATTTATTTGCTCTCTGACTATGCTCCTCAGTGTACACTGATGCTAAACACAGTGAAGTACGCAATCACTGAAAAGTGCCTTGCAAGCTAATGTTTGTGCTGCAGAAGCAACCACTCACAAGAACACAGATCTGAGGTAATCCTCAGCTGCTGCTGTCAGAAGGAACAGAGTGATGCATTAAGAGGAGCTAGAAAGATTTAAAATCCCTTCTGTTGGTCTTTCTTTCTTTCTTTTTAAAAACTTATTGTCAGCACTTGCCTGATTATTTTTTTTTAAAGATTTATTTATTTTATTTATGAGTACACCATAGCTGTCATCAGACACACCAGAAGAGGGCATCTGATCCCATTACGGATGGTTGTGAGCCACCATGTGGTTGCTGGGATTTGGACTCAGGACCTCTGCAAGAGCAGTCAGTGATCTTAACCACTGAGCCATCTTGCCAGCCTTTCTGTTTAACTTAGTGCTTTCTTTCAAAACTCTTTTAGTTTTGAACTCTCTCTCTCTCTTTTAAATTGAGGTTGCACTTAAGGAGTAACATTTATTTCTTCCTTACATAGTGTGTATTCAGAAAGAACATACTTTTGTTTCAGAAGTTTAAAAATACCAAACTCGATATGATTCACCTGTACAAGAGAGCAGGAGGTGGCGCTGTGCAAAGCACTGGGTTTCATTCCCAATGTCACTGCTGCTAGGCTGGTGACATAGGGCTGTGTAATCCCAGCACTGGGGAGGTCAAGAAAGTAGGGTCAGAAGTTCAAGGTTATCCTCAACTACATAATGCATTAAAGTCCGGCCTGGACTACAAAGGACCCTATTAAAACTAAAAAATGTTTGAGAAGGGAAAATTCCCTTGGTTTTATATCTTAGAAAACATGCTGGCATTGTTTGCTTTATGACTATTGCCATGGCTGTAAATGAGTTATCATTTCTTGGCACAGATAGTCCAGTGAGGCTTATTTGTCATGAGTAAGTTAGAACAAATTTATCAAAATTATAGTTGAATTTTGCTTTGCTAGTAATGCTAAAACGAGAAAAGAACTGTGAACATTAGAATCATCAAAAGTATTAAAATGTGTTTTTGTTAGAAAAACTTAGAAAAACGAATCTCAATATACGACACAATGCAACAGTGTCCCAGTATTGAAGATGCAACGTCAACAGAGAAACTGGCAATCCCTCAACCAACGCCTTCAAATTTGCAGCTTTACCGAGAATTTAATAAAAATGTTGTAGAACAGGACTGACCCTGCTTACCCAGTTTATAAACTGGTGCCAGCTGTATCCTGTTGCCAGTGTTGCCAATAAATAATCAGAAACGGAGAGGCATCATCTGCAGGTCTTTCTCCTCCACCTGGGCAAGACTGTTCACTGTGGTGAAGTAGTTCTTGTACCAAGAGCCTGGCGGTTATCTGATAGGATGTTCAGAGATGTGAGGGACCTAGAGTTTAGTTTTCTGCTCTAAACCAATTAGGCACCGGGTTCTGAAAGCTTAAAAGCATAAATTATCAAAACCCCATGGAAAACGCTGGTCAATAAAGCCCCCAAAGCATCACAAAGACCCCAGCCTTCAAATATCGCTCTCCCCAATGCCCTGTGCTACCCCCCCCCCCCCCGTACCTTTTCTGGTCAATCCATTTGAGATGCCATTAAACCAGAGGGTTCTCAACATGTGGGGCTCGACACTGGATCAAAGGACTCCTTCACAGGGGTTGCCTAAGACCATTGGGTAGCAATGAAGTCATTTTATGGTTGAGGGTCACTATAACAGGAGGAACTGGATTAAAGGGCAGCAGCATTAGGAAGGTTGAGAACCTCTGCTTTAAAGTAATTAACCTAAATAGGTCAGATTGTAACTTGCCTGTCTCAGCTGTGGTTTTGGTATATACAACAATCCATGAACATGCCAGCTCTTAGAGCTTCCTGGGGTTCATGCCTTCTTTCGACGATATCATTACATAGATTACTTGGACCTATCATGTATCACTAATTTTATACCGTGTTAATCTTGTCAGCTTTTCGCCATTTATTAGATTAGATCAGACAATGTCGTCTGCTTATGTCTGCTCCTAGGCTGTCTGTGAAAATCATATTCTTGTTGATATGAATTTGAAGTTATTTATTTATTTTTTCTAGTTGTCTTTTAAGGTGGAAATGCCCATATTTTTTTCTTCTGCAGCTGTTAAATAAAACATACCCTTAAGGTATTACTTCTGCTTGGAGTAGCTAGCATTCTACACTAAGTTGAAACTCATTCAGAGTGGTATCATTCTCAAAGGGCACCACAAGTCTGCTGACTTAAGGTTTTTGCCTCGGCATTCTGATAGGTGTGGATGATAGGAAGTGAGCCTTGCCGCAGTATAGCGATAGCAAGGAAGCCCACACTTTTATGTTCATGAGCCATTTCATGCCAGATACTGACTGTCCCATCATCCCCAGTGCCACATTCCATTTGCCCCAGTTCTGTGCTGTGCCTCCAGCCCTAATTTGGCCTGCTAATCCGAACAAACCACAGGCAGAGAGGATGGCGCTGGAGAGTGGGAATAAGTGAGCTCTAGTCTCCGAGCTCCTTATTGGCCAGCCTAAAGCTAGTCACATTCCTCAACTAAAGGACCCATTTTTAAGTTAAACACCACTTTCCTACAGCCCCTCCTTTTGTGACTTTCTCCCGGTACAGTCCGGAGACTGGTGTCTGTCCACTCTCTCTCCCTGTTAGATCCTGAGATCATTCTTCTGTTTTATAATTGTCCATGGTTTCAGAAACAATTCCCTCAGATACTGCATTTGGGTGTACTTTATGTATTCTGTCAAACTATTAAATGAAACAAAGGGATAGCTTTTGAATTGAGCTCTCTTAGGAATAAAAAATTACAATCCAGTATAAACACGATCAATCTATTTCTTTAGTAATTTTTGCATTAAATGTCTTCCTAGACATGCACGGCATGCCCTGGCTTTGTTTATATACTCATAAAAATGCACTGATAGTTTTCAAAAGGAAATAAAGGATGGGTTCTTGCAACAGCTGAGAAGGCGTAACCCACACGGTCAAAAGACAAGAAAAGCAAGAAGATATTGATAAATTGTCTAAAAGAAATTCAGTAAGCACAGTGGTCACCAACATTTAGTGAAAGCCTTCTGTATGCCAGCCTCTATTCTGAACAACTGACATATTCCACGCTACGCCCTTCTCAGAGGCTCTCAGGATGAAGCCACTCTGCTCATCGTGAAGAATCAGGCGCAGAGCAGTGATGCAGACCCACCAGCCTCATTTAGCTCATTGTGCTAGCCAGCTGCTCTGTTCTTCTTGCAGTGTATTCAAGTCAGGCTTTCATTGCTGTGAAGTGACACTATGACTAAGGCAACTCTTAAAAGAAAACATTGACCTAGGACAGGCTTACAGTTTCAGAGATTTAGTCCATCATAGTCACGGAGGGAAGCACGGCAGTGAGCAGGCAGACATGGTGCTGGAGAAGGAGCTGAGAGTTCTACATCTGCAGGCGGCAGGAAGGGACAGTGACTCTGGGCCAGGCTTCAGCTTCTGAGACATCAAAGTCTGCCCCCCTATGACACACTTCCTCCAACAAAGCCACACCTACTCTGACAAGGCCACACCTCCTAATAGTGCCACTCACACCCTATGGGCCCATGGGGGCTATTTTTACTCAAACCACCACACAGTGGTTTTGCAAATAAAGCAAGCTATGATAAAGACTCCAAGTCATGTGATTGGATATGCTAGTATGGTGACAGAATAGGAAATATATGGGTTGGGCTCAGTGTTAGGTTTGATTCCCGCAAGCCAGTTAAATTATTTCTCAGTAAGCCTGATTTTCTTCTTGATACATTTTTATAAGTTTTGCATGTGGTTTATTATTTTGTATTGTGTTGGTGTTCTGAGAAGAATTACAATTTCCCTTTAGGTTTTTGATCTGTAACTATGAAAGCTTATAAGCCACCTGTGGTCAATAAGTTTGGAGTAATATCTTCCACTTATCACGAAGAACTCCTGAAATCTATTTTTGAAAGTTCAAACAGAAGAAAGAGTCAAAAACCAAAGTAAGTCTGTGATTTTCTGCCTCTTCGTGGGTGTTCTGATTCACTATAGATGGTCTTAAAAATTATAAAAAAAAATGTGAAATTATTAAAAAAAAACCTCAACTGCAGTTTTGTAACTGGAGATGAAGAATATAAAAGTTCAGTTTTTTGTTTTTTGGTTTTTCGAGACAGGGTTTCTCTGTGTAGCCTTGGCCATCCTGGAACTCACTTTGTAGACCAGGCTGGCCTTGAACTCAGAAATCCGCCTGGTCACTGTGGCAAAGGTCGCTGCTAATTGCTCCTCTCCTAGACCTTCTCATTTGCTCACATTAACAGAATGTTTTAGTAGGCTACACAGCAAAGCATTAAAGCGTGCATTTCCCAGATGCTCCGGCTGTTAATGCGACCATGGGTATGACCCCTTTAAGCGCCGTGTTAGGAGAAACTTTGTTATGGTTTAATTTTGTGCTCGTCTACAAGGAGAAATACGTCTTCTGTCTTCTCATGTTTTGTTGCTTCTTTTTAGTGGGAATTGGGTTGCGACCGACCACTGTGGCTAGAGCCGACACTTTGGCCCACAAAGTAGCAAGAAAAACCGTGTGGACCTCCTACGCAGACATTCCGGCCTAGATCACATGTCTTGTGTCTTCCACTGGAAAAGGCGATGCCTGTATCGATTACACTAATTTTGCCATTTTATAGCAGTTGAACTGTTTTTATTGTGTTTGAAATGTGCTTCTAATATAGCTCTTGACATTAATTTCTCTGTAACGAAGTGGCCAGCCACGCTCTCCAGCCCCGTCGTCGTCTTGTCCTTACTCTCTCTCTTTCCAGATAACTACATATAACAGGTTGCTCAACTGAACAATGCACTCACTTTTGGGCTTTGGACCAGTTGGGTTAGGAGAGAAGATTCACCTCTTACAGCCATTTTCCTGTTCTCTCTCTCTCTCTCTCTCTCTCTCTCTCTCTCTCTCTCTCTCTCTCTCTCTTTATTTATTTATTTATTTATATGAATACACGGTAGCTATCTTCAGACACACCAGAAGAGGGCATAGGATCCCATTACAGGTGGTTGTGAGCCACCATGTGGTTGCTGGGACCTCTGGAAGAGCAGCCAGTGCTCTTAGCCACTGAGCCATCCCTCCAGTCCTTTCCTGGATTCTTATACATTCAAACTTACAGGAAAGAGATGTTCATAAACATCACTAACATCAAACTTACAGGAAAGAGATGTTCATAAACATCACTAACAAATAGTACATTCTGACTCACCCCACTTTCTAACACCCTTGAACTGAACTGAACTTTCTACTTGAATTGAACCAAATTTCTTCATTCTCCGGCATACCTTCTTCTGTTGGAGAGAAAATGAACAACCCTTTGCTTGACTGTATTTTTCTCCTTGGGTTTCATCATCATTCCACACCTTGTGAGCATATTCTCAAGCAGGGAATGCGTTCTTGACTACATCAGACAGTTCCTTGTGGCATCAGAAGATGACTGCATGTTCAATAGAAAAGTCACATGTTTTAATATTTAACTTGTGCTTTAATCTAATTGATATATTATACATGTTCTATATTGTGATAATTGTATACTTGAGAAGAGAATTTAATGCTCAAATCTGAATGTTCAACACTTGATGGTTCAGGAAACCCTTGGGCCTTTCAATATACATTTGAGAAACATAATATATTTTAAAGCTATGCTTACCTTGCTGTTCCAGAAAACACTAGAACGTACTGATTCTGCGTTCTGGTTGTTATCTGAGCTCATCTTTCTCTATCCTCTCTCCTTTCTCCCATTATAGACTTTATGGTCACTCTTCTATTCTCAGACTCGGGGAGACAAAGTGTGTTAGCTTCTACATATAACTGAGAATACGTTAGAATATGTTACTGTGTCTAGATTACTCCAATTAGCATAATGTCCCCAGCTCCACCATTGCTGGAGATGACAGGGTTTCATTCTTTTAAATGTCAGAACAATGCTCCATTTTCCTTCTCTGTTTATTCTACAGCGGATCTTCCTTGGGCTGCAGGAACTGACCGGTCATCTGCTAGTTCCATTTTTAGTTCAGTTCTTCCCTCGTTGGTTGATTTTCTAAGAACACTGACATCATTTTCAGCGATGGCTATTCTCCTTTCTCCTCTCAGCACAGTGAAAAGAGTATACTTTTCTTCATATTTCACTGATCTTTGTCCCCCCAGCATAGCCATTTGCCAAGGCAAAGTGGCATATGGCTGGGATTTCTACTCTGAGTATTTGTCATGCTAAGATTTTTTTTTCAAATTTGTTGGCTGTTTTTCTTTCTTTCTTTCTTTCTTTCTTTCTTTCTTTCTTTCTTTCTTTCTTTCTTTCTTTCTTTCAAAACAATTATCTATCCAGATTACCTGTTTTATTGTTACATTGCCTAGCCTTACTGTTGTTGACTATGTTCCTCACACATCATACACATCAGTGCTAGTCACATGACTGTTTTGCAAATGGCTCCCCCCTTTATCTTCTCTCCCCTCTCAGCTTTTCATTCTTTCCTTTGCTGTGCTGAGTCGTGACCTTTTCGTCTCTCTTGCTTTTGCTGCTTGTGTTTTGGGATGTTCTCCAAAACGTCTTTGCCCTTACCAGTGTTTCATTCATATTCTCTTCTAGTATTTCATAAAGTGTTGCATTTAACTTTTTGATCTATTTTGACTTTAGTCTTGTGTTTGTGGTCTACCTACTTTTATCTTTGGCATAAAGGCTGTCTAGTTTTCACAGTACTGTTTATGGAAGAATTGGTTTTCCCTTCAATATATGCTCTTAGCATCTTTGTGAGTAATAAGTTGGCTGTAAGCACATGAATATATTTCTGTAAGCATGTGAATGTATTTCTGGGTTTTCTGTCCTGTGGATATGTGTGTCAGGTGTTTAGGAAAAGCACGTGGGTATGAGTCTGTCAGTCATGTTGCCCTTTCAATGAATAATGGGGGGATATAAAAAGGATAAAATGCATGGGTGGTTTTTCTTTTAGAATTAAATATTTAATATTTATAAATGTATTTAATGTATTTAGATCCAATCTACCCCTCATTTCCTCCTCTTCAATTCCTCACCTATCCTCATTCCCTCATACCCTCCTAAAGGTCCTTTCTGAAGCAAAACCTTCCAAGTAAAGTTTGTCTTTGTTATTTAAATACACGAACTCAAAAGCTGTTACCCACATAACTAAATCTTCTAAGATTAGTAATAACATTTAAGGATAGATGACATTATACATAAGACGTTTGGTTGTTTTAAAATGTGCACCATAGAGACAACCTTGAGAGCCCCTGCACTGTTACCCAACTCAGAAGAGAAAATAGAAATTCAAGGGCAAACATTTAGAAAGGGAAGTATTTTGAATTTTCTTCTAAGTGGGTTTTGCTTAGAATTCAGTCTGCATTCACAATGCTTTCTTCCCACATCCACATAGAATTCCATTTGGTAGTTACTATTTGAAATGGAGGATTGCCATTTTCAAAGCTTAACAGACTCTTTGGTTTATTAAGACTGAATCATGAGTCTAAAAGCTAAAAAAAAAAAATATCAAAACAGAATTAGAGACTACATGAAATTATAGATGAGTTTAGAGCTGAGTAGGTGGTCTTTTTAAAGTCTACTGGATATGCACTCAAGTCAAGGATGAGAGAGGATATTTCCAGTGTCTGACGTCAAAAGTCCAGGCCTAAGGCCCGTGAGCCAAGCGAGATCAATTCAGGGAACTGCTGTGTTCACAGAATAAACTTCTGTGCTCTTCCGTTTCACTGACTTGACTCCTGGTTTATCCTGCTCAAGATATTAGTGTGTCCCAGAATTCCTGCTGCATCTGTAGGAGTCATGGCCACACCAAGGGGTAAAGCTCTTTCATCCTGTAGGCACTTCCTGATTTCCAGAAGTGATATTAACTATAATTTGAAGTTGCTATCTGTTTCAAATCAATTTTTTAACTTGCTGTGTCAAATTTATATATAAAAGAGTAATCAGTAAGGTTTTTGTCTTTTTAATCCATGTATTGATTAACACCCTGAAAAACATATTTTAAAATTTTATAATGAAATTACTCTCATATTGATTTCACTAACCCTTTAAACATGAATTCTAATGTCTTTTGGTCTTCATTATTGATATTTATGCAGATATGCATAGTTTGGGGATTATTTCCCCCTATTTTTTGTTATCTAGGACTATGAAGTTCTTTTCATGAATTAGGAACAGTTTCAAACTGTGTTAGTTACAGAAGAAGAAGAAGAAGAAGAAGAAGAAGAAGAAGAAGAAGAGGAAGAAGAAGAAATAAGGCTACCTTGTAGAACTTTATGCAAAAAGGCATAGCCATGACTGTTTTCTTCATTGAGTACTATGTTCTCAGCATGTTCTGAAGGTATCATGATTAAGCAGACAGATATAATCTGAATATTACTTTCTATCTTAGCTTTTTTATCTATCTTTTAACTTTTTTTCCTGCTTTTCTATCACTGTGAAGAGAGACCACGACTGAAGAAACCTATAAAACAAAGCATTTAACTGAGGGCTTACTGCTTCAGAGGGTAACTTCCTGACTGTCATGGCCCATGAGCATGGTGGCAGGCATGGTGCTGGAGCAGTAGCTGAGAGTGTATGTCTGACCCACAAACCATAGTCAGAGAGAGACAGGGTAGGGGAGGGAGGGCCTGGTGCCTGGCATGGGATTTTGAAACCTCAATGCCTCCCCATCTATGGCACACCTTCTCCAACAAGGCCACATATCCTAGTCCTTCCTAAACAGTTATGAAACTCCCAAAAAGAAGCTGTGTTTCCATCTACTGACTAGTTATGTGGAACTGTCTATGTTACTGTCTAGTTATGTGGAAAGGTTGGAATGTTACAGGTCCAAAGGCTAGTTACCTTATTTTGGGTTAGTATGAGCCTCAGGAGGCTCAATAGTCTGAGAAAGGAATGTGGTATTAATAACCATTCTATTGCTGTGAAGAGATACCATGACCAGTGTCAAAATCACTAAACCACAATGATATCACCAATTAAGAAATAACCACATATGCAAAGATTTTATCATCATCATCATAATCATCAATGGATGGCAAATATAAATAAGAAATAATAGAAAAGACAACATAAAAGGAATTGCTACATTTGCTGTGATAAACCATGTCACCACATTTTAGAACCAATAGAATTTGAAGAATATCTTTTGTAAGTTTAGTGGTAGGAGCATTGTGGAAGCTTGGCCCCACTGGTTTATGTATTTAAAACCTGTTTTCCCACCTTTCAATTATACTACAGTATGGTTGGTATACTTGAAAGTATACTATAGAATAATCGATAAAAACTGCATACATTTGAGGTACTTGACTTAATGTTCTGATGTGAACATTACACAGAAATCTTCATCAAAATCAGGCTAGTTAACATTTGTTACCTTACACTGTTGCACTTTTGAAGTTGTGATGGCAGCTCTTAGCAGATTCTAAGAAGGATAATACTGTATCTGTGTTTGTCCTGCTGTCAAACATGTCTAGAACTTACTTATCTTGCTTCCGCAGAACTTTGTGCCCTTAGTGAGATTTCCTCATCCTCCCCTGGCACTGGCCATCTCCATCTGGTCTCTCTTGCTGAGTTTGATATTTTAGGATCCACATGTGAGAGAGCTCACGCGGTATTCATCCTGCACATCATTTATCTCGCTCGGTGCGGCATCCTCCCGATCATCCGTGTTGCTGTGTCAGGATTTTCTCTCGTTTAAAAGAATGAAGAATCCCATCACTTACGCACTCTGCATTCTCTATTTTCTCACTATCAGCGGGTCCCTGAATCATGCGCATAGCTTGACTGTTATGAACAACGCTCCAGTGAACTTGGGGGCTGTATATATCCTATTTGGATACTGATTATATTTCTCTTACACAAATGCCCAGAATTAGGATCGTCAGACCAGACGGTCGGTCTAATTTTACATTTTATCTTGTGAGGCAATACCACACACTGTCCCCGTGATTGCAGAATTGATTTATGTTTTTGCAATTGGGGTGCAAGGGCTCACCTTTCTCCTTATCCTATCTGTCATTCTTCTCTCATACATTACATCCAATGACAGTTTCCCCTCCCTCCACTCCTCCCAGTTCCTCTTCCACTTCTGTCTTCTAGATCAACTCCTCTCTTTTCTTAAAACAGACAGACAAACGAACAAACAAACAAACCAGGCACCCTAGGAATATCCACCCAACATGGCCTAACAAGATATAATAGAACTGAGCACACACCCTCATACCATTTCTCCTTCCCAGGAAGACCCACGTGCCCCTCCATGAGCCCTCCTTGTTACTTAGCCTCTCTGGGTCTGTGGATTGCAGCATGGTTGTCCTTTACTTAACAGCTAATATATGCTTATGAGTACAAATCATGTTTCTTTCTAGATCTGGATTACCTCATTCAGTATACTATTTTCTAGTTCCATCCATTTGCTGTCAAACTTCACGATGTTATTGTTTTAACAGTGGAGTAACACTCCATTGTGTAAATGTACCACATGCTTTTAAATCCATTGCCTGGTTAAGGGACATCTAGGTTGTCTCTAGTTTCTGGCTATTATGAATAAAGCTGCTATGACCATGGTTGATCAAGTGTCCTTGTAGGATGCCTGAGTGGTATGACTGGATTTTGAGGTAGATTGATTCCCAGTTTCCTGAGGAACGATTATATTGATTTTCAAAGTGGCCATACAAGTTTGCACTCCTATCAGCAATGGAGGAGTGTTTCCATTGCTGTGTCACTTGTGTTTTTGATCTTAGCAATTCTGACAGGGGTAAGAAGGAATCTTAAAGCAGTTTTTATTTGCTTTTTCCTGATGGCTAAGGATGTTGGAAGGTCACTGTTGTAGATTGAAGAATCCATATTTTGCCTGATGATAACTTTCTTCCTATGGTACCATGTTGAGTAGCTCTAAGCACTGTGAATCTTACTCAGTAGAAGTGAAATCTACAATTAGGCACCAGCACAACTTCTCTGCGTTTGATGAGATATCTAAAGGTTGTCTTTGGCAATAAGACCTTACAACAATGGAGAGCAACCACTAAGCTTGGCAATAGCCAGAGATGTTTGGGAGGTTTCTGTGGGGCCTTTTTGGCTAACAACTCAACTATATGTAACCCATTGTGAACTTCAGTAGATGATAAGGGACGTCTAGTTGGAACATGGTCTTCCCCATTATTGGATGACTCCAGTTATATTCCTTATATTGAAAAGCTCAAAGCCTAACATCCACATATATGAGAAAACATACAATATTTGTCTTTTTTGAGTCTGGCTTACCTCACTCATGATGATTTTTTTTTCTAGCTCTATCAATTTATCACAAATTTCACATTTTTTAAAATGCAACTGCATATTATTACTTTATGTACCTGCCCCACATTTTAATTATCCATTCTTCAGTTGATGGACATTTCTGGCTATTGTGCATCAAGCATCAGTGAACACGGATGAGCAGGTGTCTCTGTAATAGGCTGGAGAGTTCTTTGGGTGTATGTCCAAGGGTGGCAGATCTGGACCTTGAGGTAGAACTATTGAAGTACCAGACTGATTTCTATAGTGACTGTACAGTTTACATTCTCACCAGCTATGAAAATGTTTCAGTTTTCCTATATCATCACCAGTGTTAGCTCTCATTTAAAAAATTATCTGTCTCTCTATCTATCTATCTATCTATCTATCTATCTATCTATCTATCTATCTGTCTATACTGGCTGGTTTTGTGTCAACTTGACACAGGCTGCAGCTATCACAGAGAAAGGAGATTCAGTTGAGAAAAATGCCTCTATGAGATCCAGCTGTGGGACATNTTCTCAATTAGTGGTCAAGGGGGAGAGGCCCCTTATAGGTGGTACCATCTCTGGGCTGGTAGTCTTGGATTCTATAAGAAAGCAAGCTGAGGCAAGCCTGGGGAAGCAAGCCAGTAAGTAACATCCCTCCATGGCCTCTGAATCAGCTCCTGCTTTCTGACCTGCTTGAATTTCAGTCCTGACATCCTCTGGTGATGAACAGCAATGTGGAAGTATAAGCTGAATAAACCCTTTCCTCCCCAACTTGCTTCTTGGTCATGATGTTTGTGAAGGAATAGAAACCCTGACTAAGATTTTATCTATCTATCTATCTATCTATCTATCTATCTATCTATCTATCTATCTATCTATCTATCTATCTATCTATCCCTGCCCTCGGGACAAGCTATTTTGTGGGGTTGAGGGGGACCAAGCCTGAAAGTGAAAATGGGCGGGGAATAAGAGGGAAGCCAAGCAAATTTGTCAAGGCTTCTTTTATTGCTGGCCTGAACAGTTGGTTATAAACACTGTGAGGGGGAATGGGGAGGGGTTGAGAAACGATCACAAGAAACAGAGCGAAGGATGAATGGGGGGATGCTGACTGCAGACTTGAAACTTCTTGTGATTTTCTCAGAGTCTTGGCATCACTGCTCCAGAACACTGGGCAGCTAATCTCAGAGTCCCGGATCCTCCCAGGTGTCAGCTTAGGACAGAAGTCAGATGATTTCCATGAGTAGCCTTGAGAGGAGAGAGATAGAGCAGTCTTGGCAGGGAGGGTGTCGAGCAGCCCTGGGAAGGAGCGGGCAACTCGGCTCTCAACAAAGGACTATATGGCTCCCAGATGGGAGCTGTAAAAGGCCTGGTTTTTCTCAGCCTGGTCCCCAACATTTATCATCCTATCTCCACTCATGTATGTATGTATGTATGTATGTATGTATGTATGTATGTATGTATGTATCTATGTATTTATCTATTTATTCAATTTCCTTTCCATTGTTAGAAGAGCCCATTCAGCAAGCTCCTGAGATTCTTGAAATGCTCCCCTATGCTTACGAGGCATTCTGGTACCCTAAGCCAATGACCTTTGCCCATCCAGGTGCTTCCTACCCTGTGTTCCCCCAAAATTATATAAGCCCTGAAATCACCCCAAGTAAAGTTGATCTGCCCCCCTGCCACTGGTCCCAGTGGGTCTTCTTCACCGTACGTACTCAGGGTTTCTGAGCCCTCCATCTGTCATCTCTCCTCCCTTTGCCTGGACCAATGTTAGCCGACGATCCAAGAGGGCAGGAAGAGCCACATCTATTTCTGATCTTGTCCATTCTGATCGGGGTAAAATGAATCTTCAAAGCAGTTTTAATTGTATTTCCTCGATGGCTGAGGATATTGAATATTCTTCATTTCTTGACCTTTTGTGTTTCTTCTCTCAAAAGCTGTCTTAGTTCTGCACCCCCTTTAAAACTGGGTCATCTGTCTTATTGCCACTCGTCTTTTCACTTTGTATATTTTAGATACAAACCATCTATATGAGGTGTAATTAGTCAGGGTATTTTCTCATTCTATAGCTTGTTGCTTTGCCTGAATATACTTTTCCATATAGAAGCTTTTCAGCTTCAAGAGGTCTCATCTATTAATTGTTGGCTTTTGCACCTGCGCTGTTAGTGGTCTGTTCAGAAAGCCTTTTCCTATGTCGATGAGTTCAAGGCTATACCTCACCTCCACTTCTCTCAGGTTCAGGGTATCTAGTCTTAGGTTGAGGTCCTCCATCCATGTGAGGTTGAGTTTTGTGCTAGATGATACGTTTTGATCTATTTGTCCAGCCAATTCTATCTGCCCTAGTTTTGAACAATGGAGTGAAATTGTCTGTAGAGCCCTTTGAGATGGTGGATGGTGATACCTTCATCAATTCCTTTATTATTCGAGATTGTTTAAGCTATCCTGTCTTGTCTTGTGTGGGTTTCTATGTGAAAGTCGAAGATTTTTTGTTTTTTTTTCAATTTCTGTGAAGAATTGTGTTGGAATTACATTGAGTAGGTAGATTGCTTTTGGTAGGATGGCCATTTTCACTATATCAATACTTCTGCCAAAACCACCAACTGTGGACTTACAGAATGCCTTATCCACCCTTGTCGTACTCCATACAGTCTTGCTTCTGATCAAGGAACTCACTTTATAGTCAGCAAAGTGTGACGTAGGGCCCGTGATCTTGATCCCACTGGTCCTACTATGTTCTCTGCCATCCTGAAGCAGCTGGCCTGATAGAACCATGAGATAGATTTTTGAAGACATAGTTCCAGTACTAGTTAAGTGGCAATAGCTTGGAGGGCTGGGGCAGGGTACTCCAGAAGGCAGTATATGTTTTGAATCAACATCTCATATATGGTCTGGTTTTCCCCATAGCTAGGATTTATGGGTTCAGGGTGGGAAAGACATTAGTTCCACTCACCATCACCCTAGTATTCCACTAGGGAACATTTTGCTAACTGTTCCTGTGTTTTTAAATTCTTCTGGCCCAGAAGTTTTAGTTTCAGAGTGGGGAAAGGTTCTTCCAGGAGCCACGGGAAACATTCCATTGAAGTGGAAGGTCAGACTCCTCCCCCCACCCCACTTGTGACTTTGGGCTTCTGATGCCCTTAAACCAGCAGGCTAAGAAAGGAATAATAATGTTAGAAGGGGTGATAGATCCAGGTTACCAAGGAGAAATTGTATTACTTCTCTGTAATGGAACTAAGAAAGATTATGTCTGGAGTGCATGAAATCCTTTCGGATGTCTCATTGGTGTTTTCATATCCTGTGATTAAAATCTATGTGAAACTACGGCAACCTAACCCAGGCAGGATGGTAAAGAACGAAGACCCTTCAGGAATGAAGGTGTGATTCACTTCCCTTGGAAAAGAACCAAGACCTGCCACAGTGCTTGCTGAGCGTGGAGGAAGTCCAGGGTGGGTAAATGAGGGTGTGAGAAGTCTGGGCACCACGCGTGTCTTAGTTATATATGAAGAATCCTGGAGGTTGTGGGAAGCTATGCACAGGTGAGTTCACACTGCCAACCTTAAGAAAGGACGGTGAAGATAAGCACTCATTGTTGATCTCGGCTGCCCCTGACAGGTACAGTTTGAAGCAGTAGTGCTGGGTACTGGTGGTGCTGTAAACGTTTGCTTTGTCACCAACAACACACTTATGATCATACTTCAAAAAGGAGTCCCTAATGAGAACATCAAAATAACCAGGGGCTGACCTTTATTTCTGAAAACTGCCACGGAACCTTGTGTAAATTGGGAAATTAAATCCATTTTGGATTCTTCATGTAGATGCTTCAAGTAGATTAAAAAAAAAAAAAACCCAAGCCAAACCAAAACCAAAACCCAAGAGGGACCAAACAGAAAAATACCTTGCGCTATCCCTGATAGCAACGAGAAAAGACTGTGCAGCCTGTCTCCTCTTTGTCGAACCAACAGCATCTCATAAATAGAAAGTCCAGCATGGAGTAACTTTACAGCGACACCTCCAGTGGACTGTGCAAGCCCAAAGACTCCACTTCTTCCCAGATTGCTCTGAGTGCTCCGTGGGGGCGGGGGGTGGGCTGGGGGGGGGGAATGTACGGCCGTCCTACCTCTGCATCTTTAATGCACATTTTAGTGCTTGACACAGGTGCTTAGGATGGTGTCAGAGAATTGTTTAGATTACTAACTATTCTTCAAGCTCTCTGTATGCAGTTCCAGTTTGCAGGATGTCTTGTCATTCTCTCTGCTGAGTCTGAGACTGTGCCCCATTGCCATTAGATTTTGGCATATCTTTCTGCCTAGAAGGCTGCTGATTTATTCAGTGGCAACATTAGAATTTTTTCTACACCCCCATAGAACAATTAATTTAGCCAATTCTGAATACAGTAAGCCATAAATAAATGTGTTTATGTTTCTCCAGATCTTTCCTAGTAACCCAATTCCAACAGTTATTTAACTGCAAAAAGTATAATTCATTGACATTACCAACTTCATAATATTTTCCTGATTTTTTTTCTTTTTTGAGGTTGATGGGAGGAAATCTCAGTAGACAGTCCCCACTAGCGGGGAATTTGCTTTGTAGCCTATTATGGTCTCTAACTCACACACTCTCCCCCCCACAACCTCCAAAATGTTAACATACATGACCTAACCTCACTGTTGTTTTGAGAGTAGCATTGAGCCACAGCTACTTTCAGTTCCAAAGAGTCTGTCAACGCTATACTCACTGTTTGTCATAAGACCACAACCTATTTCTCCTACTTCTCTTAAGATAATTTCCCTTTTTCTACACCAGGCCCCTCTCCTGTTTAAGGCTAAGAACTGATAAGTACTGATGGTACAAAAGTAGAAATATCTAACTTAAGTGTTTCTCCTGTTGCTGAAGTTTATTTACTGTGGTGGTTTGAATGTGCTAGGCCAGGGAGTGGTACTATTAGGGGATGTGACCTTGTTGGAGTAGGTGTGGTCTTGTTGGAGGAAGTGTCACTGTGGGAATGGGCTTTGAGACCCTCCTCCTAGTCACCTGGAAGGCAGTCTACTTCTGGCTTCCTTTCCATGAAGATGTAGAACTTTTGGCTCCTCCTGTACCATGCCTGCCTGGATGCTGCCATGCTCCCACCTTGATGATAATGGACCGAACCTCTGAACCTGTAAGCCAGCCACAATTAAATGTCCTTTATAAGAGTTGCCTTGGACGGAATGCCTACAGTTATATCCTACAAGTGTAGAAGGCAGGGAGCAAGCCAGAGAGTCTTATCCCAAAATGAGTGTTCTCAGCCTCTGTGTGTTCAGGTTCCCCATATCTCTCCCTGTATCTAGCTTCAGTTAGTCACATATTATAATATATTCTAATTAGTAGGCCGGTGAATCACACTAAATGAATCATTTGAGAATATCAGTATTCTTAGTAAAACAGAATGGTGACGTTAGTCCTGGGATTAGAAAGAATGTTCTTTTTTTTTTTT
>NC_034607.1:32155704-32161558 GCF_900095145.1 Mus pahari | reverse complement strand
TACCATGAGTTCAAACAATAATTCTTAGATCTTTAAGAAGCTCAGATACTGAATTATCTAAAAATAGCAAATAATTATCTTTCTACTTAGAAATAAAATGATTATTTCTGTCCCTAGTACAAAAAAAAAAAAAAAATAAGAGTTGCCTTGGTCATGGTATCTCCCACAGCAAGTGAAATCTTGACTAAGACCTATACCACATGTTACTCTTCCATCTCCATTTGTCCGACTGTTGTCATCTCAAAACATGTCTAATACTGAACTTACTCTCTACCCTTACATCCCATCTGTACCTCTAACAGTTTATACTGCTTCAGTAAATAACAGTTCTGTCTTTCCAGTGGGTCAGTTGAATCATGACTTCCCCCTTCCTTAAGCTTGATGGATAACTCTTTGGCCAGTCTAATGTAAAGCATATACATTATCCACATGATCATCTTTACTTACATTGCCACTCTTCTGGTCTAAACCATTGTCATCTCTTGTCTAGGCATACATGTGACTATCCCTGTAGATGTGCCCCAGGTCCTCCCCTCCAGCTCTCAGCAGACCATTAGAACAGCGACACAAAGGCTCCCTAGTCCTGCCTCTCTTCTTGCAGATGCCCTGCAATGACATCCTCTCAGGCAGTGTCACCATGGCTACTTGCTCGTAGCTGAATTTACTCCATATATCTTTTCTCCCTCAACATTTCACCAGAGTCACACTTGTACTGAATCAATATGGAGGGAATAAAGATTTAGCATAAATGGAAGCGTAATTGAAGCTGTACTTGATTTCACCTATGAAGAAAACATCCAAAAGCCTGCTGGCAACCATCTCAGGAATGTTTTTTTCACAGGACAAAAGGCCTTTGGAAATGAGAATTTGTTTTCTCAAGCAAAGAATATGGGTCTAGGTTATCTGTTCAGGTATATTGGATGCTACTGATCTTGTTTGTATGAGAAACATAATTAAAAAGTAAAGGGCTTTCCCTGGAACATTGTTATGCTTACCCACTAGAAGATGATTAATTAAAATGAGATGATAGCTATAATTATTGTTTTTCTGCGCAGGCCATCATTTTCAATTACCAAAGAATTCATATTGAGATTCAACCACACAGAGAATCCAGCAGAGGAGGAAGAACTGTTGGAACAAGCCAGGAGACTCATTGTCAGGGCTAAGGTAAGGGTTGCTCTGGTTACTTGGCATGTAAACTTCATTTTCCAGTTGGTAAATGCTTACCTGTTGTACAATATCGAAAGAAAAAAAGAAGAATGTGAGGATAGTCAGCTACCTTTAAGTGTAAGTAAGCGGCACTAAAACATGAAGGTTATAACTAAATAATTGAAGGTCAAATAATTTTGGGGAAGGGATGCACATAAACAAAGGGATGCACATAGACGAAGGGATGCACATAGATGAAGGGATGCACATAGATGGAGGGATGCACATGGAGGGATGCACATAGATGAAGGGATGCACATGGAGGGATGCACATAGATGAAGGGATGCACATGGAGGGATGCACATAGATGAAGGGATGCACATAAAGGAAGGGATGTATATTTCCATATGCTATCTTCCTGTTTCCCCATCACAGAGGAAGTTGGGCCTCAAGACCCTGGGCTCTGGGAAGCACGTGCATCTTTCGACTGCATGGGCCGAGGTCATCTATCTGGCTCAGTGCAAAGGGGAAATCCAAGATGGTATGTATGTGGACGCAACTGCAGACAAACCCCAAGTGTCCATGGGTCTAGGAAGAGATGACTTGAGAATTTAGAGTTTTAGAAAATTTAAAGTGACTAAATTTAAAGTAAGTAGTTCTTCATTTTCCATCAAAAAATCTCATGATGTTCCTTAATCAAAGTTCCTCTGTAATTCTGAATTTACGACTTTGACTGTTGAACTTTTAAATTACAGAATAGGTTTTGAAAGCTTTTTCTCAGCTGGGTGATGGTGGCACAAGTCTTTAATTCCAACATTTGGAAGGCAGAGGCAGGCAGATCTCTGTGAGTTCAAGATCTGCCTGATGTACAGAGCAAGTTCCAGGACAGCCAAAGCTACCCAGAGAAATCCTATTCTAAAAACAAAACAAAACCCGAACCAAACCAAACCAAACCAACCAAAAGCTTTTGCTCAGTATAGTCTTATCTATCTTTCCCCTAAAGTTGGTAATGAATTTAAAAGTCACTATATACTGTCTTTGAGTAAGTCTACCTGCTGTGGTTACCTAAGTAAAGGTGTTTATGCACATTATAGCCTTACTTATAAAACGTTAATCAGATGGCCGTTGGCTTGGCTTTTTTCTTCTGTTTTCAAGCAGAAAGTGTTACTCATAGCCCTTTATCTGGTACTTCTCACTTACATGGCTTCTTACAAGCAACTTCCAACTAATCTAAAAAGGAAATTAAATAACATCATTTTTAAGGGGATAAAATTTCTTCTCTCGTTAAACTAAACGTTATATGTGTGCCTTATAAAATGAGTTTGGGGATGTTAACTGCTAAGGTCAGAGGATATTTCCCGAGGAAATTGGGATTTGTAACGTTGCCTGAGAGCTCAAGAACTTGGAGAAAGAATCCCGTTCTGCACTTAACTTAATTTTATGGCCCTGCAACTCGGCTTTGCCATCTCTATCAGTTGTTTAAGAGATACTGTGGTGTGAGGCCTCCTAGATTACCACCAACCATCTTCATTGCTACCTGGGGAGAAGGGGGATGGAAATGAGGGAAAGGGAGAGGAAGAGGGGTGGGGCATGGGGGAGAGGGGCGGGGCATGGGAAGAGGGGCGGGGCATGGGGAGGAAGGTTAGGTAACAATGACGCCATGTTTCCTTTGTGGATTTGGCCTCGGAAATCACACACAGCCACTTCTTCTGGGTTCTATTGATTGAAGCAGTCACTAGGCCTGCTGAGGTTTGAGGTGACTCTCACTGGGAAGGCTGGAAAGCATTTGAGTATAAAGAAACCCTGAATCGGATAGACAAACATTGAATTGGAAGATGTAAGTATAATATGCAGAAAGCCAGGGTTAATTTTTCAGTGACAAAATTTCACTTTGTTCATGTTTCAGAAGCTTTAAATATGCTCTACACCTCCTTGGACCATGTCTCCTTTGATCATGATCAGCTTCCTGCCCTGTTTTTTCTTGCGGAATCAGTTTTATATCGACTCTGTTGCGATGCATTCATGAAGGGATATTTATATTTAGTTGAGATAAAACTGGTGAAGGTATGATTTAAATTTTAATTGTTACAGGCACGAGTGATAGGAGACTCTAAGTGCTGTCTGCTTTGAGATTAAACAAGACTGGCATTTAAGAAGGGTGGTTTAATGATCTTTGAGCATGACTAGCAGGTTGCTGCTGGGTGAAATACGCAAAAGATGAAATAGTTTGAGAAAATAGAATTTCACGAACTGTGTAAGAGTATAATTATGTAAAAACATTCATACCACGGTTCTAAGTATGCAAAGATTTTCTTTTAAGGATAAAAAAGGATTTATTTCATTTTATGTGTATGGATCATTTGCTCTCATGTGTCTGTGTACTGTGTATGTGTTCATGTGTGTGTGTGTGTGTGTGTAAATGTGTGAGTGTATGTGTGTGAGTGTATATGTCAGTGTGTGTCTGTGCACATGTGCATGTGTATATGTGCATATGTGTGTGCATGTGTGTATGAGTGTATATGTGTGTCTATCTGTATTTCTATGCATTTGTGTGTGTGCATATGTGTATGTGTATATGTGTGTATGTGTGTGTGAGTGTGTGTATGAGTGTGTGCACATAAGTATGTGTATATGTGTGCATATGTGTGTGTATGAGTGTGTGTGCACATGTGTACGTGTATATGTGTGCATGTGTGTGTGTATGAGTATGTGCATGTGTGTGTATATGTGCGTATAGGTGTTTATGAGTATGTATATATGTGTGTGTATATATGAATGTATGTGTATGAGTGTGCATATGTGTGTATGTATGTATGCATGTGTGTGTGTGTGTGTGTGTGTGTGTGTGTGTGTGTGTGTAGTGCTCTTAGTAGATGAGGGAATTGGATCCTCTGGACCTGCAGTTGCAGGCTCTAGTTGTTAGCTTCCATGTAGTTGACAGAAACTGAACCCATGTCCTCTTAACCACTAAACACTCTCTCTAGCCCTTTCTTTTAGGGATTTTCTTAAAAACAAAAACAAAAACATGCTATGTTCTTTATTTTGAGCTTCTGAGAAATAACCTTCATTTCAGTTCAATGCATGTGGCCCTGTTGGCACTCTGTCATGACAGAGTGATTCAGCAGGGAGCTGTCATCAGATGGGTTATGCTCTGTAAAGCCTTTAGTCAATTGCTTCCGATGTTTGTAATAGCCAGTTGACATGGGAACAGTTGACATGGGAAAAATTTATTATAAAAATAATTTTAAGAGTAACTGGTGGTCTTACTGCAAATAAATTAGGCCTAAATAATGATTTCATTATTACAAAAAAGGAAAGAAAGATTAGGAAGATTTCCTTAGGAATTTGGTGCCATCTGTCTCTACAACAAGCAAAACTGATTGAGCAAAATATGCATTTTACAGCTTTGGTCACAAGAGAGTATTCCCAGATCTAGCCACCGTTAGGAAGATTTCGGGAGATAACTATATTTTGTCCTTAGTCTTGGAGCTTTATGAATGTGTTAGGAGTAAAAGGCAGAGTGTTAGGAAACCTCAGATAAACTGCCCAAGCAGAGACCGGAAATCTTGAGTAGAATGAAAGTCTTAACACATCAATACTTGTCTCTGTGTGGTGAGATTGCAATGATCTTTTAAAAATTTTATTTATTTTATGCATGAGTACACTGTTGCAGTCTTCAGACACACCAGAAGAGGGCGTCTGATCCCATTACAGATAGTTGTGAGTCACCATGTGGTTGCTGGGATTTGAACTCAGGACCTCTGGAAGAGCAGTCAGTGCTCTTATCCGCTGAGCCATCTCCCCAGCCCTGATTATGATGATTTAATTTTTTTTTTGAACTGCTCATTATGGAGACACACTTATGTTTGAAAATATGAAAACAGATCAGAATTTAAATATAGATACAGGTGTGAGACAGAAATTACCCGTGTGCATGTTCATAATGAAAGAGGTCAAATGGAAATGTGGAGCATAGGCCCACAACCCCACTGTCTGCACTGCTCCAGCGACCCTACTTCCTGCCTTGACCTAGTTTTCTGCAGAGGAAAAGTGATTTTGAAACACAGTCTCGGTTGTGGATGGTTTTGCTTCTTCATCAAAGTAAATGCTAGGTCATCTAATTTTTGAAGCACTTTGATAGCTTCTTGTCTTCAGGTTAAACAATTCTCGCAGGTTCTTGTAGCAGCTCTAAATGACCAGTGTGTGACTATGCACGACGATAAATGTGTGCAAGACATGCTGACTTTTTATGTCTCACGGTGTATGGGTCATAGTAGTTTCCGTTTTGAACATCAGTGAAAACATTTGTGTCATAGAGAACTGAAATCACTTACCATTTCAGCAGGAGATGTTTTGAAAACCTAGACAGATACTGTAGACCAGAAAGTTCAGTGAGCTCTCAGCCATGACACCACAATTTAAAAGCTAGCTCTATTTTTTTTTTTTTTGAGCTAATACAAACTAATCAGTGGAAATAGCATGGCCTGAGTCCCAAAGTGCCTTCCTGGCTTTCAGAGAATTCTCTTTATGAAACCAGAAGACTATTGGAAACCTTCCTTTTGCTATTTCCTTTTGACAGAAGATGCTATCGAAAGGTAATGTTACTGGTGCTTTCATTGTGGGTAAGAGAGAGAACATCCAGAACAGAGGGAGAGGGAGAGAGAGAGAGAGAGAGAGAGAGAGAGAGAGAGAGAGAGAGAGAGA
>NC_034607.1:32153893-32155669 GCF_900095145.1 Mus pahari | reverse complement strand
CAGGAGCATGGGCAGAGGAGGAGCCCGACACACTAGGGTAAAAGGGAACGGCCATGCACGATGAAATACTTCCCACAGGCAGACTGCCAAAAAGGGAGGAGGAGGAGGAGGAGGAGGAGGAGGAGGAGGAGGAGGAAGATGACTGGACATGGCCAGGGCTTTCTGGGAGAGAAGGGAGAACAGGAAGAGTAGGTGGAGAAACCTTGATGTTATAAAGACAGCAGGGATCTGAAATACTCTGGGGGCTAGCACAGCACAGGAGGAAGAGGGAATCAAGAAGGGCTCTAAGATGTGTGACAGATACTTGTGACTAGGGACTGAAGAAACCTGGAGGCCGGCACCGGGTTGATATGCAGTCACAGATACATGCCAGCGTAGAGTCATATGCACTTCCTTCTTCCAGACACAAGGCAAACGACTCCTCTTTGTGTATGAGAACCTATCCAACAAGTTCCTGAAAAAAAAAAAACAAACAACCCACTGGCTTTTATCTAACCTCCAAAAGTCCTTGCACAGTCCAGCTTGAGTTGTCATTTCTGGACAGACGCACTTCCAGAGACGTAACAGCTAGAAAGAATTTGGGAGTTCCACCAGAGTCAACTCGTGGGGGGCTTGGCCTCCTCGCTGGAATTCTTGGTCCCATTAATGAAAGAATTCACGGATGCACTCAAACAGAAGCTCAAGGATGACTGTATTGGAATTTAAAGGAAAAACCCAGGGCAGGCCAGCTGTCAGAGCAGCATCTTCCCAGAGGTCATGGAGAAGAGCTGGAGGAAAAGCCAAGATCCATGAAAGCTTCACGGTGGCTTGTAGAGACTGTACCAGGGGGATGGAATACTGAGGAGGACATACACACATTATCCCAGTGGAAGGTTAATAACGCCTCTGATTTCTTCAGCATGGCTTGAGGTGAACTTGCCTTCCTGAGGGGTTGTCCCACCCTTGGCCATCCCAATTGCTTACGTCCTAAGAGAAGAGGTAGCTGCATGTCACCACCAAGAGGCAGATTGCAGAAGCAGCCTTCCCTAAACCGGCCTTCAAAGCCATGGCAGCGGCGGTATTGTCAGGAACATTCTCCACCCCCATGTCCAACATTTGACTCCTCATTTAATGATACTATTAAGGCCCGATTAAATAAGTAATACACAGTTCCTGAACACCGCCCCAAGTCCAGATTTTGTGCACGGTCTTTCCTGTTACCTGTTTTCTAAATGTAAGAATTTTAATTACTGAAGCATTCTTCTAAAAGCATAGAGAGTAAAATATAGGAAACACCAGTCTGCATATGTGTGAGCTACAAAAGAAACACTCAGTCGAAATGCAGACATACAGAGCAGGCGGATTCCCGTGTAGTATTGATCTCCCAGTCAGAGGCACCGGGGACCGAGAGAGGAGGTGGAAAGAAAAATGAGGAAGAAGCAAGGTGAAGAAAGGGAGGGAGGTCAGACAGACAGACGGAAGCAGAGCTTCACGTGGGAGGCAAAGTCTGAGCGGTCAGGCTATAGAGAGAAAACGTAGCGAGACCACAGAGGTGTCCTGAGAGATAGGGAAAGGGACAGTTTTCAATAGAGTGCTACAAACAAAAACTTCTTAGCTGTCTTTTTGTTTTGGTTTGTTTTCTTTTCCAGGTGTAGTCGTAACTAAGGACAACCTCTCAGGTAACATTGATGATGAAATTAGGGTATAACACGGCATGAGCATGATGAGCATGATTTATTATTCCTCTCAATATAAACACTAGTCCTTTTAAACAATCTTAAATAATCCCCCCCCCCC
>NC_034607.1:32107372-32153856 GCF_900095145.1 Mus pahari | reverse complement strand
CCCCCCCCCCCCCCCCCGCGTACCACGGCTGCCTTTTAAGCCTTTCTTTACCTTTCATCCTGGAGCTTGTGCCTGTCAGCAGGCCATCAGACAGGTTGCTGTATGTTACACAGCCTGTGGATTTTACTTTCTTACCCCTTAATGGCACTTTCTTAGAGAGCCAACCTCGCGCAAAGCCCACTGAGCACTCTCCAGACACGTTATTTTTATGTGTAAAAGACTGGTACTTGTAAGTTTTAGAAACATTTCTAAATACCAACTTCTGTTCAACAAATCAATGTTAATACAAAGGCTCCTGGTAAAAATAAGAGAGTTTCCAGCACTTGGGAGGCAGAGGCAGGCAGATTTCTGAGTTCGAGGCCAGCCTGGTCTACAAAGTGAGTTCAGGACAGCCAGGGCTACACAGAGAAACCCTGTCTCGAAAAACAAAACAAAACAAAACAAAACAAAACAACAAAAAAAAAAATAAGAGAGTTAGATGAAATTGAGGGTTTACTTGAAAAAGGCCACTCTAGCTTTTGATTCCTATAATTCCGTTTATCTTCTCTTCTTAACAGTGGGAGGTGATGGATCTGAGGCTTGGCCAGATGCAGCTATTGTGTTGTATTTTAACATGTGTCTCAGTTAATACTTTGTATTTCTGTTAAAGTGTTTGATTTCTCTCATACACAAACCCAATGGCCATTGTTCCTGTCATTCTATGTGGCTCTTTGATTTAATAACTTACACAGATGCAGCCCGTTTTTGAGATTACGGTTTTCATATAATTATATGAAATCTTGTGTATCGTATGTTTCTGCAGATATCCCACTTTCTGTAGGTTATGTAACCCCCCCGCCCCCGGTTTTAGCTGAAGATGTTCTTTTTTTCCCAGTACTCCCCAAGACTGCGTTTCAAACTGTTTTGGTTAAAAGCCATAGGAGGAAATATATAACACCCTGTGATCTACACATACATAATATATGACCTTCTATATACTGAAATAAAAGGAATTCTAAAACACATCATAACATTTTCTCTCTCATGTATCTTATTTTTATATAACTCCCCATCAATTCATTTCATGAGTTATTTAAGGGCTATGATCTACAATTCAGAAAAACAATGTTGCTTTAAAGGAGAAAGAACCAAACAGCATCCAGAATGGCCCATTTGAAGAGGGGAGAGATGATTTATTCAAGTTTTCTTCAGGCTGAACCAGCACTTCAGTCTTGACATAACCGTTTTAAAGTTATTTCAAAAAACACATAATATCAACCAAGTTTGAAATTGTTTTTATCAAAAAGTAAATGTAATAATAAAATGGTTTATCTTTCTCTATGGTTTTTAAGCGTTCACTGGTGCGACACAAAGATGCCTTTCTCTCTTCTCTCTTGACAGATTGGCTATTTGATCTTCTTACGACTTTTTGTATTTTTCCTGCATGGTCACTTAGAAAGCTTTAAACAACATTTGCTTAGGCTGCAGCCATATTTATACGGTAGAGTATTTTTTTTTATTATTTTTATGCTTATAAATGTTTTATGCCCGATTTTAAGATCCCCAGACTGTCGCTCTAAAGAGCGTGAGCTGTTTTATGTCTCATGAAAAGAGAGGCCTCCAACGAGGGCTGCTGGGTCAGGCAGTGTCTCTTCAGTGTTTGCTTTCCCTCAGAAACTTAGAACTTCTTGTGGTGACAACATTTAAAAAATCTAGTGTCTCTCTGTAATCTGAATGAAACCTACATTCTTATGATCTGTAGTCGTCACCTGTGCCATAGACAACCAGGATCTAACCCTGGCTGAAACCTCTGTGTTCTTTAACCATCACCTCCTTCACCCTATCCCCCTCTAGACTTCTGTGAGCAACTATTTATTTTCCAACTAAGCTGTGGTGGTGACCCAAAGCCTGGCTTTCCCATTTGTACCAGTGGCTACCACACCAAATTATAAAGCAACAATGCTTGCATTTTAAAGCCCGTCTAGCTGCAGGGTAGACGCCGGACAGGACTAGGGAGAGGAGAGGGTGCCGCAGGCCATCTCAGCGCGGATGTACAGCAGCATTGCATAAAGCAGCAACCTTCTAACTGTCCTGATTGGTCCTCAAAGGCAGAAATGTCATCAGCACTGCGATTGAACATGTTCTAATATGTATCCACTCATACGCTGGAAAGAAGGACTTGTTGAGGAATGGGTATCAAAAACATAAATAGTTGCAATGGGGAGGTGTCTAGAAGAGAAACATAAACATATTGACTAATATGGTCAAGATTTGGAAAAACGCAACAGTGGATATGAATGTCACAGAAAAGGTGAAGAGTAGGGTTTAAGAGATTACCACAGCTAAAGAGACCTTCAGGAGTCAGATCCCATATGAAACCCACTGAGCCTATTTAATGTTGCTCATATGTAAATGTGTTCAGGGCTGATCACTTGAGACTGGAAAAAATGGAATAGTAGCCACATGTATGTATTAATATGTGCCATATATAACAAATAATTATATATTATAATATAGAATATACATACTATGTTTAGCCATATATATACTTTAATTTAAAATTTGTAAGAATTTCATAGACAAGGGTTACATTTACATTACCTTCATCCTTCCCCCTCTAATTCTTCTGAACTCTTTTCAAACTCACGACTACTTCTTTAGTTATATCCATGCTCCTATGTATCTATCAACAGATCACACTGAGCCACTTAGCGCTGCTCATGTACGTATGTGTTTAGGGCGGACCACTGGGGGAATCTCACAGAGCTCTACCCTTAGATGCAGAGTCCCCTTAATTAATGGCAGCAGAGAGCTGGAGAATAGAAGTATTATCTGATTGTACATTCAGCTACCACTCAAGGCTGTCCTGAATTATAAAAACTCTCATGCGATTTATTCAAGATGTAGTCTTTCTCCTCACCACCAGGGGACACACATACCATTATAGATTTTAACTAGATAGAGCAATGCACCACAGTAGGAGCCCAGAAACATCGAAACCTAATGATGCTTTCATAGCTAAAAGACAAATGGATCACACTGGCTAGCGATGGAGGCACAGTGCAAGACACGAGCAGAACATCTCTCACAAACGATTTTTCTTCTAACAGCACTTCATTTCTCGGAACCATCCTACTACAAGTATCCAAATATCATCTCCAACGTGCAGTTCATCCTGAAAACATCGGAAATTATCTGTAAAAGAGAGCTCCATTCTGAACCATTTGTGGAAAGCTCAGATGAAATTGAGGATCCATATTCTGATCTGGTTGGTAAACAGATGTGGTGGGTGTGCTGTGGTGTGTTACTATAAGATAAAGTCGCTGTGGCCCCACATCTGTTCTCATTGATCCAGCATGCCCCGGTAGAGCCGGGCTAAGCTGGAGTGAGGTTGGAAGGGAGGGTTGCTAGCACACATGCTCGCTCATGCACACCTCATGGATCGCAGAATGCTTGACGAGGAATGGGCCGTCCGTGCAACTTTTTACTTCTTTGAGAGGCACAATGGCATAACACCTCTTCCACGTGGGTCCCACCTCAGCCACTTAAGAACACATACTAGCATAACTTAGATTCCCAAGCTAACACGTTAGCAGGTTCTGTTTTATCCTGGGAGAGAGTGTAGAGACTGGCCACGAAACAAATGCAACAGGTCATACTCTCCATGTTTCATGTTGAAATAACATTTAATATGCCACCAAAGTCAACTGAAACCTTCCCAATGCTCAGACCGGCTAGCGGTGGTGGCACACGCCTTTCATTTCAGCAGCAGGAGGGGCAGAAGCAGACTGAACTCTGAGTTCAAGACCAGCCTTACCTAAGTGATTTTTGCGGCAGCCAGAGCTACACAGTGAGACTCCACCCTTTCAAGTACAAATTGAGAGATTAAAATAATTCTCATACACAGTTAAAATTTCTTTCTTTCTTTCTTTTTTTATTTTTTTAAGACAGGGTTTCTCTGTATAGTCCTGGCTGTCCTGTCAAAATTTCTTATATTATTAACAATCAATTATTTAATAAGCAAATATTATACAAACACAAATCCAGTGAGTCTTGTAATTGTGTATAAAACATGTTTTTCAAAAGACCAACTTCAGTCTCTTTGGTGATCATCTATTTCCTTTATTCAAATAGTTTCTGAAAAACAGTGCTTTGAAACAGGATTTTTTTCCATTAATTTTATAATTTATAAACAGAAAATTTGTTCTTTTTAATTTTTTAATAAAGGAAAAAACAGTTTTTTGCATGTGTGTATGGTATACATGCATGTATATATTCATGTTTGCACATGTGTGGACATGCATGTGTGCAATGTACTTGCATGTGTGTCTGTATAGATTGCGAGGCTGGAGGTATGCGTTGGACCCTTCACTGATTGCTCTGGACCCTCTTTACCGAGGCAGAGTCTTTCCTTGAACCTGGAGATGCTCTATTACACCTGGATGGTCTAGGTAGGAAGCTTGCTCTGGGATCCCCTGTCTCCAGAGAGCTGGCATCGCAGGTGGGATGCTTGAGCAGTCAGCTTTTACGTGTGTGCTATGGATGCACAACCCCCGTCTCACTCTTGTGCAGGAAGCGCTTTATCCACTGAGCCTACTTGCCAGCCTGGAAAAATTTTTTTTTTAAATTTAATTTAATTGTTGTTTTTTGTTTTGTTGTTGGTTTTTTGTTGTTGTTGTTTTTTTTTCCTTATTCACTTTATATCTGTTCAAGGAAAATTCTTTTTAATCTAAGGTAAGTTCTAAAGATTTGTGAAATCTAAGGATTTGTGGAAAGTCCTCTTAAAATAGCTTTATTTATGTGTGACCTCCTAATCCTCCCGCACTCCCTTTCGTGCCTTTTGAACATTAACTATAAATTTAACAGATAGGAAAATACATTTTATCATGTACGTGTATACCTACCTTCTAAGCTTAAGTATTTGTCTCTTGGCTTATTAGCGATAAACCATCTACATAAAAAGTGATCTTGCTAAGTAATTTGGACCATTTGGTTATAAATAGTAATGAATGCAAATTGTGTCATGCAAAAAGAAACACTTGTTTCAATATTAAAAATATGTTTTGATGATAAATATACTTAAAATAAGATAGGAAGCTGCAAAAAGAACATTGATCCCGAAGAGTAGCGACCTGCTTGACAACTGTCTGTATGATCTAAGTAGGTCGGCTCAGCTTTTCTGTACCTCTGATTCTTGGTTTGTATAAAAAAAGCTCTGCCTATTTTCATGATGATCACGATAATCATCACGGCCACCGCCACCACCTTAACTGAATAAATAAAACTAGTTTTCAAATGAAATGCCACAAACACATAGCCATTTGTATTTGGGTGTTGGCTCTAACCTAGACAGTTCATTGATTTTCTGTCAAGTTACCTTGACAGAAAGTAGTGATCTGAGTGTTGCATCTTCAAATGTGGTGCTGCAAGGTGCAATTTGCATATGCAAACATGGCAATCTTGGCCACTCCACGCTCTGGCTCAGGTGGGGCCACGTGTTTCCAGGCTGGTGCACCTGAAGAGCAAGTCTATGTCTACCCTTGGAAGCAATGGACAGGGGGCTGCTAGAAGGGGCAAAGGCCACAGCTCACGGAATGGACACGTCCGCCGAGAGTGACGTGTACAGTCGCTGAGTCTTCCTGTGCATTTTCCACTTTGTAGAACAAAAGACCTCAATTCTATTTCCGCTCCATCCGTGCGATTCTCTGAGGGGACTATAACACATTTGGGGCTGTCAGGTTTATTGCCTTTCTTTTTCTTCTTCAATTACTTCATAATATAACAACTATAAAGGATAGTGGAGCCACAGTGCTCCTAAATCACCTCTCGGCTAATCAGCTCTGATTCATGGCATGATTGCAAGCCCTAAAGTTCCCCAGTTTCCACCCAATTTCTCCAGTGTGGCTTTTTGAAGCCAGCCTCTCCAGTTCAGCTGAGCATCTGCCCATTCAATACCCATTTCAGCCCCTACTTTGGGGAATGAAAGAGGAAAGGAAGAGATAATAGAATGTAAAAGCTACAGCAGCAGCTATTTTTTTCTCCTGTCTTTATCAATGCTATATTGCAGCCCAGGATTTATCGATCTATCCATCATCTCTTATCTTCTGATTCTACTAAAAGGGCCACACATAGATTGCATTGGCCATTGTGAAGTATCTTACGTTTAATGCTCAGAAAAATGGAATCAAAGCAGTTGCTGAATTTGTTGTACAACCAATGCTGGAATTGTTTTAAAGTCCTGTAGAATTTACATATTGTAGATGCACGATAAAGATCTGTGACATCATCTACAGGTAGGAAACTTTCTTCTCCTGCCCCGGACAGTTTCTCCTTTTAATGTTCCTTTAAGCGATCCAGACCCTAATTTCCACCAGCTTTGATAAGTGGTCCACTTTTATTAACTTCGCAATGGCAGAGTCCAAGTGCAGGATTGCATTTCTGTCCTCTGGTCAGCAGCAGAGCTGACTTTTCTAAGCACGGTTGTCACATGGTAGTAACAATGTAGTTCTTAGGAGGTTGTGAAAGAACTCAGCTAAAACAGAATAGCCCCCCTTATTACATATTATTATCTAATGTATAGTTTCCTGAAAAGTAGCAGATACACCAATTTTACATTCTGATGTGATTAGCAGTCGTATTCTCCCACATCACAGTACTCAATAAGCAAAAGGATGTGACCAGAATCTGAGACACTCTGCTGATGCTAACTAACAACAGCATCATAACGAGATGTGTGGTTTTTCAAGTTAGGAGCATTATCCAGTGATTCCTGTTGCTATTTGGCTAACCCATTTGTATTGAGAGGTCTTCTCATGGCAATGTCACTGAGGCGTTTTGTCTCATGGCAAAACGACTGAAAACAGGACAAAATTTCAAAATGCGGCATCTGAGCAGCCACAGCAGAACCCACGCCTCCAAGCTCATCTCCGTTGTGAGAGTCTGATCCGCTGCTTTGAGGGAGCATACTTAAACTCTCATAAATGCCAAGGCAGTGGGCATCTCACAGAAGCTGCAGCATGATAGAACAAAGCTGGGTAGCGCAGGAGGAAGATGGAGGAATCACAGGAGATGGTAAAAGAAAAAGAAATAGAGGAAAAGGAAAAGGAAAAGGCAGGCAGGCAGAAAACGGTGGAGAAATATTCTCTAAAGTCACTGAATTCTGTGCTTGGTGCTATCAAATTATCATCCAGTAAAAATCACTCCCAATTTCTTTCTTTTTTTATGTCTGTGCACATGCTTATGTGTATCCAAGTGTGCATCTGTGTGCATCTATGTGCATGTGGGATCTTCTTGCCTCTGTCCCCCAGCCCATAGTAACTATGGTTACTGACCATTGCCATTTGTTCCTAGTTCTGTTGTTAGCACTGAGGACCTGAACTCAGGTCTTTATTCCTGTGTAGCAGACACTTCCCTGGCTGAACAGTCTTGGTCTCCTAACCACAGGAGGCTGATTCAGCATAAAGGCAAGAGATTCTGCACGCACACATTATACCTGTCAGGGCTGCTCTTTCCTGATCTGCCACAACTGGATTGAGCCGCATGATTATCATCATTACATTAATCCTTTCTTTTTGATAATGCCAAGGCCATTAAGCCAAAGGTCGGGGAGGTGGGGGAGGAGCACACGTGTGTCAGAGACAATGGGGCTCATTCCTCAGTGTAGGGAGAGAGGAGAAGAGGGGAGCCTGCACTCCCAGGAGGCACTGTGAATGCTTCAGCCGGCTTCTGGGCTTTTTTATTTTATTTTTTCAGCATTTGGCCCTGGAGTGGTAATGGGGAGCCTGAGAAAACAGGTGTTCTCTTTTGGTTCTCCTGTTGAAAACTAGGGGTGATTCTATGACTGGGTATTTTGTGGGTGACACAGCGGCTTCCTTTTTGTCTGTGCTTAACAATAAGTATTAGTAAATAGCTTTAAAAAAAATCATAGTCTAGGGGCTAAACCACCAACCAAAAAGTACATGTGGAGGGACCCATGGCTCCAGTTGCATATGTAGGAAAGGACTGACTTATCTGGCATCAGTGGGAGAGGAGGCCCTTGGTCCTGTGGAGGCTCGATAGGGGAATGCTAGAGCAGTGAGGTGGGAATGGGGGGGGGGTTGTTGGGAGCACCCTCATAGAGGCAAAGGGGAGGGAGGATGGGATGGGGTTTTTCGGAGGGGAAACCAGGAAGGGGGGCAACATTTGAAATGTGAATAAATAAAATAACCAATTAAAAAATAAAGAAGGGCTGGTGAGATGGCTCAGCGGGTAAGAGCACCCAATTGCTCTTCCAAAGGTCCTGAGTTCAAATCCCAGCAACCACATGGTGGCTCACAACCACCCGTAACAAGATCTGACGCCCCCTCTGGAGTGTCTGAAGACAGCTACAGTGTACTTACATATATAAATAAATCTTAAAAAAAAAAAAAAGAAAAAATAATCATAGTCTTGGAGTAGTATCCAGGACATCTGTTTATGCTTGTGCCCAGCAAATCAAAAATGACCTAACTGTATCAGACCAAACTGTAATATGAGGTGTCCAATCACTTGTCAACAGCCGAGGCTACCTTTTCTCATTCTCCACAATGTGTAAAACTAACATATAAATTGAAATAAAACGTAGCTCTTGTTTGGAATCCTCACCTGGACGGTTTCATTACGGCTTGCTATTTTGAGACAGTATCTTTCTAAATTTCCCAAATGTTAGCCTTAAGTTTGACATCCTCCTGTTTCAGCCTCGCTTTTATTGGGTACCCTGCTTTTGTAAACTAAGTTTGAAACTTGAAGACCGCCAGACACACAGGCTGAGATGCCGAGTGCTACCGAGACAATTTCGTTTATATGGCTTTTACTTTTCGACCGGGCTCCACCACAAAGCAGAAAATTGAGTTATCTGAGCATTTACCACAGTCAGCATGTCTCAGTTCAAAGCCTCACATTATGTCAGAAGACAGCTTCCCTGTGGAATATTGTAACACCACAAACATGGTTTTGTTTATAGTTTCTTTTCCGAATTTCCGCTCCCAGGGCCAGCGAGCTCCCGTAGACCTTGACTCTAGCAATTCTCTCCAGCATCTAACTGTCCCTGACATGAAAAAAAAAATCAGTACACGGCCAAAGGACATAACTAAATAGCTTACGAGAAACTTGGGAGGTTTTAATTTGAAAATTTGTATGAATCTCCAGCATTTTAAAGAGGACTCAACATGAAGACTGTCTTTAGATTCTAGCTCTGATATTTTCTATAATAACGGAGGACAATGAAGCCCTTCAGATGTAAAGTGTTTCTTATTAGTATGGAATGTGAACTGCAGGTGTACCTTTGGGGCAGGGGCAAGGGTGGGGGGTGGTGGGAGTGGGGAGGGGCAGGGTGGAGCTGGGGGTGGGACCGGGTGGGGAGGAGAGTACTATGATGTCATGGAATGCCAATCACTGCAGTAGATCAATTACTTAATGAAGCTGTCAGGGAATACTCGAAGCAAACAAAGAAAAAACTTAGTATCTGAATTTGTAGTTAACAAAACCCAAGTGCTTCACAGGCATTAGCCACCCTCTATGAGGCACCTATTTGGTTGTTAATGCAGAGAAACACACATCGTCTCAGAGCCCAGTTTGTTAAAACTTTCCCTGTTGCTTCTTGATCAGGAGAAGAAGGGAGACAGAGTCTAAGAACAGCGCATCCAGCGCATCCAGCGCATCCAGCGCATCCAGCGCATCCAGCGCATCCAGCGCATCCAGCGCATCCAGCGCATCCAGCAGTGGTCCTTCAGAGGTTTTGGCATTTTTGTCTTACTGTAGACTGATAGATACATTGAACACAGGGACTTGTGTAAACATTTTTGTGTAGCTATCAGGCTTCTATCAACTATCCATACCTAAAACCACTTTTAAACGGCTCTACAAATCCGAGTGAATATTGTATATTTAAAATGTATTCTTCAATTCTGTGTGAGAGTCAAAGAACCCTTTGGCAGATCAACCTCCATAATGTAATTTCAGAAGCACGTGCAGCTGAATAAGAGGGCCTACAAAGTCAACCACTTGCTCTGGCACAGCGTGGCTGCCTGGTCCTGCCTTCAGAACAATCGTCCTCAGCTGAACAAAGCACTCGAACACCTCTTCTTCTACAAAACGCAGCTTCAGAGGAAATGCTGGTAAGGGCAATCCTATAAATCCAGAGTGACTCAGGGAGACCTTAGCACCGAAATGTTAATCACGGCTCAGTTGACTAAGAATACACTTTATAGTCTGCGCTCCAAAGACAAAAGCCATGCGCATATTTTATACCAGCTATACCAGGGAATTGTTGCAGTCTCTGTTGTCCTGGCTTGCTGGCTGCTCTGTGTAGTTTGTCTCTATTAAATGAAATGTGCTAGAGATACGAAATTCATTCCTGTGTTGAAAACATTTCTTACTCCTCATGTTGTTAGATCGAAGCAATGACCATCTATCATGTATTTCAAATGAATGTGCTGATGCTCTTTCTTTGTGCTTTTCAAAGAACATACAAGACAATTTAATCTCAGCAAGGTGTCTTAGTCAGGGTCTCTATTCCTAGACAAAACATCATGACCAAGAAGCAAGTTGGGGAGGAAAGGGTTTATTCAGCTTACACTTTCACACTGCTGTTCATCACCAAGGAAGTCAGGACTGGAACTCAAGCAGGTCAGGAAGCAGGAGCTGATGCAGAGGCCATGGAGGGATGTTTCTTACTGGCTTGCTTCCCCTGGCTTGCTCAGCCTCTTATAGAATCCAAAACTACCAGCCCAGAGATGACACCACCCACAAGGGGACCTCCCCCCTTGATCACTAATTGAGAAAATGCCTTACAGCTGGATCTCAGGGGGGGGGGGCACTTCCCCAACTGAAGCTCCTTTCTCTGTGATAACTCCAGCTGTGTCAAGCTGACACAAAACTAGCCAGTACACAAAGGTTCTAGTTCATGTGTTAATTTAAGAAGGAGCATAGATGCCCTACAAAAGCAGGCTGGGTACAGAGGAAGGAAGACCTTAGTTTTTATAGATTGATCAGGAATAATTATATTTGTAGAGTTCAGTGTATTGTTTAGTGTGTGTGTGTGCGTGTATGTGTGTGTATGTATGTATGTATGTATGTATGTGTATGTATGTGTGTATGCATGCATGTATGTGTGTGTATGTGTGTGTATGTATGCATGTACGTGTGTATGTGTGTATATGTGTGTGTATGTGTGTGCGTGTGTGTGCGTGTGTGTATGTGTGTACGTGTGTGTGCGTGTGTGTGCGTGTGTGTATGTGTGTACGTGTGTGTGTGCGCGTGTGTGCGTGTGTGTGTGTGTGTGTGTGTGTGTGTGTGTGTATGTGTGAACTCAAGTTAACTGACATACCTACCACCTCTCATACTTATTTGTTCTTGGTGAGAATGTTAAAATATAACTGTTTTTACATTTTTGAACACACGTGTTGATGGGTTATCATGCTATGTGGATCACTAGCACCCCATCCCACTGTTTAACGGTTCCTCCTCCTTCTGTACAGCAACTGTCCTCCTTCCAGGCCTCAGATTAACTTCCCGTTCGATTTCTAAGAGTTTGGGTTTTCCATGGAAGACCATGCAATCTTTATCTTCCTTTACTGTCCTATGCACTTAGCACGGTATTCCCCAAGTTCACCTGTGTTGTCACTGCAGGCAAGCTCTTTTTCTCTGAACTGAAGGCTGAATAGTCCTCCATGTGCCATAAAGTCCACCTTCTGTCAATGCTTAGGGTGAATCGCTTCTGAGGAAAAATCCTGACATATACTCAGCATTCCGAATTCAGTTCCTTTGGATGTTTAATCAGAAGGGAGGTTGCCGGGTCATAGAGCATCCTACTTAGAATCTTTGAGGTGGTTTTACACTCCCATCTTGGTTTCAGTTACATTCCAACCTACCGAGGGTCCTCTTCCCTCACAATTACCTTCCATTTCATTGCACATGCCCACAGTAAGAGGTGTGAGGTGAGAGTTCACACCCACGGTAACTGGTGTGAGGTCATACCCATGGTAATAAATATGAGGTGGGAGTTCACTGCGGCTTCAGTCTTTATTACTTTAATTATTAGTGAGGTGGAACATAGTTCATACAACTGTGAGCTGTTTGTGTGGTATCTTTTAAGAATTGCTGAGTCAAGCCGGGTGTGGTGGTGCATGCCTTTAATCCCAGCACTTGGGAGGCAGAGGCAGGCAGATTTCTGAGTTTGAGGCCAGCCTGGTCTACAAAGTGAGTTCCAGGACAGCCAGGGCTATACAGAGAAACCCTGTCTCAACCTCCCTTCCCCCCAAAATTGCTGAGTCATGACTTTTTTTTTTTTATTACAAAACATAATTTACTATGTGATTGGCTTATATATTTACATCTACATTTCTTTTTTTTTTTTCAAATATTTTCCCCTTTCCAGGTATCCCCTTCAGAAACCCCTTATCCCATCCTCCCTCCCCCTGCCTCTTTGAGGGAGTTCCCCCACCCACCTACCCACCCACTCCCATCTTCCTGCCCTGGCATTCCCCTACATTGGGGCATCGAACACCCTCAGGCCCAAGGGCCTCTCCTCCCACTGATGTCCAACAGGGCCATCCTCTGTCACATATGTGGCTGGAGTCATGGGTCCCTCTATGTGTACTCTTTGGTTGGTAGTCCAGTCCCTGGAAGCTCCGGTGTGTGTGTGAGGTTGGTCTGGCAGGTTGACACTGTTGCTCCCTCCCTGGGGCTGCAAAGCCCCTCAACTCCTTCAGTCCCTTCCCCAACTACTCCGTGGGGACCCCAGTTGGCTGTGAGCATCCACCTCTGTATTTGTCAGGCACTGGCAGAGCCTCTCAGGAGACAGCCATATCAGGCTCCTATCAGCAAGCACTTCCAGGCAGCCTCAATAGCGTCTGGGTTTGGTGACTATATATGGGAATGGATTCCCAGGTGGCCCTTCCTTCAGTCTCTGCTTCACACTTTGTTTCCATATTTCCTCCTGTGAGTATTTTGTTNACCCTTCTAAGAAGCACTGAAGCATCCACATTTTGGTCTTCCTTCTTTTTAGGTTTCATATGGTCTACGAATTGAATGTTGGGTATTATGAACTTTTGGGCTAGTATCCACTTAGCAGTGAGTGCATACTGTGTGTGTTCTTTTGTGACTGAGTACCTCAGGATGATATTTTCAAGGTCCATTCATTTAAGGGCCTTTGTCTTTTAAATGGGGCTATTTGCTTGCTTGCTCTTGAATTATTTAAGATTCTTATTTACCTTAGATATTAATTCATTGGCTGCATACTATTTCTCCACATATGAATTCTCTCTTCGTCTCTTTCCCTTCCTATCCCCATTCCCCTCTATCCTCCTTTCTTTCTCTTCTTCTGTCTCTCTTTGACAGAGCCCCATGTAGCTCAGTTTAGATTTGAACTTATTGTGCGATCTAGGCTGGCCTTGAACTTATGGTGGTCCTTCCTGCCTCAGACTTATGTTAACTGTTTAACCATTTTTAAATGTTGTTGTATCAACACATATTTAATTAATTTACTGACCATCTATGTTTAAGGTTATCAGCAGGCCTTTAAGAACCAGGTATTTCATAGATTTGAGATTATTGACAATACAAATGGCTGCTATTTTAAAAACAAAACTGGAGTCAGTTTAGTATGTTTGCCAGAGCCTAGAACAAGGTTCCAAGTGTCCCAGTAGAGGACATTTCCCAGGACATCACTGCATTGTCACCAGTAACTGCTTGGGTCATCTGAAGCTTTACTTCTTTTATCTGGGAGGATGTGAGAATCATCTAGTAAGGTGGGACACATAATGAGTAGTGTGAGGAGTAGAGGGGTGTATTGATCAAGTGGTCAATAGCACAAATAATAGAAAGGACATAACGATGGTCTGAATATTGTCACATCATTTTGATGCTCTTTCTTGTTTCTCTTCATTTTAAGAAAGTAATCTTTCACTAGAAAAATAAAAACACAATTCTAGTCAACAAAACACTACTGATGTTCAGAGACCGACTGTAACCATTGAGAATGGGGCCTTGCTTGCCACTAAGCCTGAGGACTTGAGTTCCCTCCCTGGAACATGCATAGTAGAAGATGAGAAGCAACTCCTGAAAACTGCCCTCTTACCTGCACACACATGCCTGGGCATGTGCCTGTATACATGGATGCACACAGGCATGTGAGCCAGACACACACATTACATAAATATAAGGTTATCTTTAAAAGGGTCACTGTCAGTGTTCTATTGCTGTGAACAGTCACCATGACCAAGGCAACTCTTATAAAGGACAGCATTTAACTGGGGCTGGCTTACAGTTCAGAGGTTCAGTCCATTATCATCATGGTGGGAACATGGCAACATCCAGGCAGATATGGTGCTGGAGGAGCTGAGAGTTCTGTATCTGGATCTATAGGCAGCAGGAAGAGAACTGGCTTGAGTTTATGACACCTGAAAGCCCACCCCCATAGTGGCATACTTCCTCCAGCAAGGCCACTCCTACTCCAACAAGGCCACGCCTTCTAATAGTGTCACTTCCTGTGAGCCAAGCATTCAAACACTTGAGTGTACATGGGCCATTCCAGCTTAATCCACCACAAAGAAATTGACTAAAATTTTAAGCTTTCGCTAAATCTGTTCAGGATAGCACCACATTTAATATAATAGTAACTTTTCTTACTATGGTATTTAGAGGACTTACATAGCAGCATGTACAGATGGCAAGAGGCCAGGACTGCAGATAAAACAAAGCATCGATCTAATTATTGGAACTACACCAGAAATGCCTTTATGCCTTCTAGGGATTCTTTTCTATTATTCTCATGGTACACTCTATGATATACCCGAGGGTAATGTGGAAACTGGGAAAGCAAACAACATATTTAGAATAAATTGAGATACTGAAAGGGCTGGTGAGAAGTGGGCTCTGTCAAGATTTTCTTGACCGACACTGGAGGAAAGACACCTTTTCTCAGCCTCCAAGCTACGACACCAGTGAGGGCCAAGAGGATCAACCCGAGACATGTCAGCTCCTGCGAGAATCAGAGACAACACAGTGATGAACAATGCTAGATAGCTAATGTAATGAAAGACAACCTAATTAAGATACCCAATGAAGTTTCATTTATGGTGGCCAAATTTATGCAAATCGGCAGTTCTCATCTGCTCATTCTGATTGGTTGGTGTGTGGCTGACCCATATATCTTCCTGTTACATAACCCCATTTCTTATAACCCCATTTTTAGACTTACCTATAACACAAAAGGAAGCCAAAACCATATATATATTGTGTGTGTGTATATATATATATATATATATAATATATATAATGTATATATATATATATATAATATATATAATAGAATATATAAATACATCCTGCTCAGTCTGTATAATGTAAGTTGTATATGTATGTATTCTGGACTTCTTAGAAAGTTTCCGAGAGGTTTAAGTAAGATAATTCTCCCCTACTGACTTGATGTTCTTCTAACTGGAATGTGAGCTGATTTTCCTCAGCTAGTTTCTGGCTGGCTGAGACTTGAACCTCAGTGCATTTCCTCATGAGTTAATCAGATTGGTCCATCCTCTTTTTCTCTTCTTCCCTACTGTCCCCACCTCTTCCCTCCTCCCTGCTCACTACATATACTCAGCTTGCTGAGTCCACCAGGTAGACTAAGCTAGCCTCGGACTCATAGAAATCTGCCTACTTCTATTTCTACCCCACCTCCCTTCCCTAACCTAGTGTCTAAACTGGCGGCAAACACATCAGTTGCAGCTCCCGTGTGCTCACCCCCCTTCCCACCTGCTCCTACACGTTTCGGATAGCCCTGGGGCTTTCTGTTCTCCTGTGAGGGGCTGCCAACAAGGAATGAGTCAGCACTCAGGTGATTTCCTGTAAACCTTCTGCTCACCGTAATTTAAAAATAAAGGCTAGAGCCAGTGATTGGGAGGAGAAAGAGGGGAAGGTGGAGCTGAAGGTTTTGGGAGAGAAAGAGAAAGAGAGGATAACGGAGGAGGAGGAAAAGAAGGAGGAGGAGAAGGAGGAGGAGGAGGAGGAGGAGGAGGAGGAGGAATGAAAGTGGAGCAGAAGCACTTGGCTCCACTTTTTTTTTTTTTTTTTTTTGGACACAGACTGCTGTGAGTGATTATTCCCCAGAGTGTCTAAGGGGTCTCCTTATATGGGGAAGATGGTAGTGTAGTGGTAGATCTGCCCAATCTAGGCGCACAGCCTAGAGTTGTGTTTTCATCGCCTGGGCTTATTTGGGTTGGAGATTTACTGCAACACCCACATGCTCCCCCGGCCCTCTGTTCCCACGTGCTCCCCCACACTCTGTTCCCATGTTCTTCCCCCTCCCCTCTTTCCCCACATTCTCCCCCCCGCTCTCTGTCCCCCCTTTCACATCCTTCTTGTAAAGCATCAGCTACAGTTGTCATTTCCTAACCAGCCTCTTGGATATAAATCTCTCCATCTCAATAACGTGTCCCACACTGCCAGGATCACAACATAAATGTGATTGCACCCCTCTTCAGCTTGACAGCATGGCTTTCCTCACCACAGAAGCTGCAGCCCAGCCAATGTTGCACCACTTACCGTGATATTGGAAAACCAATAAGAGCAGAAATGAAAGATCCCGTTGTCTGGATTCACTGCCATTAGCCACACAGTCAGCCGAAAGCAGCCCTGGGGACGGCTGAGAGGAGGAATCGGTGGCCATGTGCCAGATGAATGGTAGCCATTGCTTCCTGACAATGGCTTCGATCTCCTTCAAACATGAAGGAACTTCTGTAATCCCGTGAAAGAAAACCCTTTCAGCAGACAGGATCAAGAGCAGAATTCTCATGTAGTCATCTCTTTCAAATATATATTAAAAAAAATCTAAGCAGCACAAGAGAAACACATTCTGTAGACTAAGGGTCAAATCAACGATAAAGCACAGCATACCCGCAGACAATGAAGACCAGACTAATAGTTTATACTAACCCTATTCTACTTGGTCTGTTTCTTTAGGGCACTGAACTAATTATTTAAAAGTTGCTACTTTTTTTTTTTTTTTTTTTTTAAGATTTATTTATTTTATATATGTGAGTACACTGTCGCTGTCTTCAGACACACCAGAAGAGGGCATCAAATCCCCATTACAGATGGTTGTGAGCCACCATGTGGTTGCTGGGAATTGAATTCAGGACTTCTGGAAGAGCAGGCAGTGCTCTTAGCCACTGAGCCATCTCTCCAGCCCCAAGTTGCTACTTTCTTTCTTTCTTTCTTTTTTTTTTTAACTTATTTTATTAGATATTTTCTTCATTTACATTTCAAATGCTATCCCAAATGTCCCCTATACCCTCCCCCAACCCTGCCTCCCTGCCCACCCACTCCCACTTTTTGTCCCTGGCGTTCCCCTGTATGGGACATATAAAGTTTGCAAGACCAAGGGGCACCTCTTCCCAGTGATGGCTGACTAGGCCATCTTCTGCTATATATGCAGCTAGAGGCATGAGCTCTGAGGATACTGATTAGTTCATATTGTTGTTTCACCTACAGGGATGCAGACCCCTTCAGTTCCTTGGGTAATTTCTCTAGCTCCTCCATTGGGGTCTCTGTATTCTATCCTATAGATGACTGTGGGCATCCACTTCTATATTTGCCAGGCAATGGCATAGCCTCACAGAGATAGCTATATCAGTGTCCTTTCAGCAAGATCTTGCTGGTATATGCAATAGTGTCTGCATTTGGTGGCTGATTATGAGATGGATCCCCAGGTGGGGCAGTCTCTGGATGGTCCATCCTTTCATCTTAGTTCCAAACTTTGTCTCTACCACTTCTTTCATGGGTATTTTATTCCCTATTTTAGGGAGGAATGAAGTATCCACCTGTTGGTCTTCCTTATTCTTGATTTTCTTATGTTTTGAGATTGTATCTTGGATATTCTAGGTTTCTGGGCTAATATTCACTTATCAGTGAGTGCATATCAAGTGAGTTCTTTTGTGATTGGGTTACCTCACTCAGGATGATATCCTCCAGATATATCCATTTGCCTAAGAATTTCATAAATTCATTGTTTTTAATAGCTGAGTAGTACTCCATTGTGTAAATGTACCACATTTTCTGTATCCATTCCTCCGTTGAGGGACATCTGGGTTTTTTCCAGCTTCTGGCTATTATAAATAGGGCAGCTATGAACCTAGTGGAGCATGTGTCCTTATTACCAGTTGGAACATCTTCTGAGTATATACCTAGAAGAGGTATTGCTGGATCTTTCGGTAGTACCATGTCCAGTTTTCTGAGGAACCAAGTTGCTACTTTGTAATTGAAGAATTTTACTAAAGAATCTCCTTAAATGATATATTTGCATTTCATTATGCTTGCTTCTGGGAATCCCCCGGTCTCAGCCTCCAGTCTTGTCAGGAGAGCCCTGGGAATGTGTTCCATGTCACGTGGCTCCAGCTTTACATGAATTTGGGGGATTAGAATTCAGTTCCTCCTGTGTGGCCAGTTCCTTATCCTCTTAACCCATATCCCTGGGCTCCCTGGAAGAAATATTTTTTAAGAGTTATGGTCTTCTTTGAGTAAGCAGACTGATAATTGTTTTCAGCCCACGTCGTACGTAGTATACATTTTCATGGGTCCCAGAAACTGTTTGTCCAGTTTTCAGTTTACGGATCTCAGCGTGAGAAGATAGCTATGAAAATTGGCATTTTAAGGTAAGGGATCTGTGTTGATAGCGGTTAATGTTGTGGTTTTGAGTAGCTGTAGACTGGGCCCTGCCATGTTATCTCACCTCTGTAGTTTACCCATGAGAAAGCCTGCGCCTGCATTCCTGTGGCATAACTTCTTCCTCTCCACAGGACTTTTTATTGTTTGAATATCACTAACTCAGAAGAAATATGAAGAGACAAATGATAGATAAATGAAGCACAGAATTAAGATTCTGGATAGTTTTTGTTTTTTTTTAATCCAGCATCTCAAGGTAAAGAATTAGTTTCTGTATTTCCCTCTGATCTGAGACTCACAGGATAAACACAATTTTTTTCCTGCAATTTTTTTTTTTTTGACACAGACTGCTGTGAGTGGTTATTCCCCAGAGTGTCTCATAGTCCGGGTCTACCAGTTTTATGGTTTGTGCTGTCCCTGTAAGTTGCTGTGTGAGTGACCGTGTTTGTTATCGGATTTCAAGGTTGTGTGGATTTTGATATTAGCCAGTGCTTTCTGGAATATTTATGGCGAGGTTGGAATATCCTCTACAGTAACTGGTTGGAGACCATTCAATTCCATTTTTCTAAAAGAGCAACCCGCTCACTGGCATGCAGTTTGGAGGAATAAACGGAACCTAGAGCTCTCAGCTGTTGATGGCCTCACTTCCTGACAGATGTGCGTGGGTGTCATTGAGACGCCTGGATCAGTCTCCTTGTTTACATAATTAGGGGAAATGCACAATACCTTTACCTTACAGGGTCCCTGCTTAGTTTGAAAGCTTTGTAAAATCAAGTCGCTGACAATGGAACCTTTTCTGCATTTTCAACTACCCCGAGAAAGTGGTCTCGATGTGTGAGAGGGTTCAACCTGTCCCAGCTCCAGCTTGTCTGTGTGCATTGATTTTCAATTCTGACTTTTAACAAATTTCAGCTCCCACGTATTGATGCATTTAGTCTATTCTTGGCAGGAGCAGTTTTGCTTATAGAAGGTCTTGCAGTCAACAGCGATGATGGAAGACGGTGCGCTTCTGGTGAGGGAGCATTTTTTTCTGCCATGAGTGGCTGGCACGGAGATGGTTTTCAGTCCACAGCTCAGTGAGCATGCCCTAGTTTAGACACAACTTGCCAGACATAAAAGAGAACAGAAGAAAGACTGAGGAGGTATGCTGTTCTCAGGGGCCGGGCAGGGTGGGGGGAAGCTTGGACCACCCATGGAGCATTCTTGGTGAGTGTGAGTGAGACTGGTTCCTCCTGGAGGTCACTGAACATCCCTCAGCCACTCAGACTTTACCAGGGAAGTAAACAAACTCGTTATCTTTTGACATTAGAGAAACAGAATCCAGCTGTTTCAAGTTGGTAATGACCCATGATTACCAGATTTTGCTACTTATTTATTTGTATAGACAAGTAAAGTAAGACTGAGCTAAGTGGGAGACTCTGAAAACAGATGCACCGGCAGGGAGTCTCCCAGCTCAGGCCAGGGTAGAGGTGGAGTCCCAGAATTAGGACTCTGGTGATGGCTTTAAAGTCTGAGGGTCTCCGGGCTTTCTTGATAACTTCTAAAAAGTCCTAAAAACTTTCTTGCTCTTTCTGAGGGTAAAAGACTACTGGCTTAGGCGATTAACACTTGAAGCCTAACAGCGGAGGATTAAGCAATGCAGTCTTTCAACCTTCTAGTTGGAAGTCTCAGGAAGAGAAGACACTTAAGAGAAGTGATTATAAAGTTTATTACTAAGTTGTAAAAAAAAAAAAAGCTGTGAAAGCTATTGTCTTAGTCAGGGTTTCTATTCCTGCACAAACATCATGACCAAGAAGCAAGTTGGGGAGGAAAGGGTTTATTCAGCTTACACTTTCCACATTGCTGTTCATCACTAAAGGAAGTTGGGACTGGAACTCAAGCAGGTCAGGAAGCAGGAGCTGATGCAGAGGCCATGGAGGGATGTTCTTTACTGGCTTGCTTCCCCTGACTTGCTTCCCCTGGCTTGCTCAGCTTGCTCTCTTATAGAACCAAGACTACCAGCCCAGAGATGGCACCACCCATAAGGGAACCACCCCCCTTGATCAATAGTTGAGAAAATGCCTTACAGCTGGATCTCATAGAGGCATTTCCCCAACTGAAGCTCCTTTTTCTGTGATAACTCCAGCCTATGTCAAGTTGACACAAAACTAGCTGGTACAGCTATCTAAGGGGGAAAAACAGAAAGATCCTAAGGGGGTGGGGTGGGGTGGGGAGGAAATATTCCCTAAGTGGAGAAAGGGAAAAGATTCTAGTCTAAGTGGGGAAAGGCAAGAAAGTTCTCCTCTATTGATTATTCTCGCGCTTCTCTTTGTCCTCAGTACTTACACATCTTTCAGAATACATGATCACATGTTACAAAGTTCATCACAAGTTCACACACACAAAAATCAAAAATCAAATCATAATTTGAAATAGAAGTTTACAACAGCGAATGTTTACATGCATATCCATTAGGAATAATTATCTGGCTAAACATCCATCATCTGTCTGAGCTCCATAGGTTCACTGAAGGTTTAAAACCATAACTAACTTATTAGTGAAGTTTTGTATAGATAAACCCAGTCGGTATTTTATCTTCTGTCCTAGCACCTACAATAAATCGTAAGTTGCCTTTTAATGACCTTTAGTTAATTGTTTTACAACCTCTTGGAATGTGCTTTGAGTAGGAGAAAGTCTAGTTACCATTTGAGAGTAATTAATTGGTGACACTTGGGAGACTGACAGAGTTTTCATTGCACCTTTGACTATCAGAAAAGTGCTACATGCACTCCAGTAGTGACAAACATGACAGGCCAAAAGCCTGAATGCAGTCCTGAGGCAAAGAGTTTCATGGAAACTTAGTCTCCTGGAACTGTGGCATCCCATAGCACGAATGCTCCAATTTTTTGTCCTTGCAAATGGATCTGTGTGCTTCCTTTCAGTATTGTTTTGTTATAGGTGCCTCCAAATAATGACTTGCCAAATAACTAAGTAAAATTGAACTTTGCTTCCTGGCCTTCACCAATGCCCTAGTTAGTCCTTGAGCCGACCCTGGGCTTGGAATTCAGTAAGAATGTTGCCTATTCAGTGACATTCAGAATTGCCTCTAGTATTGTAAAAGAGATAGTGAAAGAAATCAGGCTTTACTATCTACTACATAGAGTTAGAAATCTCAAGGTAAGCTTAGCAAAGTTAAGTTTAGAATTCTTAGTATAGTTATGTGTGACAGACTACATTACTTATTAGTAGAAATGTCCCCCCCCACTATCACTTAGACTAAAAGCCAAGTTGCTCCCATATACAGGAATTTACAATGGTTTAGGAAGAAGATCGGGCTGTGGTTTTAGAGTATTGCATTATTCATGAGAAGGTTAGCTAGAATGGAACTCCCTAATTAGAACGACTTGGGTGTGAAAGCCCTTGCCCCAGGAGTGTAAAGACCTCACACCTGGCTTCTAAGACTATAGCTGACCTTAGATAGAACTGACTTGGTCTCAGTTGTTTTATTGCCCAGTTCCTGCCAGTCTTTGTGTTTACATTCNTCTGTTTTGTGTAAGAGTCATTAAGCATCCTGTAACCTCATTTGTACCTTGCTGATTTGTCTCCTAACTTCCCTATTTTATTCTGTATAAAAGTTTGATGCTCCATTTGACACATTACATTCAGTTTTACACTCTCTTGTGTGGACTGTTTGTCACCTCGCCAAATCCTCGCTCACCTGCAACCAGAGACCCAGTTCCACGCAGATTGGGGACCCACTGAGGTCCGTCTGCGGCAGAAAAGGACCTAATAGCAGTCCCATCAATAAAAAGAGCTTAATAATCAAAGATATAATTTTAGGAATTCTTATAGGGTCATCATTAAGACTTAACTCATCTATTTGTCTATATAGCATCTTCGTGGATCTACAGAGATCTGCTTCAAAGGGGGTGTGCTCCTACTTAGTGATTGTTATATATGTTTAATAATAACAGGAAAAGCATATTAATAGAAGAAATCTTTCCTAAAATGAGTCCCTCACAGCCTTGCTTAATGAGGGCTCACCTGTCGCAGATTATATAATAATCCGAGGCAGGCCACTTCAGGATGATCACCTGCTAGTTATTAGCTTGTCCCATTATGGCTCCTGACACTTAGTAGCAGAGCTAAGGCTCTTGGCAGTATTTCTGACTCAGAAGTCCACATCTGCATACATCAAGTTAGGTGTGTTGGTTGGGATTTAGTCTTCTCCGTGTTAGAGAAAATCCAGCTGCACTCTGTGACCACATAGGGCTTCAGTTACTGCACAGGACAGGCAAAGTACTGTGACATAGATGCTTAGGTCCTCTGACTCCTAATCTGTCACCCCAGCATGTGGCTTTCAGAGTTGTTACTACAATGTGAAAGTTCAAATTCTAGTATTAGAAAGTATTCCAGGCAGGAGGAAGAGAAGAGGATCAGTGAAAGAAATGGAAGATCATATAGTATATGTATATGTGTATATATATGTATATATATTGTGTGTGTGTGTATATATATATATATATATATATATATATATATATATATATATATAAATTTTATTAGCCAGAGGAATTTTTCTTTGTATGCTCCCTTCTGTGTTTTGTCTCAAAACAGTCCCATTATATAGCCTGTGACCTTGTATTCCTTCTGCCTCAGTTTATCAAGTGGTGCGATTACAGTCGTGTGTTACCCCACCTAGTGATATAATTTTATTTCTATCCCATTGACCAAACCAATGTCACACGGTGTTTTCAGTCTCCAAGTTCATTTTGAGTCAAACGTACTGCTCTACAACTTAGATATAATATGTACTTAGATATAATCTCGGTATATTTTTATATAGATCTGTCATTTTTGACAAACCTACTCATGTATTCCATCCAAGAGACACAACATTCCTTGCCGAGGGGACAATCTGTGCCAAGCATTTTGCTGTCTTGAGTGAAAAACCAGGCTCTTCTAAGCAGGCAACAGTCGGCACCCACTACAGGGAGGTTCAGTGTTGAAATGACTTAGAGAAGAAAGATCTGCAAAGCAGTCTGAGATGCCAGAGGAGATGTTAAGTGCGCACCAATGGGAGTGTGTGCGCATGTCTCAGGCTTCTCTGTGTGTACAGTCTGCCACGTTAAAGAGAACAGTATTTGAAAAATCTGACATGAATCCAAAGCTGTCAAATTTAAATCAAGTAGGACAACTAGTGTGAAAGGCCCCCCCCCCCCCAGATCATTAGAACTCTATTAGTGTATTTAGAATGGGTCTTTGACTCACAGAAGGCGTTCCTTTCTGTACCTCTCATAACCTATTTTATTAGCATTTATTAACTGTAGAAAGCAATGGGGGTCCTGTTGTGGGATTTTCATACAAGCACAGAATGGACTTTGATCATATTCACCATTCCTTTGCTCCCTCTCCCAATCCTTTTGCCCCGCCTCCTGCAGGCTTCTGTCCCTTCCCCATAGAGGGCTTACTCTATGCCTCTCTTCCTTCATGTCTTGGGGGTTGGGGTGGGGGCAGTTCGTCTAGGTTTCAAATAAAAGGAATATTTGTGTGTCTTCCGTAGCCTGGCTTAATTCACTTAATGTGTTGAGTGTCCGCATAGGGAGAGCATGATGAATATCCCTAAGCTGAGTCACCTGATACAACACAGAAGTGAGATCCAGACACACTTGTTAAACATCCTGTATGCTAAGTTTATTAAGTACCTAAAGCCAAAGCCACAAACAGCTCTCTACGTGGGCAATTTCACATTTGTGGTCTCTTAACCCTCCTTCAGTCTGTACAGACCTCAGTGGGGTGAACTGAAAAACAACGGCACGGAATGCGTGATTTCTCGAAAACCTCGTTACCTATGAACGTTAATGGCTAGCAACTTCCAGTATAAATTCCCACTTTAAAAAACCAACCTGTGATCTCATCCTTTCTCTGTGAAACATGCATTTTATTTCGAGATATTTCACTTTTCAAAAAAATAGAATAATACCAAGATGGTTTGTCACGGAAAGAAAACCCTCCTCAAATTGACCTGGTTGAATCATTTGCAGGAAAACAACTCAGAATGTCTTGTAATGACTCAAGGGTACTCTTGAGAGTCACAGCCTTTCACTACCGTGCCAGGCAGGAAAATGAAGAAATGGGAATGTTTCATGGTGTTTATGATTCCAGCCTAGTATTGCAAATTCATACATCTTCCCAACATATCACTTTGTAGACTTTCATTCTAATTCATGCCAGTTAGAATCTTTCAGTATTGAAAATAAATACTTCTGACAATAGAAACGCCCATTTTCTTTGACTTCAACGCTTTTTCATTAAGATGGATTACCGTCATTTATTAAAGTCTTTATCACTGTTGATAATTCAGGTTGGATTCAGTCCTGGCTTTGATGGTCCTGGGGGAAGCTGCTAAGCTGAATATGACCTGCTTGAAAATACTGATGGACTTAGTGACAGACTTCCTTGTGAACATCTTGTCTGCTCAGAACCAGGTAACACCCTGCATTGTCGATGTGAACATGGACAGGAACAGAAACATGCTCTAGTCTTAACCGTTAACGCACATTACATGTCACATTTGAGCACCTGGTGTGTATAAATCAGTAATAATTCTAATTAAATATACACTATAAATATAAACGAATGCTCGTTTACCATAATGTCATTATTTATCACCAACACTTTACTGTTATGTCTATTAACTTTTGCAGTTGTCCATCACTGGAAAACAAAAGCCACGTGGCAGAGTTAGAACTAGAAAACAAGTTAGCATTATATACTCTTTCATAACTTGTGCCTGTCACCCGAATTCGGTCCTTACCTCATCTCTTGATATTTATCCTACCTTCTTCTTTTTTCCTGAATGTTATACTGTAACCATGTGCACATCTGTTTACACATGCACAAACATTATTGGCCAGGTTCCACTTGTGAGGGAGAAAGTGTAAAATTCAGTGTGAGGCTACACAGCTCCAATTCTCCATGACCGTTCTAACCATATAGAAGCTCATTAAGATATATAGATTTGGTTGTGGCTAATTTTGGTGTGTGGCTTCTTTTGTATGTAAATTATTAATAATAGCACTTATATACACATGTTTGAAAATTTCATTGGAAAGGGGATCATTTTATTCTGTATTGTTGACTATTAAGTCTGTTTTTGATTTTTAACAGTTAACAATATTGAACTCGAATTCTTTTTAATTTTTATTTTTTAAACCATTTCATATATGAATGCAGTGCATCACTGTCCCATCCACACTAATTTCACTCCCTCTCTCTCCCCCTCCCATCATGCTTACCCTTTCTACTTCATATCATTCTTTCTCCCCTCTTTATCTTTGATTTGATTTTCCTTTTTTTTTGTTTCGTTTTAATGGAAAATACAAATGTATACAATATATTCTGATTATGGTTTTCCCTTCCCCAAGTCCTTCCAAATCCTTCCCACCTCTCTACTCACCCAACACCAAACTCTCTTTAGAAAGCAAACCAAAGCCAACCAACCAACCAACCAACCAACCAAAAACAAACCAACAGAAACCCCCAAATCCCCCCAAAACCAAAACCCTCAAAGAAAGTACATAAGAAACATAACATACATAAACAAAACCCATAAAAACACAAAATTTGAAACCATAGTATGTAAACAAAGCATGTAGAAGCTTTCTGATTTTGTGTGTGTCTCTCTGTGTGTGATAAAGTCACCAAATAATAGAAGAAGAAAATACACCAAGGGAGCCCTAACGTATCAGGAATGGGTTACATCTAGTTGGGTTGTTGGACAAAGTGCTCCCATAGAACTTCTAAACAGCTCAGGCTATTGCCAAGTTTATTGGTTGCCCTTCACAGGCTGAATGCTGTGGAGCAGGCAACTGTTGAATTCAATACCTAAATATAAAAATATAAACCCCAGTGGCGGGTTTACTACCCACCTCAATGGTTCGCATTCCGAATGAAAGACACACACTCAGCCTTTATGTTTTGATATGCCTAAACAGCTCAATCACTGGGCCACTGCTTCACCACCACAAGGTTAATCCTGAGCTATTCCTTACTAAGTTCTGTGTTCAATCTTGGCTGCTCTGGACCCAGAAGGCTGTCCAACTGGGCCATGCTCTCCTGACTCCTTCAGTGGTGGCCATGCCTCTCTCTCCTGTACTCTTCTCAGGCATGGCGGCTCCAGGGAAATTCCAAAAACCTACCTCTGTGTATCCTTTCCAGCTATTGGCTGTTGGCATTTTTCTTTACCAATCAGAACCAACTGGGGGCTTGATCCCAGAAGCTATGTGCAGACACTCATGTAAGCAGTTTTGGGGACCCAAATAAACATTAGAATATATGCAATATGGCAGTTGCATATTTCCACTCATTCTCCTGGCCCTCTGGACCTCTCTCCTGACTCCCCTGACACCTGATCCTGACCCCTCTCCCCCTCTCCCACCCAGATCCCTCCTCTCTCTGCCTCCCATGATTATTTTGTTCCCCCTTCTAAGTGGGATTGAAACATCCTCACCTGGGCCTTCCTTCTTGTTTAACTTTGGTTCTGTGGGGTACATCATGGGTATTCTGACCTTTTGGGCCAATAACCACTTATCAGTGAGTACATATATGTCCTTTTGGGTGTGGCTTACCTCACTCAGGATGATACTCTCTAGTTCCATCCATTTGCCTGCACAATTCATGATGTCATCATTTTTAATATTTGAATAATATTCCACTGTGTAAATGAACCAAATTTTCTGTATCCATTGTTTGGTTGAGTGACATCTGTGTTGCTTCCAGTTTCTGGCTATTATGGTTAAAGCTGCTATGAACATAGTGGAGAATGTGTCCTTGGGGTATGATGGAAGATCTTTTGAGTATATGCCCAGGAGTGGTGTAGCTGGGTCTTCAGGTAGAACAAGTTCCAGTTTTCTTGTATGCAGCAGAATGATGGATCCTGATAATGTATCCAGTCTCCTAGCCTATATCTTCCTATTTGGGAATTGAGTCCATTGATGTCGAGAGATATTAATGACCAGTGATTTTTAGTTCCTATTATTTTGTTGTTGGAGGAGGTATTATGTATGTGTGATTCTCTTCTTTTGGTTTTGTTGTGAGATGATTAATTTCTTATGTTTTTTTGGGTATAGTTACCCTCCTTGTGTTAGAGTTTTCCTTCTAGTATCCTCTGGATTAGTAGAAAGATATTATTTAAACTTGGTTTTGTCATGGAGTATCTTGATTTCTCCATCTATGGTGATTGAGAGTTTTGCTGGGTATAGAAGTCTGGGCTGACATCTGTGGTCTCTTAGGGTCTGCATGACCTCTGTCTAGGATCTTCTGGGTTTTAGAGTCTCTGTTGAGAAGTCAGGTGTAATTCTAATAGGTCTGCCTTTATATGTTACACGGCCTTTCCCCTTGAAGTTTTTAATATTCTTTCTTTGTTCTGTACATTTAGTGTTTTGGTCACTATGTGGCAGGAGGATTTTCTTTTCTGGTTCTGCTTACTTGGTGTTCTGTAGGCTTCTTATAGATTTATAGCCATCTCATTTTTTTTAGGTTGAGGAAGTTTTCTTCTATGATTTTATTGAAAATGTTTTCTGGTCCTTGGAATTAGAAATCTTTGCTCTCTTCTACTCCTATTATTCTTAAGTTTGGTCTTTTCATTGTGTCTGAATTTCCTGGATGTTTTGGATTGGGATCTTTTTAACACTTTGTATATGTGTCAGTATCTTTTATGGTATCTTCTATGCTTAAAATTCTCTCTTCTATCTCTTGTGTTCTGTTGGTGATGCTTTTGTCTGTAGTTCCTGTCCTCTTTTCTAGGTTTTCCATCTTCAGGGTTGCCTCCATTTGTGACTAATTTACTGTTTCTACTTCCATTTTTTTAGGTCTTAGACCATTTTGTTAAATTCCTTTACCTTCATATTTTCCTCTTTAAGGGATTCTACCTGTTTGTCTGTGTTTTCTTGTATTTCTTTAAGGGAATTATTTATATCCTCCTTAAAGACCTCTGTCATCTTCATGAGATAGAATTTTAGGTCAGGATCTTGCTCTTCAGGTGTGTTGGAGTATCCAAGGCTTGTTGTGGAAGTACTGGGTTCTGATGGTGCCGTATTGTACTGCCTTCTGCTGATTATGTTCTTGTTCTTGCCTTTTGCTATCTGGTTGTCTCTGGTGTTGACTGGCCTGGGTATCTCAGATCAGAGCAGGCCTCCCCAGAGGCAGGTGGAGCTGTGTGACCTGGGTTAGATCAGTCCTCCTGGAGGCAGGCAGGGCTATGGAATGGGGGAGCAGGCAGACTAATCTGCCACAAGTGCAGGTGGAGGTGTAGACGGGAAGAATGGGACAGATCCCACATCTGCTGGACTCTGTGGGGGTCCCAGCTGGCAGGGGTATTGTGGCAGGGGTCTCACCTGTGTCCCTAGTTAGGGCAGACCTCCTGGGAGACAGGCAGGGCTCTAGGCTTGGGGAGTGGGCCTCAGATCTGCCATGGGTACAGGAGGCGGTACAATAGATTAATTTATCTTTCATTGATTACTAAATTGGATGTTTGCTACTTAACATAGTTACTTATATTTCTGAATTATTTTTAATAAAACATACTCATCAAAACTAAGTTTAATGAGTACATTTAGACATTTTATTTGTCTTACCACAACTGCATAACATTTGAATAAATCAGTTTTGTTCCAATCATACTATATATCCGGTTTCTAAAACTGGTAGAATGTACCTCGATTCTTGATTCTCTGATGTGCACTTTTGATTTTTTTTTTTGTCTCAGGAAGAGAACTATAATATATATGATACTTCCTGGGCCTCTGAGATTATCTTCACATATACAACAATTATTGCGGAAGTCTGTCTGTATGCAGCTACCTCTGACCTGAGGAAAACGGCTTTGATTGGGTTCTGTACCTGTAAAAGTCCGCAGCAAGATATTTTCCTCACAGACAAGTCTGAAGAGCTGCCGGAATTGGATGGAGCAAGCATTGTAACTCTCCTGAAGTATTTCTCCTCCAGAATCTCTGATAATTGTAAGCAATGTACCTTTCATTTCAGTGAATAATATTTTCTAAGCATTCCTGCCTTCTATGTATAATAACAAGTCTTTACAAAATGCTTACATCTAAATATGAATAATAGCTTTCAGTTAAGTAAGACTTCCTAGGGAAAGTATTTTATAAAATGGACTTTTTAATATCAGTAATTGTAAGATGGCCGATATCTAAAATAAGCTCGGAAGGTTTCTGGTTCCAATCATGTAACTTGCAAACTTAAGATGACAGAGGCAATGGTGGGATGTGTTTCCTCTTCTCTTCTGTTCTTTCCTAAGGAGTTTTCTTCCCCATTCCTCTAAGTACCTGCCTTTTCTCTCCTCCTGTCTTGCTCTTTTTTCTATCAAGAAATTTCTCTTCAGTTACTCTATCACCACCACCACCACCACCACCACCATCATCATCATCATCATCATCATCATCATCATCATCATCATCATCATCATCTTTGTTATATTTTGCTACTAAGCGTCTTCCTGCCTCAGCCATCCAATACTGGGGTTTGGCTCGGGCTCACACACTCAGCTTTCACTCACTGTACCTCACTCCTGACTCTGTTCCTGCCTCGAAAGCTAAATCTAAAGACCATCTTACTACCGTGACTCTTGAGACTAACGGCATCACTAATATTACTTTTAAAAGTGGGACCCTGATTTGAGAAGATCTCTTTTGAGGCTAATTGAACTTCACAGATAGAACCGAAGCCACTGGAAGTCGTTACTGGTGTAGTCTGCTGGACTGGATTACCTGTTAGTCTCAAGAATTGAGCCATCTGACACATGCTGTTCAGTCGCCAGGCAATCACACCCCAAGGATTGTCTTTTCCCCCTGCAGCAGTGCTCTCAGCAGACCTATGGAACGCCTTCTAGGCAGGCAGTCGTGGGTTGTATAATAAAGCTAGTGAATTAGTCAGAGTTCCTTCACAGTTTCTGCAGCATGTTCTTCCTTGCCTTGAGTTCCTGACCCAACTTTTCTTCCTCCAGGACAATGCCCTGGAAGTGTATGAAATAAACTCTAATTTTAATTTCACAGATAACTGATGACTTTCATGTTTGCCTTAGTCACCATTCTATTGTTATAAAAAAAAGCATTGAACTGGGGGCTGGCTCACAGTTTCAGGAGCTTAGTCCATTGTCGTCATCCTAGGGGGCATGGCAGCAATGGTCCCTGAAGAAGCAGAGAGTTCTACATCCAGATCTGCAGGCAGCAGGAAGGAAGAGAGGCACTGGGACCGGCCTGGTCGTTTGAAACCTCAAAGCCCACCCCAGTGACATCGTTCCTAATCCTTGTGATCCTGTCAAACAGTTCTACTCCCTGGTGACTAAGCATTCAAATATGGGAGCCTATGGGGCCGTTTTAATTAAAACCAAAACAATGTTATTTTATCTTATTCACATACTCTATATGTGTGTGTATATAATTTAATAATTACAAAGCCTTTTTTTTTTGAAGGTTGGAATTCAGTTCTTTATAAAGTCCCTTGTAAAAACAAAACAGAATAAAAACAAACCTTAAAGGGTAGGGCAAATTTTTAAAAAGAAAAGGAAAAAGACAGAGTGATTCATTGCTTCTCCTCAGACTTCTCTTCAGCCTCATTTCTGGCCTCCCTCACTGAAAGGGCTTCCAGCTTCTCGGCTACCTTTTCAGCGGTGTTATCATTTTTGCCTGGTCCTTTCTTTTTCTCTCTCTTCAATTTCTTTCCTGCATTCTTTTATTTGGTGAGCTGCTCAGGCTTGGGGCACTCATCAGCAAAGTCAGCAAAGTCGGCTTGGGTATTCCAGACCCAGGCTCCGTCACTGCCAGCATTCGGCTTCAGCTCCATCATTAGTGTGATATAGCGGTTGGCGCATATCTTCAAGGTTTTTGTCCCTCGCCCCCAAACCCCCCATGAGAAGGCAGATGGTCCCTTTCTCCTTGGGCTTCAGAAACCTGAAATCTCCAGTGCCTCGCTCCTTCCGTTCTGGAAGGTCATTCTCCGAAGCAAACCGGAACAGCTTTGCACGCATCTTAAAAAGTTCCTATTCATCTCCCTCCAGCGTTTTAATTTCTTGCTCAGGAAGAGACACTATTGGCTCGAACCGGGGGTCGTGGTTGGACCCATCTGCATTCTCTGTGGAAGTATTATGGTCCTCGCGACTGCCATGGGGGCGCAGTGACGAGCTCAGGTGTTGCTGGCTCGGCGGTCTCTGGGCGGCCACAAAGCCTTTTTATGTTGATAACTTCTGTTTTCATTTAAAACACATCATTGTTTAGATACTGATTATTCTTATTATATTCATCAAATACCACCTTTCCGTTTTTTTCTAGCTTTATAATATTCTAGTTTTCTTAGTTTGTGGTGTCATTTTTATTTCCTTCCAGTTTTTTTTTTTTTTTTGGTTTTTCAAGACAGGGTTTCTCTGTTTAGCCCTGGCTGTCCTGGAACTCAATTTGTAGACCAGGCTGGCCTCGAACTCAGAAATCCACCTGCCTCTGCCTCCTGAGCGCTGGGATTAAAGGAGTGCGCCACCATGCCCGGCTTCCTTCCAGTTTTCTTGCTTTTAAAGAAGTACCACTCAGTGGCCCAAGCACAGAGCTCCAGCGAGAATGTTACATTTTACTCAATTTTTACATATTTAACTAGAGTCAGTACATCTGGGCCTTAGTCTCCGTGCAGTGACCTAAACTTGACCTGCCTGTGTGTGTGGCTTATGGCTAATATTTTATGAAAAGTCTGTCCCAGAAAATAACTGTTTTGCTATTGTATTATTGTGGTTATCTGTGAGGCAAACATTACTAAACAGCATGGCCTTGACTCTCTATTTCACTCATATTAAGAATATTTTGGAGCTGGCAGACATTTTGTTTCAAAGCAGTATACTTCCCTACACATGCTCACATACATGTACAAGCATGTATACTGAATTACACGCATAACGTGCCACAAAGATGTTTATATGCTGTCCATGGTGACATTTTTATACATGTAGCACTCAACCAGGGGAGAAAAGAATTGTCAATAAATTGAATTTGTGTAATTAATTATCCATTTGACATTTAAAAATTTAACCATCACACATCATAACTCAATGTAATAAATTCAAAATTCCCCATGGAATAGTTCATTCAATAACTAGAAGAAAATATACAGTATCTTCATGTCTGATAAGGAAAGACTCCATAAAACATAAAAAAAATGAAGGCTGGAAAATGTGTACATATTTTAGAGTAGAGAGGATAATAAAAGAAAGTCATTAGCAGTTTTAGCACTCATAGTTTTTTTTTTAAAGCTTGATGGCTATTACTGGACCAAGAGCAAATGCTAACTTGTGTGCCATCCCTTTTTCTCATCTCACCCTCTTTTTAAGATGAAGCTGTGCGTTATAGTCTGACCTGTAAGTCAGGTTTTGGAGCATTAAACATCTTCCCCATCCTTGTAAACCTCTCTGAGGAAGTACAGCATCCAGTGACGGGTTGGCTACCCTCCGGGTTGCAGCAGGTGCTCTGTGTTTTCTTACACGAGAGCTTCAGTGTGGGTCTCGTAGTCCTGGAACAACTTCACAGGCCAGGAAAACATCCTTGGCCTGGGACCCCAGAGCCGCCAGGCAGCTCAGGAGGAACCATTATGGCGTTCTCTCTCTTTCTCCACTCATTGCAGGCTCGAGCTGGCAGAGAGTTCTGAAGACGGCAGGAGAGGCAGAAGGGAGTGTTTTCGGTTCAGAGTGGGCGACAGTAAGTGGGAGTAGTAATGGAAGAAAAGACTCCCCAGCCATTTGTGGTTCCATCTCCAAGGCTAAATTAACAGCTAAATTCTGTGGCCCCGTGTGACTGTGTTGTGCTCAGCAAACATAGGGCAGGCTTTCCCGTCTCTATCAGCACTGCTTCGGTGAGATGTAGTCTGTGAAGTTTGCAGACAATGGTTATAGTCTTAAAGTCGAAACTGTCCCTCTAAATTTATTTTAAGATTTTCATGAAATCCAAACTAACTAGGCAAAGGGTTATTTTTAGAGTTCAAAAATATTGCTACTTTCCCCAGGAAGTTCGTTGTCTTTCTTAGCCATCTCTGTTCACCTTTAAACAAAAGCATCCCTGTTCTTTTGCTCTCATTCTACCTGGTGTGGTTACTAGAGGGCAGTGGATCTCAACCTGGGGTCATGACCCCTTTGGGGGTGAAATGACCTTTTCACAGGGGTCACCTAAGACCGTTGAAAAACTCAGATATTTACATTATGACTCGTAAAATACACGTTCCGAAGCAAAATTACAGTTCCGAAGGAGCAAGGAAAGTAATTTTACAGTTGGGGTCACATCATGAGGAACTGTATTAAAGGGTCACAGAATTAGGAAGGGTGAGAGCCACTGCTATAGGGTGAAACAACAAATTGAAAATCTCATGTACTTTACTTACACAAAGATTTCATCAACCTAACGAATTAACATTTTGTAGCACAATTGAAAGTATTTCATTTAGTTCAATTATCTGGAGTCCAACACAGAGGGGAAAGAGCAATGACGTAAAAATAATACATTGTTTCTAAAGTACTTAAATACAGTCTAACCTGTCGCTCCTTAGTATATCAGCAAAGAAAGGAGAAAGGTTTAAACTTTCTGTCCAAATTAATTAAGGAGTTGATATGTGTGCATTAGTTAAAAAGTTACTCATTATGTGCTTGGAAGGTCTATGTTACATATGTCAGAATTAAGGTCACCAGTGTGTTTGGGAATGGTTTATTCTTGTATTTTATCTGGCCTAGAAGTTTCATCTTCTCTCTATACCTTCTGTCTATCAGAGTCTTCTGGTTGCTGCGTGGTGGTGGTACTGACACACAAGTTTAATTCTAGCACTCAGGAAGCAGAGAGGCAGAGAGGCAGAGAGGCAAAGAGTCAAAGAGGCAGAGACAAAGGCAGGGGCATTTCTGTGAGTTCAAGACAAACCTGGTCTACAGAGTGAATTCTAGGACAGCCAGGGCTATGCAGTGAAATCTGAATCCAAAAAACCCCAAACAAACAAACAAACAAACAACAAACAAAAAAACACAACAAAAATGCCAAGAGAAACTTGGTAATGTTCAGGTAGAGAAATTCCCAATTTCATAGTCTTTTTCAGTGCAAACATACATACATAATGCCACATCACCACATTTCGGACATCTGTCCTTTACTGTACATTGTATTCTTTATAAATTATTGAATATTTTAGGAATGCTGTTCTCAAACAGATCTCAGGACTTGTGAGTCTGTGACTCCATCACCTCTTGCACCTACCACCTTGCACTGTCATTCAGAGTTTAACTATTTGTCCTTGCTGTTCCTTTCCTTTTTTAAAATTGACAGATGAAATGGTTCCATGACATTTCCATCCATAAATGTCACCATAGCTCCATGATACTCATTGCACACCTCACTTTGTCCTCTCCCCTGACCACCATCCTCCTCTTCCCTTCAAATCACCCTCATTTCTCCTTCATGTATATAACATTTGTATATATAATATATATGTACACACATGAAAATATATAAATATGTATTACATATCTAAACATATGTGAAGAATATAAACATGTATAAAATGAATAAGCATATATATAAAATATAAATAAAATATAAAAATAGTAACGAATTAGAAAAAATACAGTATTTCAAGCATTTAGAGAGCTAAAGTAGATTCTAACATGTAACTTCATAACAATATATCAGAAAAGAATAGAGAGGAGGTTCAGATTTCCTGTCCAAATTTTACATATATATGTATATATACATATATACATACATATGTACATATATGTACATGCATAAATATATGCATTTCCTTTACATGTCTATAATGCATGTATGACATAGATGACCACTTCAGGAATTTGCACGTCATCCTTGTCCAGAGATAGGACAACCATCTGTGCATAGTTTTGATGTCTCCAGAGCCAGTACCATTTCTATTACCTAACATGGGTATAACTGTAGTATTTCCCCTCTGACTGGCTTGATTCACTTGCCACCATATCATCAAGATTCACATATGCTGGTGTCCACAACAGGTCTCACGAGCACAGGCGCACTAATATGCTTTCAGATCTTAACTTTAGTTCCTTTGGATGAATCCTCCAAAGCAGCAGAGCTGGGCCAGGCAGCGGTTTGCCTTGAAGTTTTCGAAGACCTTGCTTACAGCTTTCCATAGTGCCTGCACCATATCACCTCGACAAAGCCATAAAAGAACCGCAGGTTCTCCCTAGCCTCAATCACATCCGTAGCCTTCCCGCGTCTTTCTTTGGCTATTTGTATGTCTCCTTTAAAGAACTGACTCTTCAAGCCCTTTGGTCCTTTCGGTGGGAGCAAGGTGATCACTGTTTTATTTGCCTAGAAGGTCTGGGGAAATTTATATCCTGATTTTGTTTGTTCGCCTCTTTGAGATAAGGTCTCATCATGTAGCCACACCTTGCCTGGAGCTCACTAGGGAGTTTTAAAGTCTTGATCCTCCCCCTACATCCCCCTGGGTGAGTGCTGGGATTGTAGGCATATATCACCCGCTAGGCTGCCCTGTGGATTTTCATCTTGGTGGCTGAGAGAGAAGCGAATATGACTATGTGACAACCTGACTATGGAGATTCACTGCTTTCTCACAAAGGACACATATCCCCAGTAGAGAAAACTTGATGTTCTTTAAAAAATATAACCAGACATCTGCCTATCTAAAATCAGTATCTCAGCATCTCTCTTCACAGTATGCTCTCTTTAATTTTTGAAACTGCAATGTATTTCTCTCTTCCCTCCCTTCCCTCGAAGTCCTCCTACATAGTTGCTAGGCTGCAGTCACTTTTAAGTTCTATTCCTTATTAGTGTGCACACGTATGGTGTGGGGGTCCACATGTCACACCATCAATGTGAGGGTCAGAGGACAATATCGTGGGTGTCTCAGGTCCTCAGACGCATGCAGAGGACCTCTCTGGGCCACCTTGCCAGTCCTTTTGTGGTTTATAACGTCCTTGTGTACTTTGGAGACTAACAATAGCATAAGATGGTTTGCAGGCGTGTTTTCCCATTATTTTCTTTAACAATGTCTTAAACAAGCTTGGTTTTGTTGCCGGTATCTTTGCTTATCTCTTTCAGGTTTGTCGCTTCACGGTCACAGGTACAGAGCGACGGCTATCATCTCTCATAACTATAAAGTGAACTTGTTATTTTGCTTATTTTTAAATGCCCTGTCTGTTGCTTTTAATTGAGAACAGCCAGACATCAATTTAAATTATTATCACCACATGGCAGTTTGTCCTTCATTGCTTTAATGTGAAAATGTGAGATGACTTACCTCATAGAACTGTGCTTATCATCCCAGGGATCAATTTTTTTTTTTTTTTAATTTTGTTTTCTGCTCACAGTTTGTGTGATCTTTTAAATGCATTATTAAATTTAGTTTGCTAGTTGTTACAGTTTGAATATGGTCCCCGCAGGGCTGTGATGGAATGGCTGGTCCCAGGTAGTGGACACATTTTGGGAGGTGGGGCTCAGCTGGAGGAAATGCGGTGCTGGGGGCCCTTGAAGATTGCCTGGGTCGTAGTCACCCACCTGCTCTGTTCCTGGGAGCCACAGGAAGGAAACCTCCTCTGCCACAGGCTCCCATCACCACAGACGGAGCTTCTGAAACCACGAACCAGAATGGAGTAACTGATCCCTCCCGTTAAGTTGTTCGGCTCAGACACTTGGTACGGTAAATGAAAACCTGTCTCACACACTAGCGTGTTTTGTTGAATTTTACATCCTAGTTTATCAGGATATTGATAAATAATTTATCTTTTGTGGTATCATATTTTGTCTCATAAAATGAGTTCGAAAGTGCTCCGTCATCCTGTAGTTTTTCCATTTAGAAAAGTTTGGGAAACGATGCCGTTGCCTTTAATTTTCACTGTAGTATTTTAATCCCCCCACCCAACTTCCCCTCTCCCTCCAATCCTTTCCATGTTCTCTTTCCTGCATCCCTTTCCTTAATTCCTCTCAAGTTCATGACCTCCTTTTTATGGCTAGTGTTACACATGCACGTATGCGCCAGCACGCATGCGCACGTGGGCACACAAGGCACACTTGCGCATACATGCATGCACACATGCACACACCCTCTACATAAGTAATCCCTGCTGAGTCCATTTAGTGTTGCTCATATATACATGAAATTACGGGGCTCACTCCTGGGGAAGGCCAGTGCTTCCTCTCTCAGTATCCCTTAGTTGCTTATTGTCCTTTGTCTAGAAGTATAGCCCTCCCCCTCCACATTAGCCCGTCTGGTGGTGGTGTCGTGCTCTGGCCTTGATTAGGCAGCCATACTGTTATGGTTACAGTTCGTGGGCACAGCTCCCTGTCATTTCTAGGAGACAGTCTCACAGACTTCTGGTCCGCTGGTTCTCACAATCTTCCTGCCTCATCTCCTGTGATGTTCCCGAGCCTGCGCAGGAATTGTGTTGCAGATGTAGGAGTTGGGGTTGTTCATCCCCATAGTCAACCATCCTGGGTATTTTGACCTCTTCTCTGAGTACATGATAGAATTTATTACCGAAATCATCTGGCTTTGGCCTTGTACTAGGTATGAAAGTTTTGGCTACTGGTTTAACAGTTTTAACTACTTACAGGTGTATCTACATTCTCTTTATTTATAACTAGTTCTTTGATAGATTACATATTTCCAGAAACATGTATTCATATTGGGCTGTGTAACTACAGTACCTTACAGTTTTTAATAGCAGCTTCACTGTCCTTTCTGTGTTTTACATAGGTTATGCTATCACTATAATTTTATCTGTTTCTTGTTATTGGTGTAGTTAAATTAGAATTGGTTTAGTTTTGTCCATTATTAAAAAAAAACTCTTAGCTTTAAAAAAATTTCTATTCCCTTATTTCTACTTAAATTATTTGCTGCTTTCTGCTAGATTTGGGTTTAGTTTGTCTCTTTCTGTTTCTTTGGTTGTAAAAACATTTGAGAATATATATCACAATAAATGTCCCTTTCTGTAGGGCTGTGGCATCGTTCTGAAGTTCAGCATGTTTTTTTTTTTTTTTTTTTTTCTTTTTGGTCTTAGGATAGCATCCAGTCTCTCTTTTGATTCCTCATATAACCTAGTTGTTCTCTAAGATTGCACTTAATTTACACATCCAGTCCATGTCTGTTGGGCCTATTTAGTCTCCACTGTTGCTTAAGCCTGTTCATTCTTGTTGCTGTCTGATTTTGAACTGCTCCTTCTAATAACAAAAGCAATGGAAGCTGAACAGGAAGCTGGGAGATTGCTCTTGCAGAGAACACAAGTTCAGTTCCCAGCACCCAGGTTAGATATTCAGATCTGCCTGTGACTCCATCTCTAGGGGTCCTCTAGCTTCTGTGGGTACCCATATTCACATTAATATCCCACCCCCACCCCACCCCCACACATATACATAGTTTTTAAAAATAAAAAGGAATCTTTATTTTATATACATTTTCTGTTTTTATTTTATTTAAATTACTTTTTGAGAATTTTAGATATGGGTACTGTATTTGTATAATATTGATTCTTCCCATCTTTTCAATTCCTTCCATAGCCCCTTTTCCCTCTCAAACTCATGATTTTACCTTCTTTATTTATTGTTACATATATACATGTGTACATACGCACACACACACAACCTACACGGAGTTCATTTAGTGTTTTTCACATGTACATATGGTTAATGCTGACCATGTGGGACTTGATAACCTAATCCCTGGATGAAATGGTTTCTCTCTCCCAGCAGCCAATGATGGCCTATACTCTTCTTCTAGGGGTGGGGCCACCCATGCTGGCTTTTCAACTGGTGTTGTCTAGGCAACCACATCATTGAGATTCTGTGGGTGTGACTTCTCAGTCCAGTCAGCAGATGTCCCTGTCTTCTGGCTCTTATGACCTTTGCCCTCCATCCCACACTGCCATCCACAGTTTTCTCTCTCTTAAGTGTAGGGCTTTCACAGTAGTAGATTTATTCGTTGGGATAGTCACTTGATGATGGTCACTCACTCTCTGCTTTGTGATCAGTTGTGGACTTTTGTAGAAAGAAGCTTCTTTGATGAGCGGTGAGAGCTACCCTTATCTAGTGCATATAATAAAAACAAAATAATTAGAAATTACATCTCAGGAAAGCGGCAGTAGTAAGCTCTCACCTAGGGTCTGTGACCCCCTCCAGCCACTAAGAATTGGCTAGAACCATTGTATCAGGCATGAATTCCCATCTAATGAGCAGGCCTTAAGTCTAATTAATCAGCTGCTGGTTATCCCCACCTTCTCCCCCCCCCCCCCCAAGGGAGTCTTATTGCACCATCTGGGATGTCTCGATGGGCTGGTCACCATTGTGTATAGGCTTCACAGCTAGGTGGGACTATCCTTTGCTTGTCCCCTTGGGCAACTTGCATAGCACCTTAGCATACTGTGGGAGCTCGTTGTCAGGCAGGAGACTTCCAGGTCAGTTCAAGCTCAATACCTCTGAGTTATGTGATCAAGGGGTGGGGTCTCTTTTAACACTGGGGAGGCAGCCAAGGGCAACAGCAGCAGTCTGTATTGTTTTGGAAGACTCTTAGGCTCTCCTGACCAACTCCAGAGGTTATTTCTCATGCTTGGCACTGGGTATTTCTTGGGCAGTCTATCAATCTTGAGGGAAGTATTATTACACTCTGTGTCATAGCTCCACGTTAAACACACACACACACACACACACACACACATAGACACACACAGACACTGACAGGTACACACAGACACACATAGACACACTCACAGATACACAGGTACACACAGACACACACACACAGTCATACACACATAGATACACACAGACACAGACAGGTACACACAGACACACACGGACACACTCACAGATACACACACACAGACATACACACATAGATACACACAGACACAGACAGGTACACACAGACACACACACAGATACACACAGACACACACAAACACACACACAGGCACACACACATAGATACAGACATACATACACACACAGACACAGACATACATACACACACAGACACACATACCACACTATACATACTGCATATTTTTAAGGAAGTTCATAAAATGTTTCCCTATAGATTTTCCAAATATCTGTTATTTATGTCTCTCTCTTCTTCTCCTTCTGTATTAGCCACCCTCTTTCCAGATAAAACCTTCCCCTTTTTTCCACTTCCTCCTCCATACCACCTGTGCCCTGCCACCCCCTTCTCTTTAGTAGAGGCACTCTCCTAGCTTGCCTCTCATTGCTACATACAGGCCTGCTTATCTTTATTTTCAGCCTGTATCAGTTACTTCTCTATTGCGACAAAATGCCACCACCACTGTGGCAGCTTATAGAAGAGTTTATCTGGGGTTAACAGTTCCAGAGGGGTCAGAGTTCCTCACTCTCAGGGTGGGGGTGGGGGTGGGGAAGTATAGCAGCAGGCAGGCATGCCACCTGGAGCAGCAAGCTGAGAGCACACACCTTGATCTCAGACAGCAGAGAGCCAACTGGGAATGGTGTGTGGCTTTTGAAACCCCCAACCCATTCCCAGTGACAACTTCCTCCAGCAAAGCCACCAGCTCCTAAATCTACCCAAACAGCACCATGAACCGGGGATCAAGTGTTCAAATGCCCGAGAGTCTGGTGGACATTTTTCATGCAAACCACTACCCAGGCTGTGAGTATCCTTAAAAATAAAATGAGACTCTTGTAGAAAGCACATCTTGTATTCTTTCTGATTATAATGTTGCTTTCCTCAGTTGCTTCTAGTTCAGAAAATCCCATTTGTGTCCCTTATAAGGCCGTTGGATTCTGCACATTTTGTGTGGCAGAGTCTCTCATTTAAAAATTATTTTTATTATTTTAAAATCCCGAGTGGGCATGCCATGCATATAAGCACTAGAGTTACATACAGATAGATGGTTGTGAGGCTCTCTGTGGTTGCTGGGAACCAGGTTCAGGTTCTCTGGAAGAGAAGCAATTGTTTTTACCTATGGAATCCATTTCTAGCCCTCCGTTTATCACTTTTGGTGTCTAGTGTGCAGATGCAGTACTACTTTTACTAATGAATTATTTTCCAGCACTTTGAATATCACACCATACTTCCTTCTCCCCAGGAAAGTATCTGAAAACTCTGCTTCTGGTCTCTTGGTACACACTCACTACTCTCCTGGACTCACTCACTAGTCTCCTGGTACCTGCTCACTAGTCTCCTGGACTCACTCACTACTCTCCTGGACCCACTCACTAGTCTCCTGGTACCACTCACTAGTCTCTTGATACTTACTCACTAGGCTCCTGGACTCACTCACTAGTCTCCTGGACTCACTCACTAGTCTCCTGGACTCTCACTACTCTCCTGGACTCACTCACTAGTCTCCTGGTACTCACTAGTCTCCTGGTACCTGCTCACTAGTCTCCTGGTACCCACTCACTAGTCTCCTGGACTTACCTTGTATATGACAAGGAGTTGTTCTCTTGTTGTTTTCTGAATTTAAATGTTGTGTGTCATGATGTGGGCTTCTTTGTATAAACTTTTGAATCCTGTGGGTGTCCTAATTTAGATGTCCATTTCTTTTTTCTTCTCTTTCTCTCTCTTTTTAAAAAAGATTTATTCATTTTAGGTATATGAGTACACTGTAGCTGTCTTCAGACACACCAGAAGAAGGCATTGGATCCCTTTACAGATGGTTGTGAACCACCATGTGGTTGCTGGGAATTGAACTCAGGACCTCCAGAAGAGCAGTCAGTGCTCTTAACCACTGAGCCATTGCTCCAGCCCCCTAGATGTCCATTTCCATCTTCAGGCTGGGGATGCTTTGGCTGACTCCTCTGTTCCAGTTTTATCATGCTGTGCTCGGGGGGAGGGGGGAGGCTATGATGTGGATGATTCGAGCCTTCCTACTGGTGCTGGTGTGGTGCAATTCCCACTTGGTTTCTGTTTTTTCATCTCTGCTGCGCAGAAGGCTTTTTCCTAGTGTTTGCGTTTCTCTCTGGGCACACTGATGTATCTCTGTAGTGGGAGGAGGACCCAGGTGTTCCCACTGTGCCCTGGTTCCGGATGTCACTGCTTTGTTTTCAAACCATATCCCAAAGTAGCTGCTGACCAGAAAGAATTAAAATAAGACAGCTGGTGAGAGACGTACGTGAGAATGGGAGAGGAAATGCGTAGCAAAGACAGATGTAGGTGACTTGGTGTCAGAAAGTTTGAATGCCTGAAACTCAAGATGAGCATCGCTCTGTCATTGGGTTCTGAATCCTAGGAAGTGTGGACACGTAAACATATGTATGCAGGACCAAAGGGTGACACTGGGTGATTTTCCTGACCACTTGTTTAGTTTCTGAGACAATGTTTCTTTCTGAACCTGGAGTTCAGTCTGGCTGGTGAATCCCAGTGACTTTGCTGTCCTCAGTGCTGGTGTGACAGGCTGTGCTGCCACAGCCAGCTTCTTCACGTGGGCTGGGGGGACTCGAACTCAGGTCATGAAAGACCTTTTCTGTTGTTGTTTTCTGTAGCACACCTGCAAACATCACATCTTTATTATACTGCTTTACTTCCCAAGGTTGTCTTTAAAAGTCTTCTCCTTCTTATTCCTTGTTTTGCTTTGGGATATAAACACTTGTGAAAATTGCCTGCCTCCGTTGTCATAACCTGTACCTCATGGTAGTACACATTTGGCTTAGTGAAACTGGAAAGAAATCAAGGAATCACTCTAGCATTTTAAGTATATTTATAAGCATCATGGTTGGTCCGGATGAAGAACGAACAAACCACGTTTGTCCTTTTCAGCTATAGCTCCAGGAAATAATTATTTATAACGAACAGATCTCCATCATTTACAGTTGGAGAAGATCATGAAATTTAAGTAAGGCAAGTTCCACCAACTTAGTTATTCACAAACATCTTGGCACCCTACTTGGCATCTTCTTTCAGTCAACTATCACATTCTAAGGAAAGAATCTGCTAACTTTCATTCTCTGGCCACCATTCTCTGGTCCCTGCAAAAAACTGGGAGCTTATTTCTAAGAATGGTTCTCTTCAGTTTATTCTGTTGCCCACTTGCTTAATATGTGCAACAGGAATCAATTGTGGTTATATATACAAAATAACTTTAGGTACTACTTATATGTAAATGTCTTTGTCTGTCTAATATCATTTTTACAGTTGAATAATGTTCCAAGGAGCAGTTCTATGACACAACCAAAATGCAACCTTCATTCTCAAGCTCTTGTCCTTCTCTCTTGTTATCTGCACTGAAGCTTGGGAGGCCCCAGGAACATCTCAACTCTTGACAGCAGCTGCAAGCTCCGTGGTTGGGGGAAGGGTCTCAGAATTTTTTGACACCCACTGTGAATTTGGGGATCCCTGAGACAGCTCTTGTCTTAGTTTGTTAAAGGACTCACATAATTAACAAACTCACTTCTCCTTTACTATGATTTACAACTGTGAAAGGACACAATTTAAAACCAGCCAAGGGGGTAAAACCCCCCAAAACCGATGCTTAAAGCAGATTAAAAAAGCAAGCCCACCCACACCCTCCTGTCTTCTCCCAGTGGGTTGTGCAGACAGCATTTCCTACTGGTAACAGTGAGTGATAAGGTACAGAGGGTATACTCCGCTATGGGAGGTTTCCCATGATTTATTATTCATAGTTTTTACTGCGAATCTCAGACAGATGGCTTGCTGAATGGCATTCCCAGAGGTTGAACTGATGTTATGTGGCTCAGGATACCTGTGAGGAACCACATTTCCAAATCAAAGATTACCTATACCAAGTAAACAGAGTCACTCAAAATACTTCTTTCTTCCTTTGTTTCTTTCTTTCCTTCCTTCTTTCTTTCATATCTATCTATCTATCCATCTATCTATCTATCATCTATTGTGTGTGTGTCTGTGTGTGTGTGTGTGTGTGTGTGTGTGTGTGTGTGAGAGAGAGAGAGAGAGAGAGAGAGAGAGAGAGAGAGAGAGAGATGCTTGCACAAATGGAGGTTAGAGAACAACTTGGGGGAGTTGGTTCTCTCCTTTCACCGTATGAGTTCCTGGGCTCAAAAATCGCCACATCTGTGTAGGCAACAAGTACCTTTACCCATTGACCCATCTCAATGGCCCCCAAGTATGAAGGCATTTTTAAAATTAAATTATTTTGTTTATTTACATTCCAAATGTTGCCCCCTTTCCTGGTCCCCCCATCCCATAATTCTTTACCCAATCCCTCCTCCCCTTTGCCTCTGAGAAAGTGCTCCCCTACCCAACACCTTCACTCCTTCTTATCCTCACATCTCACCCCCAAGCACCTCTCTTCCCTGGGGCATCAAGTCTCTAGAAGATTAGGAGCAACCTCTCCCACTGAGGTCAGAAGAACAGAAGCTGAAGAGTCAGATGCAGACATGCTCTATTAGAATTTCCAGTTGGAATATTGGAGAACAGCTATCGGAAGAGATGACTGGCAGCTAAATATCAATGCTTGAAATAGCAAAATAAAATGGGAAAATACAAATTAGAACAGGAGAAAATTCATCTGTCTTAGTTAGGGGTTTACTGCTGCGAACAGACACCATGACCAAGGCAACTCTTACAAAGGATTGGCTGGCTTACGGGTTTGGAGATTCAGTCCGTTATCATCATGGCAGGAAGCATAGCAGCATCCAGCTAGGTAGGAGCATGGCAGCTCCAGGCAGGCAAGGTGCAGGAGGAGATGAGAGGTCTACATCTTTATTCAAAGGAAGCCAAGATCAAACTCTCTTCAAGCAGCTAGGAGGAGGGTCTCAAAGCTCACCCCAACAGTGACACACTTCCTACAACAAGGCCACACCTCCTAATAGTGCCACTCCCAGGGCCAAGCATATTCAAACCACCACAGCATCCCTGAGGAATCAGTGTGTCTGGGAGCATTTCCCTCCTAGGGAAGCAGAAATGCAACACCAGAGGGAAGGAGCCACGACAGAGAACTTGAGAGAATTTATACTACACGTTCATTAACAGAGATTTTAAAGACCAGAGAAAGGGGAAGAAGGACACAGAAGTTGTTTACTGTACTGGCAGAGGGAGGAGGCACCAGGAAGAGCCTCTCTTCTGGGCATGTCACTGAAGCAACAACAAGAACCCCTTTAACAAAAGACTATCCTCAGGAGGCAGCTAGACCCTCTGGGGATCGGAACCAGGCAAGCCCAGAATAAAAACAGACCAACAGGGCACTTCTAGATTATGGAGAAGAAACTTGGAACCAGAACCATGCAGTGAGGTTCTCCTGAGGGGAAGCCTGGTTAGAGCCAGAGTCCTCTAATCACTTGATAGACATCGGGCAGGACCTCTCAGGGAGGGATCAATGTTCTCAACACACCCTGTAAAGAACCTCTCGCTGATGGGCCCGGCCAGCATCTGTGATCTGAACTCCTGCAGGTGTGACTGGCATCCGGACATCCAGGAAGGAACACCGAGAATCTGAATGCCAAGCAGGCAAGAGATCACATTCAGCCTCTCTACCACATTCATCTCTCTCCCTGTCTCTCTTATTTAAAGCCCAGTGTCAAATTATCAGGACACTGGTCATCTTTACTCTTTCTCTTCTATTCATTTCTTTATTATTATTATTATTATTATTATTATTATTATTATTATTATTCGTCTTTCCAAGGAACATAGCATGGCCTAGTTTGGGAGCCTCCACATGTCAGGCTTCTGAAATGCTGGGATTGTTTTTAGGTTATCAAACTGTAATTTTTCTTTGCCTCCCTTTTCTCTACCATCAGTCAGAGACACATCTTCCCCCTCCCTTGTCCCAGTGTCTTCAACTTTCTTCAGTTGTGAACCTTAGCCTTTTTTTTTTTTTTATT
>NC_034607.1:32103364-32107361 GCF_900095145.1 Mus pahari | reverse complement strand
CGGGTCAGCCTGGGGACTGCCGCCAGGCGAACACCCCTCCTTGGGCGGGACAGGCGCCGGACGACTGGGACCAGCCCCGGGTCCCTCCTCAGCAGTCTGCTCTCCCCGGCAGTGCACTGAACCTTAGCCTTAATGGCAGAAATATCTCCCCAACCCTGTTTCCCACTTCGATTTAGTTTTTATTTTCTATGCTTCTTGCCCACCCCAGCACTAGCCACTAGTCTCACTCTGCAGCTTCCCCCCCCCCCCAAGTTGATGAACACCTCAGCATTCCTCCACTTCCTAAAATGATCTGAGTTAAAGGGGGTGATCCCATTTTTACTTGATGGTCACTGCATTTTCACAGTGCCCTACTCTTTGATAGTTTCCCTGATAGAAGCTATATTATTATTCTGGGAATATTCAATATTGACCCAGGGCTTAGGATCTAACTAGTGGATTAGATCTCCAGTACAACAAAGAAAGATGGAGACCTAATTCTATTACAACCAAGGCCCTCTGAAACCTTTTGAAGACTGCAAGCACTTCCACTGTTTGAGTGAGGGCGGTTAAAGAAATATCCAACCAACGGTCTAACCCCGCATGTGAAAGAACCATTGCACAAATACAAGGACCAAGAAAAACCAAAGTGACCTGACTACTTACAACTCACAGAAGCACCCTCTAATGAGGGTAAAGTAGTTGATGCCCTAGGCAAGAATTTAAAACAACAATTTTAAGTTTGTTCAAATAAATCTAAGAAGCCACAAAAATGAATTCCAAGAGAACATAAACAGAATGAAATGAGAAAAATGGATGTGAAAGTGGAATTCAATAATGACAGAGAAATATTGAAAAAATCAATATGATGACTAGAAGTAAAAAGTGCAGGATGTTGAATAAAAAGCTCTGCAGAAAGCTTCTGCAACACAATGGATCAAGGGGAAGACAGAATACAGACAGGGCTTGAAGACCGATGATTAGAATATTCAGGTAAGCTCCACTCTTCTACCACTTCTCTGCCCACCTTCATGAGACTTGCGGAGGCTGAACCATACAGGTTAGCATCCCTTCCTCCACAAACCTTCCCTGCTTCCCGAGTCCTCTGGGGGCATCCTCAGCTGCTCTGAGCAGTCTGCTATCCCTGGTGGACCTCCATTCTTCCACCATCTCTCCCTCACCTTCATCAGACCTGCTGGTCCTGAACCATACAGCCAAAGGAAACTCATCGGATGTGTGCAACACCAGAGCCGTCGAGGTTAACCCCACAAAACCTACTATGATAGGAATATCCAGGGACCAAAGCCATCCAGATGGCTAAAAGCCCTTAAAAGAACACAATCCACAAAAGTCAGGGCAATATGACAACCTTCAGAGCACAGCTACCCAACTACAGCAAGCCCTGGATATCCTAACACAGCTGAAGCACAAGAAAATTACCTTAAATTCAACCTTATAAAGATGTTAGAGGACTTTAAAGAGGAAATCCATTAAAGAAATACAAGAAAATACAATCAAACAGATAAAGGAAATAAAAATGTTCAAAACCTGAAAATGGAAATAGAATCAATAAAGAAAACACAAACTGAGGGAATCCTGGAGATGAAAAGCCTAGGGAAGAGAACAGGAACATCAGATGCAAGCATCACCAACAGAATATAGGAGACAGAAGAGACAATTTCAGGTGTATCAGATACAATAAAAGAAACTAAAACATCAGCCAAAGAGAATGTTAAATCTAAAGGATTCCTGACACAAAACATCCAGAAAGTCTGAGATACCATGAAAAGACCTAACCTAAGAATAATAGGAATAGAAGAAGGTGGAGAAAGAAAGGCCCAGAAAATATTTTCAACAAAATCATAGAAGAAAACTTTCCTAAAATAAGAGAGAGAGAGAGAGAGAGAGAGAGAGAGAGAGAGAGAGAGAGACATATAAACATCCAAGAAGCTTATAGAACACCAATCAGATTGGACCAGAAAAGAAAATCTTCCCACCACGTAACAATCAAAACACAAAATCTACAGAACAAAGAGAGAATATTAAAAGCTGCAAGGGAAAAAGGCCAAGTATCATATAAACACACACCTATCAGAGTTATCCCCAGCTTCTCAACAGAGACTCTAAAAGCTAGAAGGGCCTGGACAGATGTCTTGCAACCTCTAAGAAACCATAGATGCCAACCTAGGCTACTGTATTATATGAAATGATATGATATGATATGATGTGATAGTATACATAAGCGACCCCCAAAATTCTACCAGAGAACTCCTAAATCTGATAAACACCTTCAGCAAAGCGAATACAAAACTAACAAAGAAATCAATTGCCTTCCTTTATACAAATGGTGAACAGGCCAAGAAAGAAATCAGGGAAGCAACACCCTTCACAATAGCAACAAATAATATAAAATATCTTGGTGTGACTCTAACCCAACAAGTGAAAGACCTATATGGCAAGAACTTCAGTCACTGGAGAAAGAAATTGAGGAAGATCTCAGAAGATGGGAAGAATTTTCCATGCTCATGGATCAGTAGGATCAGCATAGTAAAAATGGCCATTTATCAAAAGCAATCTACAGATTCAATGGAATTCCCATCAAAATTCTGACACAATTCTTTACAGACCTTGAAAGAGAAATTCTCAAACTTCATATGGAAAAAAAGAAAACCCACCTCAGCATAGCACAAACAACCCTGAACAATAAAACAGCATTTGGAACTATCCCTAGCCCTGACCTCAAGCTATATACTACAGAGCAAGAGTAACAAAAACTGTATGGTATTGGTGCAGGAACAGATAGGTTGATCAATAGAATCAAATCAAAGATCTTGAAATAAACCCACACACCTGTGGACACTTGCTTTTTGACAAAGAAGGCAAAACCATATGATGGGGGAAAGCCTCTTCAACAAATGGTGCTGGTCTAACTGGATGTCTGCATGTAGAAAAATGCAAATAGATCTATATCTATCACCCTGCACAAAACTCAAGTCCAAGTGGATCAAAGACCTCAACATAAAACCAGAAATAGTAAATCTAATAGAAAAGAAAGTGGGGAATAACCTTGAACTCATTGGTACAAGAGATAACTTCCTGAACAGAACACCAATGGCCCGGGCTCTAAGATCAACAATTGACAAATAGGACCTCATGAAACTGAAAATATTCTATAAGACAAAGGACACTGTCTATAATAGGACAAAATGGCAGCCTACAGACTGGGAAAACAATCTTCACCAACCCCACATCTGACAGGGCTACTTTCCAAAATTTATAAAGAATTCAAGAAATTTGATACCAATAACTCAAATAACCTAATTAAAAAGTGAAGTATAGAGATAAACAGAATTTTCAACAGAGGAATCTTGAATGTCTGAGGAGCACTCAAAGTGTTCAAAGTCCTTAGTCATCGAGGAAATGCAAATCAAAAGGACTCTGAGATAACATCTTATACAGGTCAGAATGACTAATATCAAAAACTCAGTTGACAGCACATGCTGGCAAGGATGTGGAGCAAGGAGACACTCCTCCATTGCTGGTGGGAGTGCAAACTTGTACAACCACTTTGGAAATCAATTTGGCAGTTTCCCCTCCAAAACTGGGACTAGTTCTACCTCAAGATGCAGCTATACCACTCCCAGTCATATATCCAACAGATACTTTAGCATCCCAAAAGACACTTGCTCAACTATGTTCATAGTAGCTTTATTTGTAATAACCAGAAATTGGAAACAACCTAGATAGATGTTCCTCAACTGAAGAATGGATAAAGAAAATCTGTTACATCTACAGAATGGAATACAATTCAGCTATTAAAAACAAAGACATGATGAAATTTGCAGGTGAATGGATGGATCCTAATATCATCAGCTGGGTGGAGGTGGCACATGCTTTTAATCCCAGCACCTGGTCTACAAAGAAGAAAGAAGAAGAAGAAGAAGAAGAAGAAGAAGAAGAAGAAGAAGAAGAAGAAGAAGAAGAAGAAGAAGAAGAAGAAGAAGAAGAAGAAAAAGAA
>NC_034607.1:32094731-32103164 GCF_900095145.1 Mus pahari | reverse complement strand
TCATAGGAGACAGATGAAGGAAGGTGTAGTGGCTATTCCTGGTTGTCAACTTGACTATATTTGAAATGAACTACAATCCAGAATTGGAAGGCTCATCAGTGAACCTAATCTGGAGACTGGGAGATAGAAGTTTCTGATCTGGATCTTGGTATGGAGATCTTGAGACACATTGGTGATTGAATCCAGAAGATTAAGACAGGGAGATCTCATGGGTGGTATAGGGAATGGGGATGGGGATTGGCAGGTTTAAGATCAGGTGTGGGGAGGGACAGGAGAGATGGCCAGATGGCCATGAGAATGAATGGAAATCTGCAACTGATGGAGGGTGGGGAGGTGGGGGCATCTCGAGGATGTGACAGAGACCTGGGGTGGGGGGTGGGAATCAGTGGGTGTGTCTTGTAACTGTGACTCACAGCATTGGGGCTATGGAACCTGAAGAGACCATCTCCTATAGCTAGGCAGGGTCCCCAATGGAGCCAACCTGCCTACAAACCATTCAAGTCAAAATTTATCCTGTCTAAAAGAAATGCAGGGACAAAGATGGAGCAGAGAGACCAACCAATAACCAGCCCAACTTGAAACCCATCCCGTGGGCAAGCACCAATTCCTGACAGTATTGATGGTCAGGTATGCTTGTAGAGAGGAGACTAACATGGCTATCCTCCGAGAGGCTCCACCCAGCATCTAACTCAGACAGATACACACACCCACTGCCAAACAGTGGATGGAGCTTGGGGAATCTTATGGAAGAGTAGGGGGAAGGATTGTGGGCCCCACAGGAGATAGAAACTCCACAGGAAGACCAACAGAGTCAACTAACCTGGACCCTTGGAGCTCTCAGAGACTGAACCACCAACCAAAGCACATCATGAGCTGAAACTAGGCCCTCCTCCACAGACAAGGCTGGACTTAGGTCCTCCCCTGCACATATGTTGCAGATGTTCAGGTTGGTCTTCATGTGGGTCCCAAACAACTAGAGCAGAGTCTATCCCAAAAGCTGTTGCCTGTATGTGGGATATGCTCTTCTAGCTTGGGTGCCTTTTCTGGCCTTAGTGAGAGAGGCTGTGCCCAGCCCCACAGAGACTTGCTGTGCCAGGATTGGGGGATATGGGGGGGGTGTAACCTCTACTCTCCCAGAGGAGAGAACTGCAGGAGTGGGTGACTGGGCAGAGGGACAGTGAGTTGGATGTAAAGTGAATGAAAAAAAAGAATATTCAACTAATGACCAAGTTAGATTAATAAGAAAGTACACATGGAACGGATGAGATCTGTAGGATGCTATATAATAAAACCAAGCCTATGAATCATGGACACAGGAATAGGAGAAGAATTTCATGAAAAATACATGAAAACATTTTTTTACAAAAGGCACAAGAGAGATTTCTTAAGTCTATGCAAGTCAACCCAGGTACAGTTGGCATTTAGAATCCCAAACAGGCAAGATGAGCAAAGAATCTGCCCATAGCACGTTATAGCTAAAGCATTAAATATATACCACGTGAAGCATATGCCAGTTGCAAGAGAGACACCAGACCATAAGCATGGTAAGCCTATCAGGATAAAAGCAGGTGCGCTAGCAGGAACTTTAAAAGCCAGAAGGACTTAGAGCACTGTATTTCAGTGTCCAAAAGACAAGAAGTATCAACCCAGACTACCCTGACCAGCAAAGCTGTCGTGGTTGAAGGCTAACTGAAAGACTTCATCGTCAAAACAAACAAGGGATCTATGGGCACTGAGCCAGTTTTACAGAAGACACTGAAGGAATGCTTTGGACTACAGCGAAAGATCAATGCATGTTGGAGGTGATAGGAAAGTATAACCCACTTTAAAAGACTGAGGAACAGTCACCAAGTGAAAACCAGGAGAACAGCAGGCACCAAAGAATCAACAAGATGACACCAGTTACTGTACACCTCTCCATTCCTCCGTCCGTGATCTCTGCCCCTCCATGAAAATACGCAGACTAGCAGGTTGGGTCGAGAACAATGAAAAACAGAGTCTATCCATTCATTGCCTCCAAGGAATGCACCTTACCATTAAAGACATCCAAACCCAGGGTGAGATGAAGCAAATGGAACAGGGAAGCAGGCACGTGTCACTCACAAACCTACATAAGAAGTCAGATAAGTCAATAAATAGTATCGAGTATATAGGTCAGTAAAAAGTAAGTACAAATGAAGGAAAATGATGCTGAGCCATTGAGGAGATGCAAAGCAAAGGTTTTCCCTGAGTTCTCTCACCCAGTCAAAAAGGTAGTCATTAGGAAAACAACAGATGCATTCACAAAGAAGATCAACATAGAGGTCCCCCCCTCAAACTAAAAATATATGTAGCTTGTGACCCCTGTGAAACCACTCTTGATTATTTACCTGAAGAATTCCAAGTGGTACATCTGTGTTCACCACAGCACTGCTAACAGTAGCTCAGTTACACAGCCAACCTAGATGTTCATCGGTGGGGGGATGGATGAGGAAAAACGTGACATATAGAAACCATGGAAACCCTCTCACCACACATGTTCTTGGTCGGAAAATGGGTGCAACTGTAGACATTTATATTAGGTAACTGTGAAAAAGTCACATTTACATGTGACTTTTCATTTGCTGTTCCTAGGTTTTATATAGATTCATAAAAGTCACATATGCATAGATGTTATGAAATTAGACTTGTTGGGAGAACAAAGGGAGAGAAGCTAAATGACCAGGTAGACAGCACAGTTGGGAATATGCTCAAGGTATATCGGATGTTTGTGTGGAAATACCCTTCTGTAGCCCAGTATCATTGTATTTCGGTGTCTAAAAGACAATAAATACCAACCCACCGCAACGTATCGTTAAAACAAAATTAGTGGTGTGTATTACAGTGGTATACCCCAAAGTCCGCCTGGTGAAGGCTCAGTCCTCAGCCTGCACAGTACTGGGAGATGTTGAATCCTAGAAGCGGTAAGGGTCCTGGATGTCTAGAGCTTCTTTCCATAGGCTGCCAGAATTTCTCTCTCTCTCTCTCTCTCTCTCTCTCTCTCTCTCTCTCTCTCTCTCTTTCTTTCTCTCTTGCTGTTTTCTGGCTGCTGGGTGCTAAGCAGCTCTGCTNTCTCTCTCTCTCTCTCTCTCTCTCTCTCTCTCTCTCTCTCTCTCTCTCTCTGCCTTGCTGTTTTCTGGCTGCTGGGTGCTAAGCAGCTCTGCTCCAGGATACATCCCTTGTCATCAAACTCTGCCTCTATAGATCAGTGATCTTCAATCTGTGGGTTGTGACCCTTTTGGTGGCCATATGTCCTGCATATCATATATTTACGTTGTGATTCTTAACAGTAGCAACATTATAGTTATGAAGTGATCATGAAATAATTTTGTGTATGGTGGTCAGCACAACAAAGGAGCTGTACTGAAGGGTCTCAGCATGGGAAGGCCGAGAAATGCTTCTAAAGATCGAAACACAGTGGGCTACCCTGACCACAGATGTGAGCAACTTTAACTGTGATTTAAATAATTTCTCCCCTTAATAAAAACAGTTCTGTGTGATCCTGGGTGACTTGGTGAAACCTGTGCTCAGGGTTAAACACAGCTATGGGTGATGAATAGCAAAAAGAAACTGGAATATGAATTGGGATTCTCTAAGTAAATAGTGGTGCATGCCTGCAGTTCCAACAGTAGAGGGCAGGTTGTCTAAACCCGTGTTTAAGGCCAGCCTGGATTACATGGTGTATTCAAGGTCAGTCTGGGTTACAAGAGACTGTTTCACAAAAACAGAACAGAGAACCCAGAAGACAATTTAAGAATTAACAGTGAGTTTAAATTTGTAACAAAGGACACTTGTTTTATGAATCAAAGCCCTTTTCATGACCGGGGAGTTGGCTCAGTGGTCATGAGCTCTAGCATGAGACTGGAGCTGAGATCCTCTTGCTTCGGTTGGGCAGCTCACAAATGACTGTATGTTCATCTCATAGGCGTCTGACACCCTTCTCTGCTCTTCACAGGCATTTGCACACCACTCACAGACACAGCACACGCATATATAAAGCACTGGAAGTAATCGTATTAAACCTTTTCTCACCTAAGACTCAGTTTGAAAAATAACTACATGAATCCCGCTATTACCTTTCTGCTGTGATGTAAAGCAATGCCACTCATGTTTTTCATGATGCATTTCTTTCAGCCATGCTTTAAGAAAAAGCTTGCCAGGCAGTGGTGGCGCACGCCTTTAATCCCAGCAACTTGGGAGGCAGAGGCACAGGTGGATTTCTGAGTTCGAAACCAGAAAAAAAAAAAAATCTGCTTTGTGCCACTGGAAGCCAGACCTTCCCCCATCTGCCTTCCCCGTTTTCCAAACACTCTTCGCCTTCTCCTAAACCGACCCCTCTGAACAGCCACCTCATTTTTGCAAGCGACTTCACGATTGTTTCTGTCCCCTAACTTTGAAAACGAGCTTCTCCCTTGACCTTCCCATTCCCCACTCACCACAGAAGTTTTATCAGTTGCTCTCCCTGACAGCTGGCATTTATTTCTTCCTCTCTGGTCTCCTCCTGCCTGTCACAATAAGGACCTGTTATCACGCAACTCCTATCACCCGGATCACCGATGGAATGGATGGGACGCTGCACGGAACCGGCATAGCATTGTTCCTTTGCTGAGGCATCAACTGTTGCTTATGGTGCCATTTACTTACTGTTAGCTGACTTTACAGCCTCCATATTAATATGAACTCATTTCTTCAGCCCAGTGTGACATCTTCTCTCTCCTTTGAACTGCACCTCTGTAGGAGTCCTATTCTTGGTTCAGCTACTCTGATTTCCTTTAGCACAACTCCAGTTTTGTCCTTAAAAGCACTGTTAAGTAATACGTTAATCCTAGACAAATGGACAGTTCTTACTCCGCGTCTTCTGTGCTGAAGTCATAAGGCTAAGTGATTGGTATATCAGAGTGAATCAAACAATATCTGGCTTCCTAGAAACTATGGACAACACACACCATTCCAATATGATATACATATAATTTTATAAGTGCAAGCCAGGAAATGAACTATGAAGATTCAAGGTTGCATAATAGGAAATGAGCAAAAGAATGGCTTGGAGGCAGATAAAGTGTAACATACTGTTGTATGGACAGACGTAGGGTTAAATGAAAGGGGCAGTTTACATTAATATTAGAAGAAAGAATTCGGCATTTACTCAAGAACTCCAGACTTTGGTCTCACTTTCTTTGTGTAATATATTTGCAAGTGAGGCGGATGAGCCGTGACGGATGTATTCTAAAATGATATATTAAAACGACAGAGACATGGTTGTCTGGCTCTCTAATTTGGGATTTATACAGAGACGAATGACATACCATGGATTAGGAACGGCTACATGGTTTGCAGTAAGCCTGACTAAAAAGGTGAGTAGGAGTCGGGTGCAGTGGTTGTTGCCTGACTTTTTTCATTCTGGTATCTTCCTACATGGGGCCAGTCTCCAACATCCGTCTCTACCGTTCTCCAAATCACCCTGCTTGCAAGGCCAGTGAGGTCTTCCTTCTTTCAGCTTCCTTCCTTCCTCTACCAGCCTTCCCATTACATCATCTTTTCAAGGATCTACTGACCTCCAAATTCTCATGGAGTCCATCCCAGCTCCCTGGACTAGTCCACCACTCAAAGCCACTGGCTGTCTATTTCCAAGAAAGAAAACATAATGAAATCTTTGCTCTTTTGATTATATTCTTGTTTTGTAGTGAGAAACATTACTACTCATCAGTAGGCCCATTTCCAGCTACAGAGCTTCGAGTATTGCCATCCCTTAGTTGTACATAATTTAGTTGGCACGGTGAGGAGCAGCTTACTAGATGCCTGGCTTGTTTGCCTCTTGTTTTCCTTCCTTCCTTCCTTCCTTCCTTCCTTCCTTCCTTCCTTCCTTCCTTCCTTCCTTCCTCCCATCCCTCCTTCCCTCCCTCCCTCCCTTCCTTCCCTTCTTTGTTCCTCCCTTCCTTCCTAAGTGACAGTGACATAGACAGTGAATGTTTAGGATAGGAGATTAGAGGAGGTCCTTCTTCAGTATCTGAAATGTGTACACACTTTCCCGTTCTTTCTCCTAGCCTTTCCCTTACTTTTCCTACACTGTGGTCTTTTCTTTCCCTGTGAATGAGTGTGTGGATTAGAACAACCTTTGTCTGAATTGGGACATGTGTTGCATGGCATAGATCACATAGGACTTTACTTACTCTATTGCTCATCAGTTGTGTGACAATAGGGGACCTTTGAAACAAGTTGGTTTCCTGTGTTTCCTTTCATGTGCTAAATATATGTTTATGTATATGTATATATATATATATATATATATATATATATATATATATATGTGCTAAATATAAATACAAGGCCTATATAACAGAAGTATAGCACAGATTAGAATCCAGACATAGTTGGGGCTCCAGTTTATGTCAGTTAAAGTAATAATTATTATTCTTTTGTTTGTTTGTTTTGTTCAAGGCAGGATCTCACTATGTAGCTCTGGCTGTCCTGGAACTCACTGTGTAGACCAGGCTGGCTTCAAACTCACAGAGATCTGTCTGCTTTTGCCTCCTTAGTGCTGGGATTAAAGGCATGAACCGTTATGTCTGGATTTTTAAAATAACAATTATTCTTATTGAAGTTTTGGGTTTTTAAAACTTTCCATCTCTTTTTGTAAAAGTGTATTCTTTTTCTTTTTAAAATTCAGGGTTTTCCCACAGGCCTGGTTTTTTCCATATTATTCTGTAACTAAATTTAGTTTATCTCTCTTCCGAGGACTGTATTATTATTTTATTATTCAAATTTATTTTTCCTGTCTCTACCTAAATCAGAATTATCGATGCTAAGCATCACCATATAGAAATATAGCCTAGCTAGGTAAAAAGAGTAATTGAAGAATAAATGACATGATTTTAATCTTGAGAGTAAAACTTAATATAGCTAAATTTCTAACTATTTTGTGGTGTTTAGGTTGGAGAGTGTTCTAAATTTCAATTTCTCAAGATTAACTGTTAATTATCAATTTGAATAACATTGAATTTGTCTTTTTTCATTCATAAGAAAGCATTTTCTCAAAAATTGATACCATGTTCCTCTTCCTCCTCCTCCTCCATCATCATCATCGCCATCCCCGCAGGTGAGAAGGTGATCTGGATTGGATACTATGGCATAGTGTATAACCTGGTGAAGATGTCACGGGAACTTCAGGGTGATGAGGATCAGGATGGACTTAGAAACATGATATGGCAAACACTGCAAAAGATAAAGGATTATGAGGTAGACCCACGAATCCAATGCGCATTAGTTATAGCCCAGGTAAGCCCTCACACTTGTCCTCCTATCTGCTGGAATCATGTTTAGCAGTTCTCTACGAGCAGTAGCAGCTCGTCTTTGAGCCTGTCTCCTTGAGTTCCATGCTCGCCTCCTGTTGTTCAAGGATGAGAGCCAAGTTCTGGACGACATTACAAAATGAGACCTTTGAAGCTTTTAGTATAAGCAGAATTAAGTAAACTTGACAAACACAGGCCAAAACCAAACCAAACAGCCCAAGCAGAGACTAATTCAAACATCGATTTTGGTACATCGATATGGTGAAAAGTTCTGACAGATGTGTAGTAGGTACATGCCACCAAGCCATGGTTGCTCCCCTCTTTTCAGAAAAAAAGATATGGTGTAGAAGCTGGGTAAGTGATAATGTTTGGGGGACGTTACATGGACTGCTGACCCCAGGGCTCCTCTGGGAAGGGGGGCGGGATTGATGGATGTGGCACTAATTTCTGCAAGGAGTGGTCAGAGAGGTCAGCTGTCCTCTGTGGTCTCTTAGAGTTTGTAGAACATCTGTGCAGGCCCCTCTGGCTCTTAGAATCTTCACCGAGAAGCCATGCGTTACTTGGTCTCTTTGCCTTGTAGATTTTTAATATTCCTATGTGTGTATTTAAGTATTTTGATTATTATGTGTTGTGGATAATTTCTTTTTTGGTCCTGTCAATTTGGTGTTCTTTATGCTTTTTGTACCTCGAAAGACTTAGGGAAACTTTTCTTCTATGATTTTGTTGAAAGTCATTTCTGCATGTTTGGCCTCCGTTTTGCACCCTTCTGTTTCTATGATTTGCTCTTTTATAGAGTCCAAGATTTCCTAGATGTTTTGTACTTAGATTTGTTTAATATTTCCTTTGATTGTGGTGTTCTTTTCTTCTATCTTGTCTTCTAGGCCATTTCTTCTAATTTGTCTTCCATGTCTGGGGTGCTTTTTTCTATCTCTTCTGCTCTTTTGGTGAGGTTTACCTCAGGCCTCTCATTTCTAGTTTTATCTCAGCCTCTCTTTTCTTAGTAATTCTATTTCTACTTTCATGTCTTGAACACAAGCAAATATCTCCACAGCCCATGCACTGTGCTCCCTCAATCCCATGTACTGTGCTCCCTCAATCCCATGTACTGTGCTCCCTCAATCCCATG
>NC_034607.1:32080792-32094601 GCF_900095145.1 Mus pahari | reverse complement strand
ACTGTGCTCCCTCAATCCCATGCACTGTGCTCCCTCAATACCATACACTGCATACACACAGAAGTTGCTTCTAGATCGGTTATAAGGCATGAAGTAAAATTGAGGGAAAAATTTAAGCTGTTTGCAAAAACAGGAATGAAAATATATTTAAAAAATAGAGTAAGAGATTATCCAATCAAAACATAAAATTGATTAGTTCAGAAATTGTTCTGAAGTATTTATCACAGAAACTGGCTAGGTAAGTGGAATGAAGCTCTAAGAATTGTAAAACAATTATTAGTTGTTTTTTTTTTTTAACAAGTTTATGCCAATGTATTTGAAAGTACAGTGTGTGATGGTTGGTCTTAATGTCAACTTGGTACAAATGTCAATCACGTGAGTAGGGAGCCACACCTGAAGTATTGTTCTGATTGGCTATTGCTGTTGCCCTGGGCTGCTTCCAAGAGCTAGAAGGTAAGTCCCTATTGCTGAAGAAGACACTGTGTACTTTGGACAGAGGACTCCGAGGCCCTGACCTAAATGCCTTCCCCCTGTGGGTAACCCTTATAGTCATGGAAAGAACTATGCAGCCTGCCAAGTGGAAAGCAGCCAACAGTCTACCCCCAGCCTTGAAGCCATTAGACCACAACTATGTAGAGCAAGGCAAGCTATTCCTAAGGGTACAGTAGTGGCGCTATACCACTAAGCAACCACTCTCTAATTAGACTTAAGGCTAAGTCAACAGGAACAGAATCATTCCTGGTACTGGAAACCTAGCCAACTATGTAAGGCTGGTGAAAGCATGGACTTTAGAAGAGAAACACTACCAGCAGACTTCCCAACTGCATTCTAAATACTTATACTTAATCCCACAGTTATCATGGTTCCCAATTCTCACCAAAGTCACTTCTCTTCACAATAGACAGAGATCACCATGACTGGTCAGTCATGTGAAGCTGAGGCCCACGGGAAACACCTACCACACAATTCCCATATGTAGGGCTCAGAGAAAATCAAAGGATGAGGGGAAGAAAGACTGTGTGAGCTGGAGGGCCAGGGAGTCTGCTATAAGCGTGCTTCTGTTAGAGTTAACAGGGAATCTCACTCAACGATACTTCAAAAATATGGCCATCTAAACAGGACCTAGACAACGACAACACCAGCAGACATGCTAACATGTAAAGGGGAAATCTCCAGGGGCTATCCTTAGAAACCAAACCAAACCAAACCAAACCAAACCAAACCAAACCAAATCAAACCAAACAAGCAACTGAGGAGGAGGTTGAGAGCTATAGAAGTAGTGTTCCCCAGGGATGAGCCTCTTAATTGGTCATATAATACCAAATGGCCAGCCCTGAAATCATATACATACAACACCAAATAGATCCAACAGGTGTTTTAATTTATTTATTCAAGTATATATTTATGCGCATGTGTATTTATACATATATATGAATTAGAGGGAAGGGAGTCATATATCCGATAGAGAATAAGGAGCAAAGAACATGGAAGGAGTTGGAGGTAAGCAAAATGAATGAGAGAGAATGAGTTGATTATATTTTAGTTATATATATATATATATATATATATATATATATATATATATATATATATATATATATATATATATAAATCCTCCAAGGCTACAAACACAATTCTGAATTCTTAGACCATTCCAGAAATAACTGATCTACTATCTATGATATGATGGTTTTGATTTTGCTGAGTAGTAATTGTTAACGGTTAAAATCAAACATGTAACTAAAAGGGAAGAAAGCCTTGATTGCTATAATCAATGTGGGAAGGTGTGGGTGGCACTCCTGAGGGGACCCCAGATCAAAGGGGCGTAGCCAGAAGGTCAAGTCTTCACCTTTGGCTGGCTCGGCCTCCCCTTGGCGGTGAGGTGACTTACCCTGACCTTCTGGCTGTTTAGCCCTTTGTTGATGTCAGACTGGTGTTCCCAGGCTCCCATTCTTTACTATGGACACGCAGCTCTCCAGGAACCTTCCAGGTGCTTGACACCAGGTTGCAGCTGCTAAGACACCCAGTCTCACGGTCTGAGCAACCAATGGGCTTCTCCAGTGTGAGAGAGCCACTGAAGGACTCCTACTGCTGTGGTGCCCACCCCAGGGACCAAGCAACTGATGGGTTCTCAGCTTCTTCAGTGTGACATACTTGTTACTATTTTAACGTGACTCCATATGACAGATTCTTATATGTTCATCTCATAGGTTATAGTCATTTTTGAGAACCCTGGCCAATCAAGTGGGAGAATGAATGGGTTTCTGAGGAAACAAAAATGATCCAATTGATTTAGAGTATGTAGGAAACCAAGATGAACATATTCATTATCACATCATTTAACTTGGTACTTAGTCATGACAACATGTGCCCTTAGGTGTGGCAGTTTTCCATTGGAAATGTGTCACATAGTAAATGAAAAATGCAAAGAAGTTGTCAGAATTCACCGCTGGAGTAGCCATGAACAGAAATGAAACAAGAGTTTAAATTCTAACTTCATATAATCTCGTAGACTGTAACCAATGAAAGCCCACAGCCTCAGTTCTTTCGGGTGCTCAAGGATACTAACCTTGCTCACAGGAAGAGCCACCACTGGACACACACAGGAGAGAGAAAGCCCAGTGACAGGCGATACAGAAGCCCAGGGCCCTGGTGTAAGCTGAAGGCCATTACAGAGATGCTGCCCTTGGGTGACCTTGAGTGTACTTATCTCTCAGTCCTTCTCTGAAAGTGAGGCCAATGAGTCCTCAATGAATAGGCTGCCTGTGACTGTTGAGTTAATATTACAAAGTAAATATAATTTCTGCTAAACAAATAAATAAAAAGCATAAAAGTTGTGCTTTAAAACTTCCAGTCTTTTATTATTTCTAAGATGAACTATGAAAGAAGGGAACATTTATATTTAATATAAAAACTTAATATCAAATGTTGATAAACTTCACACGAAGAAATTAAAGTTGGGAAATATCTTGAGGGAACTGATGATAGTCACAATACAATGGAAACCAGTTCAATTATCATTTCTCCTGTAGTGGTTTCTTTATTTCTTCAGGTCATGAAAATATGGTTCAAAGGCTAGAAAAACTTTCCAGAGTTAATAGACACTGCTGATTTTTGGAGCATGACTTGTTTCAAGATTCCAAAATAAGGGGCGGGGAAGCTGAGCTGGTATCCCCAGCTCTTGCAGGGAGGAGCTGCTCTTAGCTTTGGACATGAGATTCTGCAAGTGAGCAGGTTGTGGTCACTCAGGTTTCCATCTTTGGGTCGTTAGGGTGAGCAGCACCGATGGTGTCTCAGGCCTGAGACGCCACCCTAACAAGCTGCTAGAAGTTCACCTCGAGGAGGGAAACTGTCCTGTTTCAGGCCGTTTCCTTTAGAGGCATTTATAAGTATGTTGACAAAAACCTACAATTCGATCACAGTTCACGGGTGTTTTACAGCTTGCTGGTAGCAGTGAGTTTATTACCCACCCTCAAAAGTGTCTACATCTGCATAGTAAAAAATTAGAGACATTTGAAGTCACTGAGTCATTCTCCTGAAATTACAGACATGACGTTGCAGTGTTAGGGTTCATAAGTCGCTGAAGAAAGATATCGCAGACTCAAATAGCATGCAAAAGCAAAGAGCGCTTGTTCCTGCATACAAGGGCCCAGCTCCATCATGATGGAAGGACCCCGACTGAATTCACAGATTCAATTTTAAAGCCAAAAAGAAGAACACTGGGGGATGGGTAGATGATCTATACCTTGATTGGTGGATTCTATCTCTGGGGGTCGATGCTATGATTCAGCCTGTTCTTTCTGCATGCCAACGAGGGTTACCTCTTGACCTCTTGGCTACAAGTTTGGTTCCTATAAGCTGGGAAGGGGTCCCTTTTACACAAGCCTGCCGTTGTTCCAGTGATTAACTTGCCCAGTTCTGGGAAGCAGAAACTCAGGCCTGGTCTCCTGAGCTGTTAGTTTGTAGCCTGTCATGGAATCAGCCTGGCTCAGGCCAATTCACTCCTTTGTTTCCAATTCAGGAATGTGTCCTCTGCCTGACACTTGGCCATTTACAAAATGCTATCATTTCTTCTTTACATCTTATTTTCAGTCAGGTTAATTTCTCATCATTTTAAAGTCTATATTCAAACTAGTATATATATTTAAGTATATATATTTAAACTGGTGATTAATGGTTCGATTTCGTAGTTCACTATTCTGGGCTTACCCAGTATTGACAGGTAGAAGAAGGTCACCCAGCGGATGACTCAGAGTCTGTGCTCCATGTTCTTGGGACAAAACGAACATTTAACTTGTAACTTGTCAGTTTTTAAATCCTCGGTATGATGTGATTGATAATTTGTAGGAACTACATAAGATTAGGAAATATTTCCCCCCCTTGGAAGAAAGCAGACAAGTGACTGCCCACTGGAACTAAGATGTTTTACTTCTACCAATTTGCCATTATGCTCTACTTAAATTTGATCTTTGTTTTCTTTTGACTGAGAGCTCAGAGTGAATGAGTTAAGAAGAAAATCAAATGTAGTGAGCACCACTACATCCCCTAGTTGTCCCTCTACTGGGAGCTGGGATAGAAATTCTCCATCTTCTCATATTCCTGTGGGCCTCACTCCTGACTTTGTATGGACCATCTAGGGTGTAACAGGAATGACAGTCAGCGCTCAGGACAACTTTAATAGAGTTGGAGCCGCGTGCCTCTCACGAACCCATATTCTTTCCTTTCCTGTCCGTTTCTAGGACTCTTTCGACTGATTGCGTCTACTGTTCTCTGATGTGAGAACGGTATCTATTTTCCGTGCCACTTCACATCTCAAATGGACGACACCATAGCCCCACAAGCCAGCTCACATTTGTGTATTCTATTATTAGAATTCTGTTTTTATGCATGTTTCCAGGGCCAATCATTTGATGTAAGATGCTCCTCTGTTTTCAACGTCTTAGTAAATATCTATAGATAATTACATTTGAAATTCATAAGTCAATCAGGCATAGCAAATACAGCAGATACCAGATGACGCAAGCAAAGCCTCGTACCCAGGCAGTGAGCAGACGGTTGGGACAGTCACAAGCTCAATGGCTACACATGCATTTTTGACACTTAGGTTGTAGAAGGGTCTCACTTATTTGAACCAGGAAATGATGGGGAGGCAAGTTTTCTTCAGAGAAACCTCTAAATTAGAAATTTCTGAAAACAGCTATATTAATTTAGTGTAAATTTAATTTAGTATTCAATTGGTATTACATAATGTCATGAGTATAACACACGTGATGAAGACCAAAGGACAATCACTCTAGGCCTGCCTTATATCAAGGCGACTTAGAATCAGATAGAGACAGTTAAGTTACTGAACAGCAAAATATGAACTCTAGACACAAACCCTGATACCTAGCGTATGAAGTATTTTAATTTATTTTGCATTTGATTACTATTAAGACAGTACAAATGAAGGAAAAGTTAGATGTTTCCTATAGGCTAATATAATTTTAAAGATAGCAAAATCCCTTCCCCGGCTTCCTCCTCAGCCCACTGTTGCCTGTGTGCACCAGCTGGCTCCGTCTTGGCCACCCAGAGCCCCCAGCATCGCGATTAGTGAGGATGAACCAGGCCATGTTCTAGGCTTATTTTGTGTGCCTAATTGCTGTGCTGCAGAGTTGGAGGAGATGTTTATTCTTCAAGGCTGATTATGGATAGAATGAAAGACTTGCAGAAGATGTCATGAAAGGGATGAGAAAGGGATAAGAGGCTGTCACATTGTGACCTTCAGTGTGCTCAGGGAGAGCTATGTGTTCTTAACTAACTGGCTGCGTTGCATCAATCACTGAATAGAAATAGTGATTAGACCCATTCCGATGATGTAGAAATAATGTCTTGATGACATCATAGTCGACACTAGGAAAACTATGTGATCCTGGGCCAACCAGCTCACCTCCCCAGTGTCCATTGTCTCAAGCGGGCTGGTGAAAATGACCTCTCAAAGTGTTAGATACTGGCAAGACTTTGTCGGATCTGAAATTCCAGACAAGTTTGTTGTTGGATGTGCCCTTGACTATAACAAGCAGTCCAGGGATTTGAGTCACATTTGTGTCATCAGTGAAACCGGAAAAGGCAAGCACAAAGCCTGTGGCAAAAGTTCAGTTGAGTCCCGCGGATGTTGCCAGTGACACTATTAAGCGTTTTGGTTCCATGGCGGTCTGCTTCATAAAGCTTTTTGCAAGAATGTTGTAAGAATTTCTTGTTGGATATTTTTAGAAAGGTCTGTTGGCACTCTTGAACTTTTGATTTGCACTTTGGGTCCATAGGCAGACGAGCCGTTCGTTCCCTCTTGTAGATTGTTGTTCAACTTATGAATAAAACAAATCTCTTAAATTACCATTATTAAATAATAATGCTGATATTGTATCCATAAGAAACATTTAAGTTGAAGATGTATTAGAGTTTTAATTGTCATTTGAATTTTTATTTATTCAGGAAAGAACAGATCTGATTGAATATTAGTAATTATGCCACTGTGCATTTAGAGCAGTCTGAAGCAGTCAGTTTCATATCAGCATCTAAGAGGTTTTGCTCAGTTGAGTAAACCCCTGTTTTAGCAGTGGATTGGTGTATTGTGCCACTTGGATTATTTCAAGGAATAGTTTTTGAGACATTGTGTGTGTGAGTGTGTGTATGTGCATGTGTATGTGTGTGTGTAGTCCTGGCTGTCTTGGAACTTACTTTGTAGACCAGGCTGGCTTTGAACTCAGAAATCTGTGTGTCTCTGCCTCCTGAGTGCTAGAATTTAAGGCTTACACCATCATTGCCCAGTTCCTTTTTAAAACTGCAAACAAATTCTAAAAATTAAAAAGTAAGAATATGAAAATATACTTATCATGTCCTTATTAAACCTACTTTAATTTAATATGAGAATATAAAGAAGTCTGAAACAATAATCCACACATAAAAAAGTGCAGTAGACATAGTCTTCAATCATATATCAATAATTGAAATGGGGGAGTAAATATCTGGGTAGCCCCATTAAAACGCATTGCACATTCTTGACTCTCACATAGATACGATTTTTATATTAGTGAGAAATAAACTATTGCTATCTTCTACTAGTGTTTGAGCTGCAAACTTAAATTATGGCTGTAGTCAATGGTGGAAGGTGGCTGGGTAAGAGAACAGTTCACAGATGATGTACTGCCATAAGAAAGTCTTCGCCTGACTTGTACAGTTTGGAAGGTAGTTTGGATTATGCAGTAGTAGGCAGTAATTTAAAGGTATATTTATAATAACAAAGGGTAGATAGCTGGTCAGATTCATAAGAATAAAGAATCTAAATGGATTTCTTATTTGTTTGTTTGAAGAGAAAGAAATTTGTTTGGAAAGAGAGCTATCTTCACTGAATTTTAGTTTGGTTACTTTGTAGTGTAGAATTGGCACACAAAATTTTATACACATACACACACACACATACACACATATTTAAAATATTGAATTACTGCTTTGGATACTGTGATATACAGTGATTACTTACATTTTATTCGAGACTCTCTTATTGACCTCTTTGCATAACTTTCCTGTTCTGAGTCTTGACTTGACCACATGACTTGATTTGGATAATGACCCATTTTATGCAAACTGACGTTTGACAGAGATATGCAAAGTGAAGTCTTTCATGTCTTCTCCTGGAACTTCGTAATTGTCATGGCCCCAAGTTCACTACTCAGTAGAAGATGAAATAAAACCTGGCACCAAGCAGAGCCTCTCTACCTCATCCCCTTCCCTGCCCAAGACTGACCCGTCCCGTCTCCACGGAACCTGACAACATGGAAGAGAGTCTGATAAAACAGTGAGCATCCCTCTGCTCCTTCCATCTCAAGCTACTGATCTCTAAACGATGAGTTAAGCAAATGGTTGTGTTTAGGGCGACACTCCCATACATCAAGTTTTGAGTTTGAGAGCTATAACACATAGGATTTTATTTCACTACATTGGTGGTGTTATTTTTGGTTTGCTTAAGTGCTTGGGACAAGGTTTGAATATGGTCAGATTGGCCTCAAACTTGCTTTATGGTAGAGGTTAGCCTTGAATTCCTGGCTGCCTCCACCTTTGAAGCAGTAAAATGATGTGCATGCTCTACTCTCTGGTTCAATCTTATCATTAAAAATAAAAGGCAGTAATAGTATTATTAAAACTGGTAAAACATTTACTGTGTGTCCTATATTTGCCTTAATTATCAGATTAGCATAAAATTATGATGTGCTATTTTTACCTTTATTTTACAGATGTGGAAATTAAAAATTTAAATGAGAACTCATATTTTCTCCAAGATTAGCTAACTTGCTTTTAGATACACAGTTACCCATACTGCTTGAAATCATACCTATATTATACTCTGTCTTCCTTCCTCTGTTGAATTCCCTTTAATAAACCTTGAGTGGGTTGTGTGTGAGTGTTGCATACACACGTGGAGCCAGCCATGAGCAGCAAGCCAGTAAGCAGCACCCCTCCATAGCCTCTGCATCAGCTCCTGCCTCCTGTCCTGCTTGAATTCCTGCCCTGACTTCCTTAGATGATTGTCATGGTTTGAATATGCTTGGCTCAGGGAGTGGCACTATTTGGAGGTGTGGCCTTGTTGGAGTAGGTGTGTCACTGTGGGTGTGGGCCTTAAGACCCTCATCCTAGCTGTCTGGAAGTGAGTGTTCTGCTAGCAGACTGCAGATGAAGATGTAGAACTCTCAGCTCCTCCCGCACCATGCCTGCCTGATGACAATGGACTGAACCTCTGAACCTGTAAGCCAGCCCCAAACATATGTTATTCTTTATAAGACTTGCCTTGGTCATGGTGTCTGTTCACAGAAGTAAAACCCTAATAAGACAATGAGGAACAGTGAGTGATATAGAAGTGTAAGCCAAATAAACCCTTTCTTCCCCATGTTGCTTTCCTCTGAAAGTTGCTTTTTGTTATGGCATTCCATCCAGAAATAGCAACCCTAACTAAGATGGAAATGGATAGAAGATCATGGGGTGTTACTAACAGACTTGAGCATGTTCTGGGGAGGATTTTGGAAGGACTTTGGAAATTTGGGCTGGAAAAGCCATTGAGAGTCGAGAGCTCAGCAGGCTGTGCTGAAGGAGCTTGGGAAATAAGAATGTTGAGGGCAGCGAAGACGACGGAGGCCTGGCTTGTAGGGCTTCAGAGAGAAGTTTGAGACTCTTACAGCTTCTATGGGCACCATTCGTAAGTTTGAATTAAGAATCTGTGATTCTTCTCAGCTGGGCTCGAGGAAGTCAGCTGTGACTATGGAGAACCCAGAAGTTAAATGGAACCGTTGCTTGGCTGGGACAGTCGATGCTGGTCAGCTGAAGCTGGGAAATTAGCAGGAATCAAGGGAAGACCAGCACCACTGAGCCAAAAATCTTCTGGGAAGCATTTCCTCAGTTTCAGCCCGTAAAAGCTGTGTTCTAGAGATGGTCAAGACTGTGCCTCATGCCAGCAGATGAACCTGATCGCATAGAAGAGTCTCCCAGGTGGTATTGGTTTTGCAGGCATAAAAGTGTTGTGTTGAGCAGCTGAGTTTTGGCACTATGAGAGACCACGGGCGAAGGTGTCGCTTCCGTAGCAGTTGAAGCCCCTAGGACTGAAGAGGTCACGTAGAACGTTGAGAATAAGTATCATGAAGAGAGCCCAGGAGAGGCGAGGTCAAAGCACAACCCAGTTGCAATAAGAAACCCCAGCATTTCCGAGATGCCCGTGCGATGGGACAAGCAACAAGGGCAGCCTCAAGAGCTGTGGAGTGGGGTTACCCTGAGCTGGTGGACAGGCTGTGTGCGCTGCCGCCAGCCCTTAGGAGGAGTCCACAGGATGGTGAGTGAATCCCAGAAGCCCGGTGTGAGCACCGAGCTTTAAATAACTGAGGTTGGTTTTATTTTGTTTAGATTGTGACTGTGCCCCTGGGTTTTTCCTCTTAGAATAAGAAAATATTTAACTTATTTTGATTTTACATGAGTCTACAGTTGAAAGACTTTGAACTTTTAAAGAGATTTTGAAGTTTTATAGAGACTTTGGAGTTAAAAGAGAATTTTGATTTTTTTTTTTCCAAAAAAGACTGAATTTTAAAGTGCTGGAATTTGTAAAAATTGTAGGAATTTTAAGTTTGTAATATAGTTTATATTACACATTTATATATATTTATAGATTATATTACATATTTATATTTATCAATATGATATCTTGAGGATGAACAAAATAGGAAAGGTTATTGTTAAATAGTGCTTATTGATTTATCAACTTGACAAGGGGTCAAATATGCTGGCTAGTTTGTCAACGTTATACAAGCTAGGGTAACTTTGGAAGTGGGAAACTCAACTGAAAAAAAAAAAAAAGCTCCACTGGATTGTCATGTGAATAAAGGTGTGATGGATCTTTTTGATTGGTGATTGATGGGGAAGGCCCAGCTCACTGTGGACGGTGTCATCCCTGGGCTGGTGATCCTGGGTACTCCAGGAAAATAGGCTGGGCAAGTCATGAGGAATAAGCCTGCTAATAGCACTCCTCCATGGCTTCTAAATCAGTTCCTGCCTCTAGGTTCTGTCCTGTTTGAGTTCTCGCCGAATTTCCTTCGATCATGAAGAGTGATGGGAAGTCTAAGCAAAACAAACCCTTTTCTCCACAAGTTGCTTTTGGTCTCAATGTTTTATCACAGCAATAGTAACCCTAAGACAATAAGATATCTGGTCTTCTGTGTGGGTGGTAGGATAGCTGGTCCTCTGTGTGGGTTGTGGGATAGCTGGTCCTCTGTGTGGGTTGTGGGATAGCTGGTCCTCTGTGTGGAATAAATATAGGTTTTCTTTTTAATACAAAGATTCAAAAGCATTTTTCCCTCCAATTGTCTACGTACTGTTCAGCCATCTTTACAAACCCATAAACTTCTTTCTAAATGGCTACCAAACACTATTTCTTATTACCACATGATTTTTACTGTTCCAATTATCCCTCTGTGATCTCCTTGTACCTGTAGGCACTGTGGTTTTTGTTTTTTTTTCTCCTCCTCTCCTTCCTCTTCTTCTTCTTCCTCCTCTTCCTCTTCCCCCTCCTCCTGTTCCTCTTCTTGTTTATCACTTTCTTACTTTCTGGTATTAAGCAATGATGCAGTAGATGGTTTTAATTTTTCATCCATTGTACTTTCTGACACTCTATTGCCTTGCGTCTAGCCTCAATTTTTATTGAAATAGAAACAAAAATAAAGATATATGGATTAAAAATGTTTAGTTCTGACACACCAAATATGAACACCTAAGAAGTTACTGTTTAGTGAAATACTTAAAAGATTAAGGCTTCATTCATTTATCCCCCTAATCACACTGCTCTCCTTAAAATAAGGCATCTACCCCAATCTCTAGGTCTTGTTAATGTGAGCAGATTCATCTATTACACAATTAACGTTTGTCTGTGTCAGTTAACATATCTCCCAGATTCATCAACATTCCATGTAACAATTTAGGTTGCCGCTCAGCACTTCATCCCACTAACTTATAATTTATCTATCATAATTCTTGTTGGCAGAGATGCATGGTACTTCCTGTGTGATTATCCTACCGTAAGCAGTCCCTCCCGTACACATCATTTGGTGCAAAATTTCTCATCTCATGTAAATAAAACAGCTGATGCTTATTTAACTTTTATTTTTAAAAATTTTCATGGAAGGCATTAAATATCATTGTGGCATTTTCAAAATGTGTTTTCAGAGTTGCTTCCTCCTACTTATGTCTCTGCCCCCTTCCTCTTGGACCCCTGCTTGTAACTTGACCCTCAGTCTCCTTTCTGCTTTGGGGTCACATCATTCATTTTTCCCTGTTTCTTCCTTGACACTTAGCTTTATCTTCTTTTGGTTTCCTTTCTAGTTTCATAGGCTGCACATACACTTACACCCCTCCATATCCATATATACAAGCTAGGATCTGCGTGTGAGAGAGAAATTGTAGTTTCTTGTCTTTCTGAATTTGGGTCACTTCATTTAATATTATCCTTTTCAGATTCACCTATTTCCCCCCAAAATCTCATAACTCTGATTTTCTCTTATAGAAATGCTGATATTTGAATAGTGCTTGGATTAGATTGATTGACAAGATCTGAGAACTGAAGAACGAAATGATATGGTCCTTAGAAAGATGACCCAACAGTAGATAATGCAAAAAGCTTTCCTCATATGTATGACAGCTTGGGCTGCTTCCCCTCTGCTCTGGGTTGAGATGTGAATTACACGTGTGCGAGTGTGTCCAGATGTGCCTGATAGATGCACTTCTGCACACGGTGTGATCAGCAGCAGTGAGCTTTGTAGGTTTCCGTTTATCTCAGGTTTAATTTTTCAATCTCATTTAAAAATGGTGTCTTGGTTCCCTCGATAAGAATACCTCAATGACATGGGCTAGAGAGAACTGGTCACATGATGTCAAAAAGCAGAGACTACACCGATGAATGCACGCTGGTATTCAACCCCGTTTTCTTCTTGTATAGTCCACACCCCAAATACAGAGACAGTGCTGCTCACCTTCAGGCTGGGCCTTTAATATCAGTGAGCATAATCAAGACAATCTCCCACAGACATGCCCCCAGGCCAATGGAATGTAGACAATCCCTCACGGAGACAGGTGATTCTGGGTTATATAAAACTAACAGTTTTATATAAAACTGACAGCTTTATATAAGCCAGGTAGTCATATGGGCTGAACTTTTTACACTGCCACAAATAAGATGTAAGTGCTTACACTTGCTTTATTATTAATTCAGTGTCTTTTCTTGCTTCATTCTCATGACTTTGGTCACAAAAGGCTTTTCATGGTACTTGATAGTACAGATGGTACAGGCTCCAGGAGAAATAGTCTCTAAGCTAGGTTTGTAAAAATTCCCACACTTACTAGTCAGCCAACTAAAGTAGCCGGCTGAGGACCTTTGAGTTTCACTGGTAGCCCCAGCTCCTGGCTCCCTTTGCTACTGGTATCACTATGTGGAATTTGGGTTTCTTGAATCCCAGAGCCAATGAATTCTGTGCCACCTTCTCAGTTAAGCACACACATATCTATTTATATTTTTATATCCTTCCTTCCTTATTTCAGTTAATACAATCATAGCAGGACAGATAAACAAATGTCACCTAGACAAGTGAGACAAGCCCAAATCAGGTTCTAGAAAATGAACACATTTCACCCGCAGGTTACTGTGCTGAACGCTTTGGCTCCATTAAAATAATTTTTTAAAAATCCGATTGAATAGGAATATTTTCTAAGCAAGTGGCCTTTATTTTTACTATAAAACATGAGCATCCAAGGACGAACCTCTCTTATTTCTTCCTTTGACACCTTGTTGATTGCATTCATTTGCAATAAGACCCTTCAAGGTTTAGTAGTTCATTCTTATGTGTGCATGCTTCTTTAATAACTCGCTTATTCATAGGTCCCACAGGACCATCTTACAGTGTCTTCCGTGATGCCTCCTTTGAAGGTGATATAAACTGTCTAAAGGATGTTGGTGACTAAAGTGTGCCTATTTTTAGCTGTTCCCTTACTCCACGTGAGTAGAGAACATTAAACACAACACCTGTATAGCGAAGGCTCACAATTTAAGGCCAAAGTTAAAAATATATTACACTCTGATTTTAGGTATTGCTGGAGACTGTGTTACTTGACTGTAACACAAGCTTTGCTCTTCTCTGTCCTACCCCCTTGCTTCCCCAACCACTGGTCCTGTCAGACACTACTGTAACTTCTAGGGAGTGATGTGACACTTTTATTATGATGTACTGAGCACCATGTGGGGAATGTGTG
>NC_034607.1:32076988-32080682 GCF_900095145.1 Mus pahari | reverse complement strand
CATTTATTTAATTAGCACAGTATTTTTGAAAACCATCTTTCAGAAATATATATATATATATATATATATATATATATATATATATATATATTAATCTATAATAATATTCTGCCATCAGTAATCTTGTTATAGCTGTTCATGATATTGAATTCTTTCAAATGTTTGAGAGGTGAATTATCTAACAAGAATATTTGAGATGAAAAATCAATTCTCAGTAGATCCCTATACACAAGTCCTTTTGTGCACCGAAGTGAATAAAAACCCAATATAAAGAAAATCCTGTCAGAGCGGCCTAATAGGCAAATGCTAATTAATGTGTCCTGTTTGAAATGTTTCCAGAAAGGCACGTATGGAGGGGGGGGAGGTTAAGTGCTGGTGAGTCAGTAGCTTATGTTGACACATGAAGGAGAAGCCATCATGTCTAAAGGCTTCTGCCATCTGCTGCATAACCTGGAACATCAGAGAGAAATATCCATAGCTCTAGTGAATGTGTGACTTTATTCAGGGTGTCTTCAGATAAAGCCCCTTGTGGTTATAATTCAGTGGCAAGATTGTTAAAAATAAAATAGTTTTTATACTTCGTGATGTTTCCACAGTCCGAGTGCTGCCTGTTGGGCAGAAGGGACAGCCTCTAATTGCCTGCCTGTCTCCTCCTCCTCGCCTGACTTGTATTTGGCATAAATGGAAAAGCTGGATGTGGAAGGGTAGATATGTTTTTGGAGGCTATGTTCTTCTTTGAGTCTTAGCAACCTAGTGCTGATGTCACAGCACCATGTTTAAGGCAGCACGCGCATGCTCATAGAGCCTGGACTGCGCATGGGCACAACAAAATCCTAAGCATCTCACTCAATTCTTCCATTAAGCTCCATAGCCCTCCTAGCATTGATTTCACCATGTGGTGAATCAGTCACAGGTGGTGTCATGCCCTGTCAGTGAACGTGACTCAAAGGCTCTGCTGTTTGTACTATATCACATTTTCTTCTGAAAGCAAATGTAAAGGAGGGGCTGTATCAAAGAGACTCGAGGTCAGAAAGAGCCAGAGAACATGGTCGACTTTCGCGGTTAACATTTACAAGATCCCTTGAATGAGTTGTTACCTCTTCAACTCAGCGGTAGGGAAAAACGTATGGAGACTGAACAACTTGCAGAAAACCACATAACTTGTGAGTGGGAAACATAATGTTCTCATTGAGCCCTTTCTTCAACCCTGCTCATCAATCCGTCTAAAACTTTAATGTTCCTACAAGGGTAGGGCCATTCTGCATTTGTAACACGGTTCAAGGTGATGGAAAAACAATGCCCTCATGACCAGATTTGTAATGAGAAAGAATTACTCTTGCTCTGTTCCTTTGTGTGATTAGGATTCCCATGGAAAGTAACCAGCATCAAACTTGGAAAAATTTTTTGCAAAGTAAATAAAATTTCAGCTCTAATATTCCATAAGGAAATGTAGCGCCATCTCCCATTGCTAGTCATCTGAGTTAGTTCAGATTTTGTTGTGTTTTCTGCATTTTCTTAATTGTTGATTCAAAATTTGGGACTCTGGAGAGTCCCCCCCCCCCTTGAATTGCTACTAGAGTTCCTGGGAGACTCTACTTGGATGATTTATCATCTTCCTACCACTCTGCATTAATGCTAGGTTCGCCATCTTTATCCCCACTGCAAAATCAAAGGGCAGACACCTGTTCCTGCCTGTGACAAGGACAAGGACATGTGTGTAGAAAGTTCATCCTCAGGAATTCTACTCTTCCAGTTTTAATTCCAAGTTACATCGACACTAAAAGTTTGTCTCTTTTTTCCCCCCAAACAAAACTATTAATAATCCAATAGTAAACGTAACCCTGACTCATTAAAGCCTACAGAGACATCACTGAAAAACAGGGACATTCAGTGAAAATGTAAATAATTACAGAGTCCTTAAAGGTGATGATTAAGACTTGCCCCACAGGCAAGATAATAGTAAGAATAAGTAGGAATTGAGTTTAAGAGGTGGTTATTAATACTTTGTTAAATATATGGACAAGAACTAAAGACTTAAGTTTGTGTGTAGGTGGCATTTAAGTGTCTGAGGTGTAGCTTGTTAGAAGGAAGCTGAGTATAGACCATGGCTATAGAATTATAAGCATGGTCTCATTTGGGGACCAAATTGGCTTTGAGAAGCCAAAGGCTGGGCCAGGTATTTCTAGTTTGGGTGTAGGAGCAGATTCTAGGCAGCCATGAAAGGAGCTGAGGTCTGTTAAGTTATGTACCGTCTACCAGATCAATATTTCACATGATTTCACTTAACCCTAGGCAGAACAAAACTCTACTGAACAGGCCCCAGAAGGTTATATTTCCTGCTAATATGGAAAAGCAAAACCTAATTTCAGTTATTCAAGCTTTAGAGCCTATATCCTTTCCTGGAAATTTCCAGAAAGAGTAATATAGAAAGCTTGCTTAAAAAGTTTTAATTTAGTTTTTTTTTGTCTGTTTTTGAGATTTTAATTTAATTTTGCAATATTTCTTCATGCTCTTTCCTTCCTCCATCTCTCCTATATATCTCTTTTCACTCTCCTTCCAATACACGGCCCCCTTTATTTAATAATTGTTATTTTATGCATATGTATTCCTAAATACAGCCTGCTCTCTGAATAATGCCACTCACATATATGATTTCAGATTCGACCATTGGATGCTGAATAAGCAATTGGTGTGCTTTCCCTTGGGGAGGCTATTTCTGCCCATCTCAGCATCCCTTAGCTGTCTGTAGTTCTTTGTATAGGGTTGAGGCCTCATCTGCTCTGGCGTGTCTGTTGCTGTTGCCCATGTTCAGCTCATGTTTATGGATATAGTGTTTGCTACTAGTAGGAGACACAATGTCACAGTGCACTTCCTGATTCCCTGGCTCTCATTTATAATCATTCCACCCCAGCTTCTGCCATGTCCCCTGAGCCTTAGGTGTGGGAGTGCTTTGCAGATGTAGCTGCTGGGGCTGGGCCCCACAACACTGTGTTCTGATTGGTTGTGGTCTCCCATGGAGGATCCCAACTGCTGCAAAAAGAAGTTTCTGTGATGATGGTTAAAGACTACACTTATCTGTGTTTATAAAGACAAATGTTTAGGATGTAGTTAGAGACAAGTAAAGAGGTGTTGTAGGTCCTCCTGCAAGAGCCATGTCTGTACTATCAATGAGGAATTGGGTAGGACTCTGGTACCCAGCTTTCTGTTGTTGTTGATTATCCAGCTTTAAGTCCATGGTGGTCACATAGAATACAAGGTTTACAGTTTTATTTTAATTTTCTTTTCTTTTTTTTTGGTTAATTTATTTATTTTTTAACTTACTTTATTAGATATTTTCTTCATTTACATTTCATTAGATATTTTCTTTATTTACATTTCAAATGCTATCCCGAAAGTTCCCTATACCCTCCCCCCGCCCCTGCTTCCCTACCCACCCACTCCAACTTCTTGGCCCTGGCATTCCCCTATGCTGGGTGATATAAAGTGTGCAAGACCAAGGGGCCTCTCTTCCCAATGATGGCCTATTAGGTCATCTTCTGCTACATATGCAGCTAGAGACACGAGCTCAGGGAGTATTGGTTAGTTCATATTGTTGTTCCACCTACAGGGTTGCAGACCCCTTCAGCTCCTTGGGTACTTTCTCTAGCTCCTCCATTGGGGGCCCTGTGTTCCATCCAATAGCTGACTGTGAGCA
>NC_034607.1:32073804-32076977 GCF_900095145.1 Mus pahari | reverse complement strand
ATGACTCTCTCACCTGCTCTGGCAGACAGAGCTCTCACAGGTGGCCACCTTTCCTCTGGCGAGGAAGGTGCCCAAATTTCTGGAGCTCAAAACAGGGACTGTCCCAGAAGCTAGGTTGGTTCTGTCTGTCCCAAATCTGTGTAGCTTCTGTGGTCCACACTCTCACCAGTGCAGACTGGAGCCTAGGCAAACCTGAGCAAAGATGGCTCCCCAACCAGCTCAGGCAGTGAGAGCCCTCCCGGGCAGACACCTCTCCTCGGGCGGGAAAGGTGCTCCTATGTCTAGAGACAGAAACAGGATTTTTCCCAGAAGCCGTGTCGCTTCTCCAGGCCACCCTCTCCCTAGCAACACACCGGAGCAAAGATGGCAAAGATGGCTCTCTTACCAGCTCAGGCAGTGAGAACCCTCCCGGGAAGACACCTCTCCTCTGGCAGGAAAGGTGCCAGATGTCTGAAGCCAGAAATGGAGTCTGTCCCAGCCGCTGTGTCGCTTCTGCAGGCTGCCCTTTCCCTGGCAATGCACCGGAGCAAAGATGGCTCTCCTACCAGCTCAGGTCTTGAGACCCCTCCTATTTTAATTTTCTTGTATCTGTTGAGACTTGATTTGTGTCTGGGTATGTGGTCAATTTTGGAGAAAGTTCCATGAGATGCTGATAAGGAAGTATGTTCTGTTGTGTTTGGGTGAAATGTTCTGGAAATACCTGTTAGGTTCATTTGACTTAAGAAGTTATTGACTCCAGCATTTCTGTTTAGTTTTTATCTAGATGGCTTGTCTATTGGTGAGAGTGGGGTATTGAGGTCACCCACTATCAGTGTATGAGGGTCAATATGTGATTTGAACTGTAGTAGTGTTGCTTTTATGAACTCGGGTGCCCTTGTGTTTGGTGCATAAATGTTTAAAATTGCAGTGTTTTCTAAGTGGATTTTTTTTCTTTGATGAGTATATAGTGACCTTTCCTATCTCTTCAGATTATTTTTTTGTTTGAAATCTATTTGGTCAGACCTTAGAATGGCTGTGCTGGCTTGCTTCTTGGGGTCACTGGCTTGGAATATCTCCCCCACCCTTACTCTGGGGTGACGCTTATTCTTGATGATAATGTGTGTTTTTCTTGGATGCAGCCGAATGGCTCTTGTTTTTGCATCCAGTGTTATTCTGTCTTTTTCTTGGTGGAACTGAGACGATTAATGTGTGCTGCACACACACAGGATGTGTGGGGAGGTCAGAGGACAGCTTGGAGGCATCCACTCTCTCCTCCTCTATGTGGGTCTTCAAAAAAACAAAGTCAAACCAAAGAAAAGAAGCCTTTGTATATTTCAGAACTCAGTCATGGATGGTATGAAGCATATGCCGGAGATTCTGAACAGTCTCTCACTTTGCATGGGCTTTGCTGAAACGTTTCAGATATTTTATACTCTTTGTCATGGCTTTGGTGTATGCCATTTAATTAGAATCTTCATCCTTTGAAATAAATATGGCACCTGATTAATATGCCTAGCTTTCATGTTTTATAAAACGTGGCATTAAATTAAAATAAAAAAACCAACGTATGAAAATTCTAAACCATTTTCAACTGTAGCTAAATGCAAAACCATTGTTTCTACATTCCCTTTGATTTAAAAATCCATTTTATGGAAATGCTATCTTCACTTTAATGGGGTTTTAAGCTATAAGCAGAGTAAAGAATATAATGAAATATACAGTATTTCAAGTGCTTGTAACTGTTGATGAAACTTCTGTATGTCAAGTGCATTATATTTAAAATGTGAATTTTATCATCACATTAAAAATCACCTGACTGTGAACTAATACATAATTGCTCTTTTTGCTGAGTTTTTTTTTTTTTTAAGTTGGGGGAGGTTATCACAATGGTTAGTTTTACAACATTTTTATTACATTTATTTATTTATATTCGTGAGTGCTGCACACACTCAGGTGTGTTTGTGGAGGTCAGAGAACAGCTTGTAGATATCATTTTCCCCTCCTCTATGTGGGTTCTGTGGATGAAACTCAGACAGTGGTGTTTGTAGCAAGAGCCTTCACCCACTGAGCTCACGGTTACTCTTGTTTAATAGAGAGACGGCTCCGTTAGCCAAAGACAACATCCACATTATCTTTTATTACCTAACTTAGAGTTTTCTTTCATTCCACCATATTCCAACTGCTTGTTGTTGTTTTTGTTTTTGTTTTTGTTTTTTGTCCCTACAGGCCGAATTAAATGACCCAGCTGACCCTTTCCGCACAAAGGCCACACCAAACTCAGGAGAAGAAGTTTTCTCCAAGTACATCGGGTGGAGAATCGCTACTACTCTCTCCAGACTCTTCTTCCCCTCCCTCGATGCTGCCCCTCCAAAGACGCCAGTGGAAATCGACCTGCCAAGAAAACACACCACCAGAGAACGGCAGCTCCCCCAAAAGAGAGTTCTGCGCTTTATCTTAAAGTAAGTGAACCCGGACTTCACTGCTCTGCAGAGTGACAGTTCACAAGCACAGGCAGTGTAATAGGGGCGGTCCACTTAACTCAGTTTCCCCCTTTTCACTTCCTGAGTGTTTTATGCTGAGGAGGCTCCTCTTCAGAAAGCAGCAGCCTTCTCAGGAACGATCATTTCATGTTTAGAGTAGAATCGGCACATAACGCAAATCAATGTTAAGATGATTCTAGTATACGAATACAAGTTAAAAAAAAGAAAAAGAACTGTATACACCCGATGTTTAAACATTCAAGACTTCATTTTTTAGACCTGTTTGTATATATACATACATATCTACATATTTAATGTGTATTAAATTCATGTACCCAATAGTCTTAAACAGTAATAATTTGGTAAATTGCAAGTATAAGGATAATATATTCTATGCCTTGAGCACTTGTGAATGTCTTTAAGTTTACTTCTAATTCTACTTTAGAATAAGTTTACTCTAAATTTACTTCTTATGAAAATGTAGACTTGGTCTCAACTGAGGAATACCGAATGGCTGAGAAACACCTGAAAAATGTTCAACATCCTTAATCATCAGGGAAATGCAAATCAAAACAACCCTGAGATTCCATCTCACACCAGTCAGAATGGCTAAGATTAAAAATTCAGGTGACAGCAGATGCTGGCGAGGATGTGGGGAAAGAGGAACACTCCTCCATTGCTGGTCGGATTGCAAGCTTGAACAACCACTCTGGA
>NC_034607.1:31985014-32073459 GCF_900095145.1 Mus pahari | reverse complement strand
ACAAAATACCCATGAAAGGATATAGGCACAGAGACAAAATTTAGAGCTAAGACGAAAGGATGGACTATCCAGAGACTACCCCATCTGGGGATCCATCCTATCATCAGCCACCAAACCCAGACACTATTGCACATGCCAGAAAGATTCTGCTGAAGGGACCCTGATATAGCGGCCTCTTGTGAGGCTATGCCAGTGCTTGGCAAACACTCCCAGTCAGCTATTGGACAGAACACAGGGCCCCCAATGGAGGAGCTAGAGAAAGTACCCAAGGAGCTGAAGGGGTCTGCAACCCTGTAGGTGGAACAAGAATATGAACTAACCAGTACCCCCCAGAGCTCGTGTCTCTAGCTGCATATGTAGTAGAAGATGGCGTACTCAGCCATCATTGGGAAGAGAGGCCCCTTGGTCTTGCAAACTTTATATGCCCCATAGAGGGGAATGCCAGGGCCAAGAAGTGGGAGTGAGTGGGTAGGGGAGCAGGGGTGGGGGGAGGGTACAGGGGACATTCAGGATAGCATTTGAAATGTAAATGAAGAAAATATCTAATAAAATAATTAAAAAATATGTAGACTTGGGATAGATTGATGTAGGTGAATAATTTTCAATATGTATTGACTTATCTTCAATGAGCTCTTCAGGGTCTTAAGATGTTTATTACAAATGTACTTAGATATTTCCTCTATGTCTACTCTTTTGATATACTAAAGAAAATGAAGATCTCATTGTGGCTCTCTGCTCTGGGTATGATTTGCGTTGTTTAATATTCCTGTAAAGCTTTATTCTAGACAGGAAGACTTTATTTATTTTTCAACCCAGCTCATTTAAGGAATATATCATATTATATATTTTTTGCATATTAATTTTGACAAACACCACAGAGGACTCACGTGTATTAATATTTTTAACAATTCATTTTTTGAAGTCTTAACCCCTCGTTGAGCAACATATTTACCGACGACTTACCTAATCATTAGATTGTACTTCCAACTGGCATTTACATGTGCCACTTCTTCTCCGTAGTTCAGAACTGATGGCTGGATGCCTTGGATTTGGGTCATTTTCCTGTACGATATTCATCTTCTACTTATGGTTTGATCTGAGCTGAGTGGGGAAATCTAGCAGTTGTAGCTCACTGCTGATAATGTATCTATGAATTTGGATTCATCCCGCCTTTTATTCACATTGTTGAAAATGACTTTTCATAAGTATCTTTATTTATTACTTGACTAAAGTATCTTTGAGTTTTTAAATGTCTATCAAATATTTAAAGAACATATTTTGCCTACCAACATGAGAGGCAACTGGACGCACATATGTGCATGGATTGGAAATGGCTGCCTTTTTATCTTCTTTTGTAATATTTGAACTTATCTATATTTTTCTTGATAGGTTTACTGCTCAGTACTCTATCTTGTTTTCAATATAAACTTTTCTTTGTATTTAGCATCTCACAGTTGTTTCTTATGTGTGTTCCAGGATGCGACGTTGAGTAGATTAATTGTTAGAGACTCTTAGTAAATACTCTTCAGCGATTTATTTTTTAGATACACAATTTAAAAGATTTAGTTCTTTCTTTCTTTCTTTCTTTCTTTCTTTCTTTCTTTCTTTCTTTCTTTCTTTCTTTCTTTTGCCTTCTTTCCTTTCCCTTATGTGTTTGTTATTTCAAAACTATTATCTCTGAAAATAGATTAGCATCCTGGGTGTGGGCCCCTCTTTCTCCATGTCTTTACTCAGAATTGCCCTTTGTTTATCTGTCACTTATGACACTGACTTTTGGACTACTTTTTCATACTCTTTAGTTGTATTTGTGAAAATCTGTTTGGCCTGTTTATTTTAGAACAGTTACAATAGTGTTGAGGAGATAGAAAAGGACCTGCTGTGCAAGCAGTAAGCAACAGCAAAGGAATCTGTCTGGTTATCTATCTATCTATCTATCTATCTATCTATCTATCTATCTATCTATCTATCTATCTACCTATCTACCTACATATCTATCTATCTATCTATCTATCTATCTATCTATCTATCTATCTATCTATCTATCTACATATCTATCTATCTATCTATCTATCTATCTATCTATCTATCTACATATCTATCTACCTACCTACGTATCTATCTATCTATCTATCAATCCATCCACCATCTATCTATTTTTCTATCTAACAGAATAGCTATTAAGTAATAAACTGTCACACAAACAAAATCCATTATAAGGAAATGCATTTCTTAGATGAGAGAGATCTAGATGTTGTAAACACACATATATTAAATATTAGAACTTCTAAACATATGAAGCAAATATTGATGAACTGGATGACAGGAAGAGACAGAAACACAATGATAAGAAATAGTTCAATATCCAACATTCAGTAATAGACAAAGTATCCAGTAGGTCAACATGAATAAATTGTGTTTGAGTAATACTAAATCAAATACATCCAACAGGTACATAAATACCCCTGCACCCAACCACAGTAGAATTTAATGATTTCTTTTTAATTGTCATGGTGCCTTTTCTGAAGTAATAATATGCCATAATTAATCATTTTTTTTTTAAAAATCTAAGAATAAGAAAATGTCAAGTTTTTATTTCTCCAATTAGCATGATGAGTCTAGAAGTCAAAGTACAAATATTGGAGATTTTATAAAAGTTTGGGAATTAAAACACTTTAGAGTAACAGTTGAGCCAAAATATAAATCAAAAGGTGATTAACGCTTAGTTAAAAATACAGTCAAATTACATCACATTACCAGTTATAGACAGAGCTGGGGAGGGAAGGGCTTTCCTTCAGGGCTGACAGTGAGTGAAGAGCTGGTAAGTCCCTGGGATGCTTCAGCACTCTCGAGCTCTCGGACTTTACATCTGAAAATGTGCCTGCGAGGGAGCATTGGGAGCTTCCATGCTGAAGAGTCATCTGCTGTGGATAATTTTTTAATGAACGTTTACCCTTTTATTTTTAGTACAAAAACTGAAGACAGAATTGTTGTTTGGGCTTAAAATTACTCAAAATTGTTGTCTTTTATACACTTTTCAGCACACATCTTTATTTAAATGATTTATAGAATTCCTTTCTCATGTAATTTTTCAAAAGGAAGTTGATCACTTTGGTTGTCTGTGTTAGGCTAGGGGGTAGGGCGCTTCTAAGTTAGTGGAATATGTCATTGGATACATGCTATGCTTGCCCCTTGGCATTTTTTTAAATGGAAAATTATCATTATGACTCTGATGATTCATAAAAACTGCAGATGGAAACTAAGATATATTACCCTTCTGTTTCAAAGCATAGCGTTCTCCGTTTTCTCTTCTTGTCAATAAAAGTATCTTAAGTGTAACTTAAGGCTGAAAATTTATAGCCCCCAAAAGTACGTTAAAAAAAAACTTTCATTTCTAAATTCATTTGTGTCTGAGTTTCTAAAGTCTGCATTTTCTGTTTTCCACTGGACACTAGCGCCGTCCACTAGAGAATCCCCATGTTAGGCATTCCCTTGGGTGTACTTTTCCTCCAACAAAGACACTGAGATTTAGAAACGTGATTAGTCAAGAGACCACATTGATATCTATGGTCTGTAGTGGCGCTGGCTGCTGTGGGTAGGAAAGCTTCTTTTGCAGTGGTATTTATAATTGCAGATTCATAACTGAGAATGAGAGACATTGACGGCTTCTGTGATGATCTTTTCCCTCTACTCCACCCCCCACATAAAAGAAGCAGTCCAGACAGGAAGCTATTGAAGAGAGTCCTTAAAAACTGTGATAAAGATGCTGAAGCCCAGCTCCTCACAGTCGGTGGCTCAGGGCAGGGGTGGGGGTGGTGGGGGAGGACTCCAGTTCCTTTAAGGGACTTTAACTGGGAGTTTGACCACTCTCCAGTGAGTATATGGGCAACACAAATGGGACTTGGTAGGCTGCTAGTTTGTTTAGGGGGACGCAAGGGTGGGAGGGTAAACCTGGGAGGAATGGGAAGTGAGCTTGACCAGGGTGTGTTGTACACAATCCCCAAATGATCAAGAAAAAAAATATGATGTTGGGGAAAATGTGATTTGCATAGGGGTTCACAGCTGTTTGCTCTGGAGTCTGGATTTAAAGATAGATGTTCTGACCGGGATCCACCTGCTCGGTTTCCTCTCCTTCCAGCAAGAGGCATGAACAACTGTTAGAGAGCTTGTCTTTAGCCCATAACAAACAAAAACCTTCCTCATGTTTTCTTTTCAGTTTCTGCCTTTTGGCTTTGAAAACATGACATCGATTACAACACACATCTTTAGTAAGCTCTGAACATCTCCAGTTCTTTAACAGGGAATTTGTGCCAAGGGAGAAGCATTTTCTAATGACCATGATTCTTGCAAATCCAGTGGGAAATCTGATACGTGGATAGTGAGTTTCAAAAGAGAGTTCCCAAGGACTGAATCGGTGTGTTAATATCTTCTGGGCTTCACCCTACTTCTAGGATCTAAACACATTGCGCAAACGAATCTGTCTGTTTCTAAACCATACAGGGAACAAGGCACAGGACCTATTTTGTCTGACTTTTGACATTTTATTTTGATTTTTGGTAATAATTGCACGTACCAAATGTGATGGCCAGTCCAAGGCAGACCCAGACATGTTTCTCTTGTCACACGTTCATGCTCGGAGCTATCAGGTGCTTCTCTTTTAAGTGTTCATAAGCTACAACAGGTGATGATGAACTGAGCCATCTCCTTGAGCTGTTCCTTTTCTCTAAGTGTGCTTGGGTATCCATGATGCGGCTGCCCCTCCTGCTATGTTCCGTCACCGTAACTCATCTCCATTCTTTACTCAATAAAAGGAAGGCAGTTTAACTTAACGTCCCCTGTTCCACTCATTTCCCTGAGAAGCTTATTCTTCACAGTAAATAATCTTCTACTCTCCAGAGACCACATTTTTTTTTTTCCTCATCCATTCACTTGTCATGACCCAAGTTGGTCCTATGACTTTGCTAATGTAATATTACAACAAACAGATGCACGAAGCTGGATCGCTGGCATGCGGAGCTCATATTTGGATTCACATCCAGAAGTGGTAGAGTTGGATCTGACAGCGCATCTGTTTGTACGTTTTGTAGCACTTCTATATTGTCCTCTGTGGCTATACTGTCTGCATTTTTACCAACAGTGGGAGAGTTCTCTTTTCTCCTTATTCTTGTCAGGGTGGCCTCTGTCTTCTTCACTACGATCATTCTAATGGAGAAAGATGACATCTTATCTGCATTTGGCTCATTTCCCCCATGACAATGCCTTTGTGTGTTTAGAAACCTGTTGTGCATTTGTGTCTCTTCTCTGTAGAGTGTCTATTCAGATCACCAGTACATTTTCGTCAGATTGCTTACTTCCATGTTTTAGCCTTTTATGTACTTTTGAACGTTAGTCCGTCATCAGTTGAATAGTCTAAAACTACTCTCTGCTCCTGTTTCCTGATTGTGTCTTCTTCGACAGGAAAGCTCAGTTTGATGAGATTCAATGCACCTGGTTTCTGTTTGGTTGTCTGTGCTTTTGGGGTCAAATCTAGAAGATCATTGCCAACACCATTTGTCTTGCAGTGTTTTTCTGACTTTCATAATTTCAGGCATTGCATTATGACTTTTCACCATCTTTTCTATTTTGAGGAGAAGGGTCACAGTTTAGTCCTGTGAATATTGGCACAGATATATTTTTTTTAAAGTTTTATTAATTATATGTATGTTTCTGACTCTTTGTGTGCACATCACATGTGTTCGAGATCCCAAAGAAGTCAGAAGAGAGCACCAGATTCCCTGGAACTAGAGTTACGGTCAGTTGTGGACCACCTGATATGTATGTTGAGATCTGTACCCAAGTCCTCAGCAGGAGCAGGAGGTTCTCACCACCAGTGAGCCATTTGCCAGCCTCAGAACTGTGTATTCTTGAAGTGTTAGACAGTACAGCATGCTCTATACACTATGGTTATATATATATATATATATATATATATATATATATATATATATATATATATATATATAAAACCAAACAAAAGCCACGTTCAGGAAGAAAGGGTTTATATGGTTCATATGTACATTATCAAGGGGGTAGTTAAGGAACCCAAAAGAGGAAACTGCCCAAACCAATGCTGCCCACTAGCTTTCTCAACTTATATAACCCAGGACCACTTGTCTAGGGATAGTAACACCCATAATGGGCTTGGCCCACCTTTATCAATCAGTCAATCAATCAGTCAGGAAAATGCCCCATAGATGTGCTCAGAGCTAATCTGATAAAGGTAATTCCTCAATTGAGGTTCACTTTTTCTGGATAATTCTAGTTTCTGTCAAATTGACAAAACCTAGTGAGCATGCATTCTCAGAAATTAATTTGTGAATCAGGCAGCAAGTAAGACATTAAGACAATAATAAGATAGTTATAATGATATTCTATTGCAATAAGCACTTAAGAAAGCTGGAGAGGTAATTCAGTTGTTGTTCTGCAGAGGACCTGGGTTTGATACCAGCACCACATAGTGGTTTACAACCAACCCTAACTCCAGTTATGGTGGAAGCTGATGCCCTCTTCTGACCTTTGTGGGCACCAAGCATGTGCTCACTTGCACACACATATATGTAGACAAAACACTTATATAAAAAAGTGATATAAATATTAAAAGTAATAATTATTTAAAACTTTAAAAACCATTCATGATCACATATAATATCAACTCTATCTTCTGATAGCTTCCTTTTTTAAAATTGATATTAGTAAACTAGCTAACTTCTCTAAGCCTTAGAAGTTTAACGTTAAAAGCACTGTATGATTCTTTAAGATTTATTCCAAAGAGAAGAACGTAGGTAAAGTGCCCAGACATGTTAGCTCCTTATTTTCTTGTTCAGTCATTAATAGATTTTCTTAAATACTTATTTTCTCTACAAAGCAACATTGCACTACCAAGACTGTAATAAAGAGTAAGCAAAAAGCATCTCATGTTTTTGCTTGCCTTTTTTTTTTTCAAGATACAACTTGCTAGGAACCTTCAGAGAACATACAATGTTATAATGGTTTTGTTTTTACATATTATTATCCTCTTGCTTCTATCTAGTTAAAAACAGTTTATACCCAGTTTCACCACATCATATGTGCCCGTGTGCACATACTTTACGGTTGTAATAAGTAGGATTCTCTATAGGAACTGGACCAACAGACTACCTATATATTATAAAAGGAGACTCAGTTAAACAGTTTACATGAGAGAGGGATGGGTAGTTCAATGGGCATCTGTACCCCGGTGAGGCTGAAAATGCTAACTCCACAGAGCTGACTTCTTCAACCATCTCAGCTTGGCACTGAAGACCCGGAAGATTCATGAAGACTTGCTTGCTCTCCATCCACTGCAGTGCTGAAGAAGCTGGAGGCCGATGCTGTCAGAGAATGGGGGCAGCTACCATAGAACAGCAGCAGCATGGAGGGAGAGACAGATATACTCACAGAAGCCAATGCAGACAATCCACATGGCTTCGTGCTCAGATACCCGGGCCATACATTGAAAGGTGCACACACACTCAGATAGAGAGTCTTCCCCCACTCAGGTAATTCTTCCTGGAAATGTTCTCACACATCCACTTAGGAGCACTTCTCTTAGTTAATCCCAGATCCTATCAAATTAACAGTATTAACCACCGTGGTTGTGCTAAGCAGATTTATCATGGAAAAGTAACATAGAGATATCAGAAGTCCACATTGCTGATCACAGTTGTTGACTAGAGAGAAGTAGAGAGGTAGAGTGCTTCTTCAGAGAATGGGCTTCTACTTCTTGTCTCTTATGAGATATCGTGATAAGAAATCAACTATCATTTTAGATCAGTCCTGCAAAGTGTTAAAACTCCTGGAGATCTGGAGTTCCAATAGTCCTTCCCCTCCCTTTTCGATGCAGTAATTGGGATCCTGAATCAGGTCATAATTTTATCTTCATCTTTTTAAAGATCCCCCCACCCTAAATATCTGGACCATCAATATATGAATGCACTATTTATATTTTTATTTTATTTTAAATTATTTGTGTGCATGCATATATGTGGGTATGTGCATATGGGTGCACATGCCTGTGGAGGCCACAAGAGGGTGCCAAATCCCCTGCAGCTGGAGCTACAGTGCCTGTGAGCCACCCAACATGAGTGCTGAGACCTTGGGGTATCTGAAAAAGCAGTGTGTGCTCTTAACCACTGAGCCATCTCTCCAGTCTATCAACGCTCTCTACCTGTCACATGTTGATCTTTTGACTAAGTCCTTATAGTGACCCTCCTCCATGTGAAGTCATAGGCCATTGTGGTTTGGATTATTGACTTAATTAGTTATGTTGAAGATACTGCTGCACACATGTTGGCCAGTTGAATGACTTCTTAGAAAAATGCCTTCAGATTGTCTTTGCCAATAATCAAGTCATCTGTGGATTTTAGTTTTAGTTTTTTTTTTTTTAAATGTTTTGTCATTGACTTGTATGAATTACTTACATATTTTAGATATCAACTTTTCTTTTTGTTTTTAAAATTATAGTTGGATTATAACATTTATCCCTCTCCCTTTCTCCTCCAAACCCTGCTGTAATCCCTCCCTACTCTCCTTTAAATTCATGACCTCCTTTTCATTGTTACTGCATGCATATGTATTTGTATATACATATATTTTTCTTAATATAACTTGTTGTGTCCCTATAATGTTATTTGTATGTATATTTTCAGGGCTGACCTTTGGCACTGGACAGACAATGGGTGTGTTCTTTCCTGGGGAGAAGCATCTTTACTGCTTCTAGCTTTCCTCAGTTCCTGTAGTTCTTTATGTAAGGCAGTAATTGTCCTGCCCCCTGGATTGGCTCTCTATGTTTTGGCTCGCCGTGTAGTTTTTCAGATTCATGCAGTCTCATTTCTTCATCCTGTTGAGACTGAGGTGAGATGAAATTTTGCGACAGTGCGACCACGCCATAACTTCCGTTCCCACTTTTCACCATACATGATTATTTTCAAAACGGCCATCCTTCCGTGAACTCTTCAGTAAGAGTGGAATGATATGTTGCAGAATTTTAAACATGACACAGGTATTAACATGATATTAGTAAGATAGAAAGAAATTTTATATTATGAATACGGATTAACTAGAAGCAAGATGACACCCATATAGGACAACAGAATTACGCAACAGATAACAAAATCTACATGTTTTGTATTTTATTTTTCATATCCTCAGTAGCCCGCCAAAGAAAAGGGAAGTATTGAGCCTGTTGTAAAAATATTTTCACAGTAGTTTACAAGCATTTATTACCTTCTTGGTTAGAAGGAAAAGCTTGGCTGGGACATTAATCAAAGTTTTGCAATTATTCCACTTTCTGAGCTCTCAGAATACATGAAGCAAGCAATTTACAGGTCTTAATCTTTTTCTCTTTTAAATACTTGATAGGGTCAGATATTTGATCCCTGAGCATGAACTGAACAGGCAACTGTCACCTCTCAGGGTGAACGAGGTTCCAGCTATCCTAGCTCAAGTGTCTGTCAGCTGAGGGATTGATAAAGACAATATAGACACAGAAAAGCAGACATTTTCTCCATATTTGAATGGTAAGTGGAAAACAGAACTCCCAAGAGAAGCTGGATTCCTTCACAAAGCACTATATGCAGGCATTGTGTGAGCTACCACTACACAGTAAAGAAAGATAAGGAGCCATAGAATAAAGGAAAAATAAGCCCCAGCCAGGGGTATGTCTGCTAGCTTCTCAAACAGATCCACATTCATGTTTCTAACCTATCTTCCCAGTAGAATTCACTCAAAACTGTGTGCTCAGATAGCTGAGTTTTCATGTACTTCTTCAATCGTCATTTACTGGACACCACAGATATTCTGTCCCATGGGAACTTAAAACCAAGTTTATAAGAGTGATGTTGATTATAACCATTACATGTAAAACCACACATATATATTCAGTATCTGTAATAATGTGTGTGAGGAAAGAGAGTTCACGGAATCACAGCAGTGTTCCAGAGGGATGTGTGTGCATGTAAAGGCACGTGAAAGCATTCAGTGGGATGTTGAGGGGGAGTCTCAGGGGGAAGATACCACCCAGCAGAGGAAAGGGAATAGGGAGTCCCAGTGGGGAAAGGTGATAGGACATTTAAGTAAACAGAAGAATGAGAGAGAGAGAGAGAGAGAGAGAGAGAGAGAGAGAGAGAGAGGAGAGAGTGAGTTAGGTGACACTAGGCAAATTAACTTCTTTAAACATAAATATCTCAAGTCAATGATGATACTTTTGTTGTTGAGAACTTATAAAGTAATTAATTAAAGTAGTTATTATCTACTACTAGATATACACATTTATGATATAAAGTATATATTTATGTATTAGTATATACATCTGTGATATAAATGTCACATATATGTATATGAAGTTACTTTGTAGAAGAGAGCTCTTTATCCCAGTCTATTGCAGTACTATCACAATTAGATATAAAATGAAAAGAACTCAAGTGTCTATCAGCTGAGGGATTGATAAAGAAAATATAGATACAGAAAAGCAGAATACTATTTGATCACAAAAAGCATGAAGCCTTGTCACATGTAGCAATGTGAGACAGTTGTATTAAGTGAAACAAGCCAGGCACAGAAAGATGTACAGGCTCACTAGAATGTGAGTTTTTCACAAAGCAGAGAAGGCTAGATTGGCACTTACCGGAGCCTGGAAAGAAGAGAGGGGAGGGAACTATAAGAACAGTTGGATTAATGAGTATTAAGTGAGAGATAAGAGAAGAAAGTTTGGATGTGATATTGAACAGCTCAGTAACTATAGGCAACAGATACTGTGTGTGTGGATGCTTTTAAAAAATCTAATAGAATTTTGAATATTTTCATTAAAATTATAATTGATTCAAGAGACATGTATTTGTTGACCTGATTTACATGTTATATGCATATTTAAATTTCACAAAGAGACCCAGTGACATATAAAACTTAATGCATAAGTTGAAAAATGTTAACAAAACAGTGATTGTGGTAACATCTGAGATTGTGTAAGCACATAACTATTATTAATTTTATAATCCTAGTATAATCTAACCTATAAACAACACGAATGTACACATTATACTGGTCAAAATAGAGGAAGAAGGCAGAAACATTTTTATATTTAAAGAAGAGGCAGCAGGATTCAGTAACAAATACATGAGAGAGTGGGAAGGAGGGAGAGAGGAGAGAGAGAGAGAGAGAGAGAGAGAGAGAGAGAGAGAGAGAGAGAGAGAGAGAGAGAGAGAGAGAGGTGAGAAGAGGAGACAGAAGAGCCACCAGCCCAGCAGAGGCTCCAGTGACAGGGAGGGAAGAGAACAAGGGTGGTTGGGGCAGAGAAGACGTAACTTCACTCTGGAACTCGCTGGATTTGAGGTAGTGTGTCTTTGCGTCCCCCTCAGTCAATGTGTCAAGTGGGCAGCCAGTTTCACAGTTCTGTAGCTGAGGAGGAAGTGTGGGCCGGGAGTGACAGTGCTGATCAAAGGTGTGGGTGGAGTGGGCGCTGCCTTGGCAGAAGCACGGAGCAGGCTGGACAGCCGGGCTCGGTGTGAGTTTGAGGAATTGCTACCATTCAGCATCTAAAAGGAGGAGAATGATCTAAAAACGGTAAACCACACCTAAGAAACAGCCAAGGGAGTGGGAGAAAAAGCCATGGTATTTCTTTATAAAAATCTTGAGGAAAAAAGAAAAAGCTCAGAAGCCCATGATGGTCTTAAGCCACAGTACTGCTTTTTAAAAATATTCAGTGTGCAGCACACATTCTGCAGAGACTGCCCAGACAGTGACAGAATCTTCCTCCTCCTTCAGCACCCTGGACAGCACATTCTGTTCCGTGAGTGCAGGGACAGCTGGGGTCATTCCAATGACAAGGGCATTCCCCTGCTTCTGCATCTGCACAGTGGAAAGGCTTACAAAAGGAACACTTTGAGCGGGAAGCAGGAAGGCTAACTTAACTGCAGATCTTCACCTCTCCCTAAACTCCCAAGTTCATCCCCCAGCTGGGCTGCAGACCAGGTGTTGAACCCTCTCACCCACCCACCCCCATCTCCAGTGGACCACACAGATCTCCCCCTCCAAACTTCCCTTCTCTCTCATTGCTCTATCCCAGATCCCCAACCCATAGCCACTCCCTCCAACCCATAGGCCTCTCTGGCCAGGGAAATAGGCAGGCTGAAGGTAGATATTGACTTCTTCCTCTATTCCAAGTGCATTCCCTGGTCTCATCCCCAGTTCTGTGGCTGACCACCTGCTGAGGCTTTCTTTAACTCCAAAACCCTATTCCCAGGGGACTAAGCAGATCCTGGTGGAACACCCTGCTTTCCTCCCTCCTGGGACCCTCTCAGCCACCTTACTTCCCCCACCCCCAGTCCATCCCCATTCCTACTTATTAGCTTCCAATATCCAGAAATACATTTTACCTGGAACCCCCAATGGCTACACCCATCAGGATCCCAGAAAAATTTCCTGCCAGGCAATACACAGTCATCATACTCTTGTAAGAACTAGGGAGCACAATAGAATCCAAGGAAAAACTGTTCTCCCAACAAAGACAGGACCAGATATCAGTACCAAGAATTACATCTTTCCAGACCTAGATGCCTAGACTTTAGAATAAAGTACAATATGTAACATTCAAGACAATATGTTTCCACTGGAGCCTAGCAACCCTACTATAGCAGGCCCTGAGTATTGCAACATAACTGAAACACAAGAAAACGACCTCGAGAGCCTTTATGACTGTGATAGAGATCCCTAAAAAAGAAATAAATCCCTTAAAGAAATCTATGAAAACACAAAGGAGTAGTAGGAAATGAATAAAAACAGTTCAAGAAATAAAATCAATAAAGAAAACTTAACTGACTAAGAGAAATCTGGAAATAGAAAACTTAGGAACTTGAACCTCAGAGGGCAAGGCAAGCCTCACCAACAGAACACTAGAGATGAAAGAGAGAACTGAGGCTCTGCAGACACAATAGAAGAAATGGATACCTCGGTCAAAGAAAATGTAAAAACAAACAACAAACAAAAAAGCCACAAACAACATTCAGGAAATGGGGGACACTGAAAAGACCAAATCTAAGAATAATAGGAAGAGAGGAAGGAGAAGAAACCCAGGTCAAAAGCGCAGGAAACATTTTCAACAAAATCATAGAAGAAAAATTCCCTAACCTAAAAAAGGAGATGCCTATCAAGGTACAAGAAGCATACAGAACACCAAATACACTGGACTGTTAAAGAGATCCCCCTTTAGCACATAAGACAAAACACCCACTAAATGCACAGAACAAAGAAATAGTATACACACACACATACCACAGACATATAGAGGCAGACCTATTAGAATAACATCTGATTTCTCAGTGGAGATTGTAAAAGCCAGATGGGCTTGGACAGATGTTCTACAAACTCTTAAGTGACCACAGATGGCAGCCCAGACTGCTATACCCAGCAAAACTTTCTTTTCTTTTGTTTTTATTTTCCAGCAATACTTTCAATCACAATAAATGTAGACAATTAAACATTCCATGATAAAATCCAAATTAAAGCAGTTTCTATTTATAAATTGAGCCCTATAGAAGGCACTAGAAGAAAATCTCCAATCTAAAAACGTTACCCATACTCAAGAAAACGCAAGACATAATCCGAGATCAGGAAATCAAAAGAAGGGAAATACACACACAGAGAGGGGAGAGAGGAGAGGGGAGAGGGGAGAGGAGACACACACACACACACACACACGCACACACAGATACGCAGACACAGAGATGCAGACATTCCACAGTAAAATATCAGGAATCAACAAATGCTGCTCATTGGTTCTTGCAGCATTAATAGTTAGCTCAGTCCCCCAAAAGGAAGACACAGACTAACCTTGTATTGTGGTTGCTAACTTTTAATGTGTGTGTGTGTGTGTGTGTGTGTGTGCACTTGTGTATTTTTTGTTTCCTTTTCTGCATGTACATGTATGTAGTGTGTATGTTTAGATGTTTTGATGAAGGTGTGCATGCATATAAAGATGTATGCATGTAAAAAAACTGAGGTTGTCACCAGGAGTCTTCCTCAATGACTATCTTCTATGTAACTGTGTGAGGCAGGGTCTCTCAATCAAACCCAGAGCTCCTGGATAGGACTAATAACACTAGGCAGCTTGTCCTGGGGACCATCCCTCTCTGCTTTTCGAGGCTGGAATTACAGATGGCCACCAAAACCACCCAACATCTAGCCATCTACATTTAATGGCTAAGTCAACTTCTCAGCCATGCCATTATGTTGTTAAGTGTGATAGTTTTTGATAAAATTGTATTTGGGGTTGAGGAGATAAGTCATAGTAGAAACACACCAATACATTTAAGGTTAATTTTTTCCCCTCCTCAGTTAATTCCCCAGTAAGATATAAACGTGTAGCTACTGTGTAAGCAGTATTACAGGCAGTTGCCACACACTGCTTTGAAAGGTGACAATGTTTCCATTGCTGGAAACCCAGTGATACCTGATGAAAGTGGCCAGTAATGATCATTCAGACCAGGAGTCTGAACCTACATCCATTAACTTAGCAGCTCCCTTTATTCCAGATCTCACTCGTCTGGTCACAGGTGGCCACAGTTAAAGTGGAGGGTTGTGGGGGTTTAACTGGGCCCGGGGAGTCAACCATGGGCAACAGTAGCATTCTACAACATACCTGGAATCTCTTTTACAAACCTGACTGATATCTCAAAAGAGGGCTTTCATACCTTGCATTGGAACTTTTGTTAGATTGCCTATGGACCTAGGGGAGAGCACTGTCAGCCCAGATGGAAAAATTCATTTAAAGTACATATGCATATTTATGTAAGACGGATATATATTTTAGCACTTTTAGGTAAATAGTTAATAGTATGACATCTTGTGACTTTTTCAGACATCTTTGATGTTATTTTTCCATCCTCCTCCTTATTCTGTATTTACTTTCCTCCCTCCTCCCCACTAGAGCCCCCTGTTTTCCCCATTTTCTCCTTCAGATCCCTTGTGTCCTGCTATTCCTATCTCCATTGCTCACTCACCCCTGCCATGTTCCCTTTTATTTTGCTGGTTCATGTAGTTACTGCAGGCTATGCACTTGCATCTGAAGCTTTGGAGCTAGGAATCTCAGATGAGAGAGGATATGTGACATTTGTCTTTCTGGATCTGGGTTGCCTCACTCAATCTAATATTTACCAGCAAAGTTCACGATTTCCTTTATTTTATTTTATTTTATTTTTTGGAAATGTGATCTCACTATGTAGTCCTGGCTGTTCTTGAACTCACTATGTATACCGGGCTGTTCATGAACTCATATTGATCTGTACACCTCTATCTCCTGAGTGCTGGGATTAAAGGCATTCACTACCACTCCTGGCATTGTATTTTTCTTTTAAGTTGAACAGTATCACATGGTGTATATGTGTAAGATGCATCAGTTATATGTACCATTAGGAATATCAGTGTGTCACCTGGTTTAACAAAACCAAGTAACAATGTCACTGGGTTTAACAAAAGTGTGGTTGAGACCTGAAGTTGCAGGGAATTGCCTTTGTCCCAAAGCTTTTTCAGTTGTAGTACTTCATGTCTTAACGTTTTCATTTGAGAAAGGGAACGCCCACTGAAATTAACCGGGCCATGGGAAGGACTGTAGTCAACCCAGTGACCAGAGACGGTAAAAGTAGGGGAGGGGATTCCATCAGGAGACTGAGAGGTGAAGTCAGGTCTTAGCATTGTTTCATTCAAGCCTTTGTTGCCTCCAAAGTACATGGCTGCTACATTTCTAGAATTTCTGCATTTTAATATAAATTTACTATGTATCGCAGATATGCCTTTTATTCCCCAGTTTACATCTCTCCTCTCCGAAGTGTATTTATCTTTGTTTCTGTTATTCTTTCCCTACATCTTTTTCCAAGTGCATGCATCTGTACTCAATGCTAACCATGCCTTTGATCTTTAATAAATTGTCATATCCATTTATCATTCTGAGCAGCTTCCACGTTCAATGCCAAGATTGTCAGTGCAATATAAGATCAGTAATTGGTAAGCATCCATCATTTCTAAAGTGTTATGTCACTGAGTTCTTGGCAGACCACATTAGTTCACTAACCTGAGTCTTGTTGAGTCAAAATTAATGTCAAGTGTTTTTTTTTTTCTTTCTTTTTTAATGTAAAAGAATTCAAACGAAAAAAGTCTACCCTAAGCATTGAAATTTTACTAAACCATTTATGTAAGCAAACCAGTGTTGTCAGACGCAATTCTGAGTCTTCTAAGCATGATTGGCTGACAAATCAACTGCCTATTATCTTACTGTCATTAAGATGGAGAGATAGTGGCGAAGGAACCACAGGGGAACAGCCACATGGTAATTATGCTGGCTCCTTTTCTTTCTGGGAACTAAATAGCTTGGGATGCAGCCAGCAGGGACCTGTTAAGAACCTCTCACTAAAGGCTGTACATTTACAAAATATATCTGACATTCCCTCACAGTTCCCAAATGCCTACTGATCTGATTCTATTAATATTCACCTTCTACCAGTAATATAAAACACAGGAGGAAAAAAAAAATAACATAAATGAAGGTGTCCTGTTGCACCCCACTTCCACCATAGAATTTTATTCCTCTGAGAGAAACAAAGCTACCAAGTCCAGGAAGCCCCTACATCTATACTGGCACTCTACGAGGAGGCCTCGGACACTAGCAGAAGAAATGGCTGAATCATTGGGTTTCTAAAAATCTATTAGCCGAGTTCCTACGCTTGCTTTCAGAAGCACGTCCAAAATCTCCATCCTTGCCGCTTCCAGTCACCACATAGCACTTGCTGTCATGCAGAACTCTAAACACAGCTGGTCAAACAATCAACAGGGTTAAGCACAGAATCTGAAGGGAGGCTGTACAAGCTTACGCACCAGAAGAAAGAGCTGCACAAAAGAACGCTCAAACTCCCCCTTCCTCCTCCTGTTTAGTTTTATGTGTGTTCTATCGATCAGCCCAATGTAAAAACAGTGAAAGCCGCTTAAGTTCTGGTTACTGGCAATCTGTTTCTATTGCACCTTAGCCAAGATGGACTCAGTGAAGAGGTTTCCTATAAATCTGTCCAGTCCTACAGAAACCAACAAGGATGGCCCCAGAGTTCAGGTTTTATTACCACTTAGTTGGATACATTCAGAGGATGATAAGTTAATAAGCTCAAGACAGTGGTCATTTGGCTTGAAGATACAGTAGGAAAAGTACAATTGCTTTTTGAGGAGAATGTAAAGACAGAACGTTATATTTTAGGAAGGAACATAGTTATATAAATGGAAGAGCACGGAGCGCTCAAGGCATTCCTCTCTCCCTCTTTCCCGTAGTCAAAGATTCTTAGAACCCCACTGACTCAACAGGGCTTCCAGTCATCTGAAATGGGGATTGCTAAGGGTCCACATGTTCAGTGGCTGAGCATGTCTTGCTGTCAGCAACCCCCATGAACCTCCACTTTAACTGTGGCCACCTGTGACCAGACGAGTGAGATCTGGAATAAAGGGAGCTGCTAAGTTAATGGACGTAGGTTCAGACTCCTGGTCTGAATGATCACTACTGGCCAATTTCATCAGGTATCACTGGGTTTCCAGCAGTGGAAACATTGTCACCTTTCAAAGCAGTGTGTGGCAACTGCCTGTAATACTGCTTACACAGTAGCTACACATTTATATCTTACTGGGGAATTAATTGAGGAGGGGAAAAAATTAACCTTAAATGTATTGGTGTGTTTCTACTATGACTTATCTCCTCAACCCCAAATACAATTTTATCAAAAACTATCTACACTTAACAACATAATGGCATGGCTGAGAAGTTGACTTAGCCATTAAATGTAGATGGCTAGATGTTGGGTGGTATTGGTGGCCATCTGTAATTCCAGCCTCGAAAAACAGAGAGAGATGATCCCCAGGACAAGCTGCCTAGTGTTATTAGTCCTATCCAGGAGCTCTGGGTTTGATTGAGAGACCCTGCCTCACACAGTTACATAGAAGACAGTCATTGAGGAAGACTCCTGGTGACAATCTCAGCTTTTTTTACATGCATGCATCTTTCTATGCATGCACACCTTCATCAAAACATCTAAACATGCACACTACATACATGTACATGCAGAAACGAACACAAAAAATATACACAAGTGCACATGTGTGCACACACAAACACACACACACACACACACACACACACACACACACTAAAAGTTAGCAACCACAATACAAGATTTCTAGGAAAGTTATTCAATTTAATATTTGCTTTTATCTGTATTGTGTGAAAGAAAGTGGTCTTGTGTGACTGGGGGGTGCTGTAAGTATCACATCCTTGAATGAAAGCAAGTGCGGATTAAGGACTCACTGATAGTGAAACTTGCTCAGAACAACAAATCTATGCATTAATGATAAAAGAATGAAATGACTTAGACATTTACGACTGGTTTAGACATCCTAGCAGGAAGAATTACTCAGTTCCCTCCAGCTCTCATCATTCCTTCCCTAAGCCCAAACTATATTAAAAAAAAAAAAATAGTTCGGTACAGTTTTGCATAAATGTGGTTGAGCCTACTAGAGGACATCATGGATAATATAAACCTATTGCTTTTATCCCCCCATTGGATCAATACACTGGTTTGATTAGTCTTGGTTGTGTACACCCTCTGACATGCTGACCTTCAGGATTTACTGGTAGTTCATATCCACTCAAAGGAATCTGAACAGCCAGAGACAGTAGAGAGCTGGAGGTGTCCACGGGAGTCCCCTGGTCCAGTGGTCTTATATTCAAGGAGAGTAGAATTTTATAGCCCAAACTGGCTTTACCAAGACCACATTTAAGAGTAGAAGCAGGACAGTAGACATGGAATCAGGACTAAGATTTTCTTAGTCCCATCCGGGCAAAGATTCTCTTAATATTATAGAATTGTAGTAATATTCTAAGGTTTGAAATAAGCGTTTAGGGAAAGAAGCGGTATATAAGAAAAAAGGACCAACATGAATTTTGTTAACCTCTCCAGTAAAGTCTTTGAGATACCAGAATAAAAAACAAAAAGGTAGTCATGGTTACCTAGCAGTGAGATGTCTGGTTTTATGAATCATCTTGTTTGAGCTATCAACCTTTGGCCATTTCACCAAACACTCGTTATGCAAGTGTCTATGAAAGAGCTGTTGGGGGAGATATGAACGTTGACTTGGTATGCTGAGGTGAAGGGACTCCCTTGAGGTGAAGGGACTTCCTTCTTTGCTTGAGAGGTTCAAATTCAGTGAATTCAGTGCTTGATTAGAACAGAAAGCCTGCCCTTTATGTGGTAGGAACAGCCTGCTTCCCAAATGTTTGAGCTTGGGACTGCAGTTCCTTCAGACTTCTTGATTTAAACTGAAATTGAAATAGTTACCCCGGCATGAAGACCAAGCTGTACATCTGCTACATGGGGGTGGAGCTGTGGGGGTGGGGTGAGGTTAGGTCCAGTCCAGCCTATGTTCGCTCTTTGGTTGGTGGCTCAGTCTCTGGGAGTCAGTCCCCAAGGATTCAGGTTAGTTGATTCTGTTGGCCTTCCTGTGGAGTCCCTGCCTTCTTCAGGTCCCCCAGTCCTTCTCCCAACTCTTCCACAAGCCTCACTGAGACTCTGTATCTGTCTCCATCAGTGCTAGGTTGGAGCCTCTTAGAGCACGGTTATGTTTGGCTCCCATCTGCAAGCATAACAGAGTATCATTAATAGTGTCAGGGCTTGGCTCTTGCCCATGGGTTTCAATTAGAGCCAGTCATTGGCTGGCCGTTCCCCCTCTCTCTGCTCCATCTTTGTCCCTGCACATCTTTGGTTTGTTTTTTTTTATGGGTCGCTGCTTGTGCCCTGGACTGCCTGATGCCTGACCCTACTTGCCCTTGGAGGTTGGAGATGAGGTGGCAAGGCATCAATGGCACAGACTCCAGGAGCAGGTGAGATTGCTGCCACAAGCTCATTTAATAATCCACGGGGGAGCCCTTTATACCTTCCACCTGCATCCCATTGGTCCCGAGCAAGCATCCCTTCCAAGAAGCAGTTCTCAATTGGCTGGCATTGTCTGCAGCAGCAATCCTTGGTCTCTCTGGCAGTCTTCAATGAGGTCCTCCTGCAGGAGTTGCCTTTGCGGCTGTGTGGCCCCAGTAAAGCAGAGACGGCCACCGCCATTCCTTCTATAGTGAGGCCCTAACAGCTTGAGCAGGGGCTGTCCCTGACTCTGCTGCCTGTTTGTGGATCCCATTCCCCTAATGGGTCAGCCTTGTCCAGCCTCAGTGGGAGAGGATGCACATAAACTTGCAGTGACTAATGTGCCAGGGTGGGATGACACCCAGGGGGGCAGTCCCTTCTCAGAGGAGAAGGGGAAGGGGAATGGGAGGAGGAGCAGTATGATGGGGCACTGGGAGGAGAGGGGACTGATACTGGATTGTAAAGTGAATGAATGAATGAATAAATAAATAAATAAGAAAAGACCCCCCCCATAGGAAAAAGGGGGAAAAAAGAAGAAATAGTTGCCTATCTCAGAACTGACCCCCCTCCTCTTTTATAGACCTGAATTTAAGTGGTAGGTTTCCTGGGTCCTTTAGATGAGAATAAGAGATTCAGTGCTCCATCTGCATCTCCATTTTGCTTACTGCATGTCCTGCAAGCCCCCACAATCACCTGCAGTAGCCTCTCCAGCTCCTCCCTCCAGGCAGGACTCTGGAGTTAAACTTGTTAACATTGTAAATGCCTTAGTTTTGCTATTTCTGCCCCAGCATTAGCATCTCCTTGAAAGCTCAACAATGAAGACTCACAAGGAACCCACTTTGCTCTGCTCAGGCAACTATGTTAAAGTGTTTTCTTCACATTTTTTAAAAATTTTTTTTTATAATTGGTATTTCATAACTCAACCTGTTAAAAGACAGTTTTCATACAGGACTGCATAATTCCCACCACATGCAAGATGAAAATTGTGCAGGAAACCCACAGTAATGAATTAAAATTGTACTAATCCTAGCGCTATATCTATAAATAGACAGCCATTTTCATTTATAGCTGAACACAGACATGCTGTGCTGTGCTTGCAAATGACCTGATTGGTTCAGGATAATAAATTGCTAAGATATTCAAAGGAACATGTTCTTTGGCTTGCAAACATCAAACAGGAAGGAGATAACAAGGATGGAACCATGCAAAACATCAATTATCCTCTGCTACAATACAGCCTTAAGGGTCACATCCTTAGGTACAGAAAAGCCAAAGGCATAATTTTTCTCCAAGGAAGTCACACAGCTCCATTTAATGCTCAGTCATTTGGCAAACATAGGTTAGTGTCTTTAAAGTTAAAAAGTAAGGTGAGGGAGAAATAGTTGCCATGAATTCAGCAGTGAAATTTAGGGCCTGTTATCTATTACAGACCTAGGGAAGTGGATATAAATGAAAGCCAAGGCACTTTAGTTAGGGGCTCTACCACTGTGAAGAGACACCATGACCACAGCAACTCTTACAAAGGAAAACATTTCACTGGGGCTGGCTTACAGTTCAGAGGTTCAGTCTTTTATCATCATGGTGGGAAACATGGCAGCATCCAGGCAGGCAGGGTGCTGGAGAGGTAGCTGAGAGTTCTACATCTGGATCTGCAGGCAGCAGGAAAAGAGAGTGACACCGGGCCTGGCTTGAGCATCTGAAACCCCAAAGCCCACCCACCCCAGTGACACACTTCCTCCAAAAAGGCCACACCTACTCCAAGGCCACACCTCCTAATAGTGCCACTCCCTGTGAGCCTATGGGGGCCATTTTTATTCAAATAACCACACAAGGTAAAGAATGGAGGAGAAACAGATGGATTGCATAGGATTTCAGCATACATTTGAGTGGACTAGCATCTGAACTCAAAGTTTAAGTGTCTCAAATATATGAAGGGGGAGGGTGTGCCTCACTCAGGTCACCCCTGGGGAAGGTTTGTAATAATGGGGACTTTCATCTGTGCCTCAGTGGTCCCCTAGCTGGATTTTGCCTCCATCTCTATGCACAGATATGTAACCACCAGCATTATATCATTAAATGGTTATCTAAATACTTCATATTTGATATACACACTTTCCCCTCAACCTCATTCATCAATTAGTTTTTTTCAGTAGTTAATTTTGATAGTACTTCAGGAATGGTAAGGACTCTTCTGCTATTTCATTTACTTCTGGACTCAGTCCAGATGTTTCTAAAATCCCCTCACTTCTCAATCCGTTACCCACTGATTTCAAAAGAAAACAACCTGACATGTCAGCAGAGACAGTCCTGCTGTTGAGGTGACTTATTGTTAAGTGTTCAGCTTTTGGGAAAGATGAGAGAAGACTAGAACCAAACTGGAACCTGCCTGCTCCATGCACTAGGCTAGGTGCTGGATATCGGTGCTGGGCCATGTCACAGAGTTTACTAGTGGTTCTCAACCTTCCTAATGCTATGACCCTTTAATACAGTTCCTTATGTTTTGGCAATCCCCAACCATGAAATTATTTTTGTTGGTACTTCATAACTGGAATTTTGCTACTGTTATAAATCATAATGTAAATGCAGGTGATTTCCGATGGTCTTAGCCAATCCCCGTGAAAGGGTAGTTTGGACTCCCAAAGGTGTGGCGACCCAAATATTGAGAACTGCGACCCAGATGATAATCTAAAATACACGGTAGATAACTCAGTAAGCAAACGAGGTACCGTTGTTTTAAGTCCCATACGTGGACTTTTTTTTTTTTTTTCAAGAAAATTGAAAAATCAAAATTTTACTTCAGGCATCCAGGAAAGATCTTTTTGATGAGGGGACAATTAGGTGGGGGACCTGTCAAGAACACTTCTGCCTCGCACTGAGACTGTCGACTAAGTATCAGCCCACGTAAGGCCCAGAAGAAGGAGAGAGATTGCCATGTGCATGATCATAACAAGGTGGTTGGCATGCCTGCCCAGCAATGAGAGGGGGAGGGGGAATCACAGTAGGTGGGGTGCCAGCGACCCAGGCCAGGCAGGCCTCCCTCAAAAATCTGAATTAGCATTTAAAGTTCTACTCAGAGGGCAGGAGAAGTGATCAGAAGATTTTATAATTTGCTTATTTGGGAATTTCACATAACGCATCGGAGTTACTCTTAACTTTCCACTCCATGGGCGTGGCAAGGCTAATTTACCTGTAAAACAAGGACCATAGTCCGAAGGAGATACCTGAGCTGGAGAAACCCTTCTCCTACCTTACTCCATTTCCCTTTCAAAACTAAAACTGGTCTTCAGGTTGACCCGGGTTTATACTAATTATCTACAGAATTTTCCCTGCTGGAGCTGCTCCTCCCTTTCAAGGTGACACGTTCATCCCACACCAGCTAAAATTCACCAGGGAATTGAACTGGGCATGAATTGTGGCATGGGGAGGGCAGTGTTTGACCAAGTCTCTGGAATAGTGGGAAATACAAAGAATACTTAAAAAGCATCACTGTTCTTAGTTCCTAATACTCCTACGAGGTCAGACTTTTGGAGTTGGCCTTTGGACTTGCCTAGTTTATTTACTAAACGTATTTGTCTTATTTAATTTGTTTCGTTTAAAAATATGCCATACACTTTGAAGGAGTTTATAGTGAAAACAAACCCAAAATGCTATCAATAATCTTGAATATTTTACATCTTAATAATTCATGTTTTAGTATGACAACTACCATTTCAATGACAATAATAGTTTATCTGTTTCTATTCCAGACATGGATTTTCCTTATCACAAAATTTTCAATGCTAAACTAGGAGAACTTTTTTTTATTTTGATAATGATTTTGGCTCTCAAGTGTATTTTAATTTGCATATATTTTGTATCCTTGAGCATCTCAGGTTACTACTCACAGAATAATTCAGTAGAACTATATCAAATCTCAACAGAACTAAAGCAGAGCTTCCTTCTCTATACGATGGTTAAACTTCCTTACACTCCAGCAAAGTCATGGGTCATGACATTGGGCCTTCTGCTTCTCCTCCAACAGCGATCGTTTTCTATAAGTCAGCTCTCTTCATACTCTGCCATACTCAGCTGATAGTTTTGGAAGCATTCATTCATAATGTCTTCATGAGATTTTTTTTTCTCTTGCAGTTACTTAAATTTTTAAAGAGAACTATAATGCACCATTGTCTACTGGCCCCGTGGAATGGATTTTTAATAGGATAATTCTTCATTTAGGTCTATTTGTAACTAAGACATCTCTATGTTCCCTAAAGCGTAACTTACATAAGCACCTTTAAAAGATGATCCATACTGCCTCCAACTTTAGCTGCAGCTTTGTGAAATATCATGACAACTTATGCTGTAACTTTTAAATGTGGGGTCTCAAAAGTTTTAATCCCTGATTATATTTAAAATGCCATTTTAACTCCCTCCTAAGGGTTATATGGCATGACCCTCAGGACAAACCGTAATGATTAATTATGATCAGACTAATTACTAATACATTCTACTCCCCCGCATGGTTCCTTTATAAAGATAGGCTCACTAATAGATGAGATGCTGATATTTTGTATTTAAAAGATTCCGCACATTGCACGATGCTTCACTTTACAGTGAGTGCTTCTGACCAGGACAACAACAGGCGTGTATCCCTGCTTTCTGTTCCAGTGTGAACATGGTGAAGGTGTTTTCACACCATTAGTTTTTTGCTAGAGCCTGAAAAGAAGGCAATGAACATCACTTTTTTTTTTTTTCCGGTGCAAGCAATTTGGCAAGCTACCGTGGATGAATGCATTGTATAAGTAAAATGAACACTTCTAAAGAAATGTAAAATGCCTTGCAAAAAAATGGGCACACCGCTTTATGTCTCATGTTTTCATCAGTTCATGGCGATTTTAGAAAAGTGGTGGGAAGTTCTTTGCATAATGAAGGAACTATTTCTAGGGCCAGATGGAAACTCAAAACCTTGCAGTTTCATAATTCCAGTCATCTGGTTTTTCTTCTTTCTAGTTGGTCATTCAGGCTCCATGATGCTTTGAAGAGTTTGAGGGTCCTTAACTTCAGGAGAATACACATTCACTGAATCCAGGGACCTCAGAAGTATCTAGTGTGACCAATTATTTGGTCTTACCATCCCATATTTACAGTGTTTTAAAAATATTTTATATCCTTTATTTTCTCCTTTCCTTGCACTTTGGGCAAACATTGCCTATTTTTTTACTTTTAGCATCCTCAGGTTGCTGTTTCTACAACTCTTATTTTTCTCAAATATTTCTTTGAACTAGACATTCCCTTCAAAGCAGAGGCCCTGAGCTCTGGTATTTTCAGAAGAACCGAGTGTAAAAATAGTTTCTTATCCTTGTGATTGTATGCTTGGCCTCTGGTTATTTATAATTATCATTGCTTTTCAACTTTTAAATATTGAAGAAGTTTGCAATGGACATTAAATTCACATCAGATTTAGTTCCATGCTGACCAGAATAAACACTTTATAAAATATCGATTTTAACAGCTGTGATCTGCCATTTGGTGTCCACCAGATGTGCTGGAACTGCCCACATTCCACCACGCGTGGTACGCTAGTGGACTCGCTTAGGGCAGAGAGCCATGAACATAATTGAAAATGTCCTCCTCGTTTCTCTTGGATTCTATTTGTTAGTGAGGAAAAAAGAATAAAAATCTCCAACCACAGATATAGATTCCGGATGCTGAATCATGTATCCAGCCTGAGTCTGTTCTCTGCTTATAGAGTCTCTCATTAAGTATATATACATTCAATATTTTAATATTTTTGAGAAACCGATCCTTGTACTGTTAAGAGGCATCCTTCTTTGTTGCTAGAAAACTCTCTCACATGAAATTTTCCTTTCACATGAATACTTTGGTACTAGCTTCTGATGCTTACCTTCTCCTTATATACACATGTCTTAATATTTTATATATGCATATGCCACACATACATATGTATATAATTATTTGTGGTGGTTCAAATTAGAATGGTCCTCATAGGCTTGGATGTTTGAATACTTGTTTTACAGTTGGAACTATTTGGGAAGGATTAGGAGGTGTGGCCTTTTGAAGGAGGTGTGTCACTGGTGATGGGTTTTGAGGTTTCAAAAGAAACTGTCATTCCACTTGGCTTTCTCTGCTTCAGGTCCATTCTCTGTTACATGCTGCAGCATAGAATTCTCTGTATTTTTAGCCATGCTGAAAAAAACTGGTTTCTCCTGACACTTAAAGGAATGAACCCTAATCTTTTTACTTAAGTTACAAGTTCAACGTGTTTTCTTCTTGCTTTAATTAGAAGTCTATGTCACAATATTAGTGCATATAAATACTTTTCAGATTTGGGGATGCCTTATTTTACCTGTACCCTACATAATTTCCCATGCTTATTTCATGGGTGTCTAACTTTAATGTGTGAGACATTGAAATTACTAATTCTCTTTTGTTATCCCTTTAGTCAATATTTTAAAATTTTTTCGTGCATGCGTGTGTGTGCATATGTGTATGCTGTGAGACACCTGTGCAGATCAAAGGACAAATTTCTGGAGCTAGTTTTCTCCTTCTAGGGATATAACTCAGGCTATCATGCACACACAGCAAGGACTTTTGCCAGCCGAATTATCTCAGTGGACTTTCGTCATTTGTAAAATGACAAAATTCAATGTTCTATTTTAATTTACTATGTCAAGAAAGAAAAAGAAATTAAAATTTTCCTTGAGATAAAAGGCAATGGAAAGGCAGCATACCAAAGTCAGTGGGACACAGCCAGGGCAGCTGCAAGAAGACAGTTATAGCAATGCGTTCTGCATCAAAGAAGAAAGAAAAAGACCCCAACAAAGTACACAGATGCTCTTGATGATCTAAGAAAAGAAAGAATGGAAACACAGGAGGGTGGTGTTGATGGTCCTGAGGATGAGCCCTGGAGGGTGATGGGAATGAGGGTGAGGCCCTGGAGACTAACAGGAGTGAGGGTGAGCCCTGGAAGGTTATGGTAGTCTCTGACATAAGGAACAGATCAGGAATACAGACTTGGGAGCCAGGGTCTCATGGGTCCTGCAGGAGTTTCAGTATTTCTCTCCAACCTGGCTTCTTCTGTGATGACCAATTTTCCCTTCTACCTTAACATCTATTACAAAAAAGCAAAGGGACTCATGTTCCAACCCTTGCCTCTAACTTCACATTAGAAGAAAAAAATATAAATAAGAATGACAATGGCTAAAACATAAAAAAAAAGCATTATAAAATATTGCAGAAAAAAGAATTGTGCTTTGGGAATGAAAATGAAGCTAAAAAACATTAAATAGACTGAACAGCAAAAAAAAAATCATGTGAGATGAGAAATTCAAAGTAGAGAAATTACAAATGATACAGCAGAAATGCAGAACATCGTAAGATGTTATTATCACCAGTTATGTGTTAAACTAGGAAAATCTGGATGACATTCAATGCATGAGGATTAATTTGCAAATAATCAGAAGAACTGAATAGTTCATTCATAAGTAAAGAGGAGTCTAGGGAGATGATTCTGTGGATAAAGTATTTGTCTCAGAAGTATAAGGGGTGAGTTCAGATCCTGAGTGCCCATGTAAAAAGCTTCCATATACATGTGCACACATACACACTTGTTCACATACACACACATATACACACACATACACACACATACACATGTGCACACATACACACACATATACATGTGCACACATACACATATGCACACAATAAATGTACAATTATCAAAGTAAAGAGATAGAAACAGTAACATTTCCATCAAATGAAAGTCCACATCCTTATTGTTTGATCGCCAGATTCCAACGGCTGTTTAAAAAAAAAACAATGTCAATTGTCAAACCCTTACAATAAAACTGAACTGATATTTGACAACTCATTCTGTGTCCATCATTACTACAATATCAAAATCAAAGACACCAGAACAACAACAAACAAAGAAGCAAATGGGCAAACCACCGCCAAGGTCACAGAATCCTTGCTGATCATAAAGAAACAAAACCTCAGCATAATATTACCACACAACTCGAGATCATTGTGTGTATGTATGTGTGTGTGTGTGTGTGTGTGTGTTGTGATCAAACCCCACACCTTGTGCATGCTAGGTAAATGTTACACCACTGAGCTGCTATATCCCCATTCTTATACAGAATGTTAAAAACTCAGTCACCATGGTCAAGTGGAGGTTATCTCAGTGATCGAAAGATGGTTCAATATATGCAAGTCAATCAAGGTGATGCATTGTATTGACTGGATAAAGGCAGGGAACATGTTCATTTCAATAGACGAATAAAAGAATAAAAGATACTTGACAACATTCAATATCCCTTCATGATTAAAACTCTCAGATGATTAAGGTGATTAAGATAGAGTGAGCATGTATGAACACAGGCAGAGCCATTTATGGTGAAGGACTACTCAGTGCCACACGGAGTGGGAGAAGTTTGAAGGCTTTTTTTTTTTTTTTGAGGTCAGGAAAAGACAAGGATACTTGGTATTTCTATATCCACTCAACACAGAACTCGAGTCCTAGACAGAGCACTTGGGCAAGAAAGAAGAAAGAAGACCCCCACCAGGGCTGACCACTGGCAGGTGAAATTATAGATTTCTCTCGTACAAAACCTCCTTATAATTAAAGTGTCCTGAAGGTCCCATCAACTATGATTATATTAATGCACAAAGACCTCGTGTCTTTATTGTTTCTGTTCTTTCTTCTTTTCCTCCCAGTGAATTCTCCCTTGCTCACATAGGATGCTTTTTCCTAAGACTCCACCCACACCCCACATTTGTGTCTTCAACTCACATCTCACGTTTCCCACAGACCTGCCGTAATTCTCCTGAACTCCCTTGCTTATCTTTAGCATCTATGAAATCTATATCTATAGCTTATAGGCCAACACGTAGCTCTTTTCTTCTTGCTGTCATGCAATAATAATGAGCTCCAGCCCCTAGACTCCTTGTGGTATCTCCCCGATACATTTTTCAAACCTTATTTACTGATGTATGGTTGGTGTTCATCGTGAGTTTGCTTAAAGTCTGGTAACTAAGGAATGCTGCGAGTGGGGGAGATAAGGCTTCCCCTGGGAGGAGCACACCAGCTGGTTACCTCGTGCCAGATGGCTGACCCTGAAAACATCTATGCAAGTAACATTATATAGATTGAGCAGTTTGTATTTATGAATACACATGTATGTGCATACACATACATGTGACTTTAGAAGAGATAAAGGATCCATTGATTTTTATGAAATAAAATTGAATTCATGATCATTTTAAATTGTTAAAATTGTTAAAGAGCCTATGTTGTTGCCTAAGTAAATTTAATATAACTTTTTAAAATGTAAAAATGAAAAAAGAATTCCTGAAAAAAACCTACACAATAAAACTACCAAAATAAGTTTTAAATTCTTAGCAAAACTTCTAGTTTTCCTCCAGATTATTGTGAATTGCAGGTTTGGTAATTTTGTTGTTTGATAGTTTTCTAAGAAATGATGGTATTAAATTTCATATCACTATATTGTACTTGAAAAATAAAAAAAAGATAATCACTGAGTTGGAATGATATTTGAAGAGCTCTTATTTCTCTGTATAAGGGGAGCCTGCATTTTTATTACATAATATTTATTTTTCCCCATTAGTAATTGGTCAGAGTCAATACAGAAGCTCTCTGTCATTGGGGTTCCAGTAAACACGAAGGATACAACTGTACTAACTTAATGGCATATACATTTTATTATTTTCATAATTGGTCAGGACATAAAATATTGTACCTAATTTATTTTACATCGTTTGCAACCATGAGTATACCAATATGTATTGTTAACTCATTACATCGTTGGGATATGACATAATAAATTTTCTATCCCTAAAGCCTCAAGTTTTCATTTCAACACAACTTTTCTTTTTCTTAAAAAGTAAGACACTGGGCTAAGTGTAACACTCTATTTATCCAGCAAGTAAAATTTCTTTTTGTTCTGTTCACTAAGAGGGTTAGTCTCTGAAACACAATTATTATTTTAAAACAGATCTGTGGTTATTGTACTTTGGTACACATTGGAATTACCCAAGAGAATTTTTTATAAATCCAGAGTCAAGGCATAGTCAAATTAAATCAGAACCCCCTGGAAGTAGAATGGAGACACTGTTATTATTTAAAAAACTCAAATCTAATTCCAATGTGCAAGCAAGTCTGGAACAGATTGGAATAAATGGAAGGAAAATGTTAAAATGTTTGAATAAAGGCGGACCTAATTTTAATATATTACTATTAATTAATAATTATATTATATAGTACTAATTATTAATAGAATAATAATTATTACCCAATGGGAGTCTCACATTGTTGTCTACGCTGACTCTGAACTGCTGGACCCAAGCAATTCTGCGTCAGACTCCCAGCCAGATGAGCCTCTAGTTCTGAGACTCTCACCCTTCCTACTGCTGCAGTCCTTTAATATAGTTCCTCATGGTGTATTACATTATCTTTTGTTGCTAAATCATAACTGTAATTTTGCTATGGTTGTGAATCATAATATAAGTCATTTTGGAGATAGAGGTTTGCCAAAGGTTTCACCCAGGCTGAGAAGTTCCGCCCTAGCATGTCCCTACAGGACTCATAATATACTGTTATTTTAACTGTACAAACCTATAGGCTATTTTATGATAATTTCATAGTGTATATAGTATTGAACAATTAATTCAGTAGCATTAACATTTATATATCTGCATACAATTAAATAATTAACATTTAATGGTTATTCATGTGTACAGCTTCCTCTGATGCTGTAGTATATGTATACAGTATGTATAGATCAGAATAATTAACTTTGCTGTACATCATTGGTCTTAATACCTTTGAGTTTTCTCTTGGGAAAGTCCTTCCCTGTCCCTGGCTAATTTCGTAGTTCAGACACTGGGCCGAATCAGAACATGCGAGAAATATTTCCAGATGTTGGTTTGGTAAAACCTTTAGGAAGACATCTCAAAGTACAGGAAATAAAACAAAGTTTTTTTTCTTCCAGCAAATAAAACAATATTTGGAGAGACATAAACACTAGAAATAGTAGTTAATTTCATAAGAGATTGGCAGAAATATACAATCTCCAAAAACCTCATAAAAATTGTTAAAAGAATCAGAGAGCGAAGGATAAAAATGAGATCAAGATGGGGAAAAGCTAGGACAGCGACACACACACACACACACACACACACACACACACACACACACACTCTTCCAGCAGCTAGAACAATGGGCACACACACTGTCAACCCCAGCATTCCAGACTCTGGAGCAGGAAGAATATAGGTTTGAAGGTATCCGAGGCCACAAAGTGCGAAACTACCAAACAAATGAACCCAAGAGTACCACAAACGTGTGCGTAATATTCGCAAAGCCAAAATTGAAAATAGCATTGAGTAGGCTCAAAATCATACTTAAAACCGCCATGTGGCCTAGTGATCTGAGTACTGGGCACACATCCAAGGGAAGTGGGATCAGCACACTGAAGAAATACTGGTGTGTGTGTGTGTGTGTATACAATGTATGTACACGTGTGTGCACGCATTGTTCACAAACAGAAACTGTCTAGATTTTCATCTCATAATGAGTAGACAAGAGTGTGTGGTCTGTATATATTGTAGAATACTATTCAGCCATAAAAAGAATCCTACCATGTGCAGTATTATGAGAACTGACTATGATTGTGTTATGTGAGATGAATCAGTAGTAGACAGACTGTGTAATCATTGTGGTATGGACAACCTAAAGCAGCTGACTTCATGCTAGTTGAAAGCAGGATTATAGTTAGTGCAGTAGGAGAAGCCAAGAGGGCGGAGGTGGCGGACTTTTGATTAGCAGGTACTAAGTTACAGTTACACAGGACTCAGACATACTATAGCCTTCAAACAGAAGGAAGGATTTTGAGTTTGTACCAATATTTGGAGAATATCGAACCCAATTTAGTCACTGCCCAATTTGACGTGTATCAAAGAATGACATTTGAATTCACAAATATATTCATGTTTTATTGTGGTATGTACCAGTAAAATAAGTGTAGTTGAAACAAGAGAACTATAAAGACCGTGTCATCATATCCATAAGTTTTGGGAAAAGTTGTCGGCAATGCTGTGTATGTCCTTATGACCATGGCCAAACTGATCCTTTAATTCTGGATTTCACAAGTTTTAGCTTTTACTATCAAGATCAGCTTATTTTTATTTTAGTCTGGCTTTTTGTCTGCTGTCTAACTCCTTTTGATACGTTAACTCTAAAGTATATAGAAAAACAGAAAGTACAGCATTATATTTACCCCTCCACAAACAAAGCTCATCTTCAACAGCTACCCACCATGGTAGAGCTTGCTCTGTTTGTCCTAACGCCCATTATCCCACCAAATCCAGATAATTTCTGGTCCATCCCAGGTATCACCCAATTTTATTTACAAGTGATGAGTTATGGTTTCAACCTTTTCCCAAGTAATAGTATGTCTTCCAGAGTGGCCAACTCCATTTACATGTAGTCCAGCTTTGAAAAGTCTCTGGTAAATGGTCACCTTTGTGCTTCTCAGTGAAGCGGTCTCTCAGTTCTTAGAAGGCGTTCTTGCGCTGGCATGGTTCCCCCTCCCCTGCGGATGTATCCAACTTCCCTTTAGGAATCTTATCTGCTTGAGTAGCCAACATAGTCCACAAATCATCTCTCGTGAATTTAGCACACTGTTGCATGACTATGCTCCGTAAATTTGTTGAATATTGTCTGTAAAATTGCATTGGGTTAACTTTATGATTTTTTTAGACTATCCCTTGAGCTTTTAAAATTTGTTTTGTTTACGTTTTAAAATGTCGCTAAATCATGACCAAAGTAATCTTTCACTGTAATTTTAATCTGTTACTTTGTTCTTTTCTAATGTTGCTTGCCTTTTTTATATTTCAAGTTTATTTACTTTAAAAAGATCACCCAAGTAAATATTTATCTTTTAAAAATTTTCCTTATTATTTTCTCACATTTACTGCTTCCATCTAATTCACTGTAATGAAGGGATTTTTATCTTAAATTAAAATGTAATCCACAGTCTAGAAAAATTAACCTTTTAGGTTTGTCAAATTCAGCACTTTCATATATGAGTAAGTATGTGTAATCACTAGCACATTTAATTCTGGAATTGTTAAGTCAATCTAGAATGAAATCTGTACCTACTGCTATACAGTTTCCACCTTGAGAATCCATTGGCCTTTTCTTTTTCTGATTCTATATAATTTTAATTTTTGGATACTGTAATATCAATTGTAATATATTATTTTATTATAGTTTGTGATGGGCAGTTTCCCCATCCGTTTCTGATGCCTTGAAGTGTGATGTCATGGCTAAGACGCTATCACTTAATTTGCAGTAGGGAGGTTATATGTTTTTTTCTAGGTGTTTTAGTTTACCTATTTACCTTTCATGCTAAAGTCTTCGACATACTTAGTTAATTCCCTTATATGGATCGGGAGAAAGGTCCAAGTTCATTCTGCAGTCTGTGGATAGCAAATTGTCTCCATGGTATTTCCTCCAACAATTGTTTGTTGCTTTGAACTGTTTGGACAGTTGCTGTAAATCAGTTTTGTGGACTTTCAAGTCAGCTCCATTGATACTGTGTTTGTTCTTACACCAGTATCACAGTTGGAAATGAGGGAATTGTGAACTTCCAGACTTTAAAGGATTTTCTGAGGTTGTTTTGATGTGTTTTTTGTTCCACTGCATTTCCATATATTTAGAACTGAGTTGTTAATTTTGGCCAAAAAAATGAGATCCAACTAGGTTTTAAGTAATATTTATAAACACTGAATGTCCAATCCATGAAAATGGGGTGGTTTTGCATATGGTCCTGGTTTAATTTTTATATGTAATTCCTCTCAACGAGGCTTTCAAGTTGTTGTAAATTTTAAACAGATTCTTTTCTCATACAATATGTTTTGATTGTAGTGTCCTTTTCCTCTGTCCCCCCGGCTCCTCCCTATCTCCCCTCCCCTCCAATCAACTCCCGATCAATACTGAACAGGTACCTCTTCCTATCTCTAACACAGGCATGATGTCATCTGTGGGCTTGACACCGGAGGCCTCGGCCTGATCGAGGAAGTGTGCCATATTTCTCCTTCTCTGTGTTTGGCACAAAGCGTGACTCATTTTGTGTCATTTTATCTTTGTGTGTTTTTTTTCCCTACGTCGGGTGACATGACTGTATAATTTCTGTTCATTATCAAGTTGATAATTACGAGGAACATCAAGACATTTCCAGATGTTCAAACAACTTTTTCTCCTTGGGATGAAATCAATTGGATGATCACTCCAGTTTTAGAGTGTAATTTTTTCACACATTACTGGATTCAGTTTTCTAGGATTTGTGTTTTGCTTTTGTTTCTGCCAGGGGCTGTTAATTTATCTCCTTTGTTATTTACTTGTTCTCTTAGACTTAGGTGAGAAGTTATCCACTTCCAGTACAGAAGGGAGGAGATATCATTAAAGTCTATAAACAGCCAAAAGAACTCACCAGGGTTGGCTTGTGGGTGGGAGTCCTGCTTGGTGTATTTCTCATGTGACTATTTAATTCCCATAAGTAGTTATAGGTCTAATTGGATTTTAAGTTTATTCTTGTGACATCCTTTTCTATTTCCTGTTTTTGTTTTATTGGTATTTTTTCTTTTCCTTCAAAAAGGTTAGTGTGTGTGTGTGTGTGTGTGTGTGTATCTATGTATACCCATGGCTAGGCATGATGCAAATCACAGAGAACAACCTTTAAGTACTGGATTTTGCCTTCCCACCTGGTTCAAGACAGCATCCTTTTGTACTGCACAAACCTGGCTGGCTAGCCCCAGATAGCCCGGGAGCTTCCAGCAATTCATCACTACCTCCATCTTCAGGGAGAAGCATGGTGGGATAAGACAATGCCTCTTGCGTCTGAGTTCTGGGTTTTATGGGAATTCTTCTTTTGTTTTGAAGAATTATTTTTAAAAGATGTATTTTTACTTTTTATACAATGTATTTGATCCTATTCTTTCTGCTTCCCCAACTCCCCCAACTCCCCAACTTCATATTTTCCCCGTCTCTGTCTCTCTCCTCCTTTCCCTTCTCTCTCCAAGAGGAAGAAAAACTGCCCTGCCTCATGAAGTTCAAAACAAAACAAAAGACCCAAATAAGATAAAAAAACAAAGCCAAGATATAACAAAACAAAAAGCAGACAAAAACACGGAGTCCCTTTTGCCTTGTCCACTCACTGCCGAGCATGAGAGCCACTCAGATGTATCCTGTGACACTCCACCAGAAAGCCAGTTGGGTCTCCCCCTTCCACCAGCTATTGACTGCAGATGGCTTCCTGGTAGGGGCTGACACTTTGAATTCACTTCTCAGTACTAGGATTTTTGTCTGGCTTCAACCTGTGCAGGTCTCGTGCCTGTTGCCACAGACTCTGTGCATTCTCCCTACTGTGCACAGGTCTCGTGCCTGTTGCCACAGACTCCGTGCATTCTCCCTACTGTGCACAGGTCTCGTGCCTGTTGCCACAGACTCCGTGCATTCTCCCTACTGTAACTGGCAGATGCCGTTTCCTTGGACTCATCTTCCACCTCTGGCTCCTACAATCTTTCTGCCTCCTCTCCTGCATAGATCCCTGGGTCTTGCGGGAGATCTAGGGGCATGATAAAGAGATTCCCACTTGTGACTGGGAGCCCCACCGTCTCTCAGTCTCCCTCCACTGTCCAGTTGTGGGTTCTGTGTTAATTGCCGTCTGCTGCAAGAAGCAGCTTCTCTGCGCGGCGTCAGCAGCGGCTATAGCGCTGTCATTAGCATTCGTTTTATTATTATGTTCCTTTAGTAGAGGTTTCCTCCTCGGTCCGAGTCCCGTCTTGTCTCGGGTGCCAGGCACAGCTTCCATCTCATTGGGTGGGCCTTACATCAAGTAAAAAAGCTTGTTTCCTCGCATGACATCTGTGCTGCTGTTGCACCCGGATACTTTGCTGCTGTGCAGGCAGGCAGGTCACGTTTAGGTTTCAGGGTTCCTAGATGGGCGACATGGCAGATTACTCTTCCCCAGTAGCACGCAGAGCAACGTCCAGGATCACGAACACTAGGGTGGAGCTTCTAGTTTGTCATCAGCTCAGTTTCTTCACGTTCGTTCACACGAATTATCTGTGTCTTGCACAATAGGGACTTATCATCAAGCCATAGAGAGTGACCGATAGCTTTGGCAGTAGCTTACGATGTTTTGGCGAGTCTATAGCACCCCTTGGGCCAATGATTTGATAATATGTAACCGCATTCCTGTTACTGGAGGTTTCACTTGATGACATAAGATATCTAGTTGGAACCTTGTTTTCCCTTTATCTGTTCATAACCTTCCATATTCTATTTCTTCTTCTTTAAAGAATCCTCTTGCTTATTCCTGTAACAGCTCCTGAAAGGAAAAATTATACAGATTTAAAGTTTGGGAACGTAAAACTAGAGAGTAAGGTTTAAAATTCAAAGGCTCAGGGCTGAACACTGTGAAGAGGCAAGGTCCAGACTTGACAGAGCCTGCCCGGCCACTAAGACTAACAAGACCATAAAGATAAGGGAAAGGAGTGCAGGGAAAGGAGTGCCGGAACCAGCCGGGGCTGTCAGGATTAGTTCATAAACCATCTGGCAAGAAGGCATCTCCCCCAGCTCACTCAGGGTCACACACTAACCAGATGTCCCCCAGACCCTGATAAGCCTCCGGCCTCTGGAATTCTGAACGCTCCGGCTGGCGCGTACTATCTTGAGGCATTGTAATATCACTACTATGTTCAAATGAGCCAATCACTTGTGGCCGCGCCAACTCTCCCCGTCCCCCCGACCCTAACCCCATATAAACCCCTTACTTCTGAGGGTCAGGGTGGACTTCTCTTGTCTCCTGCGCGAGACACGTGTCGACCCGGAGCTCCGTCATTAAAGATACCTCGTGCTTTTGCATCAAGAAGTGTCTCCAGGGTTCTTCGGGGATTCCTGGTATCCGCGACTTGAGGGGGGTCCCCTTTTGGGGGGTCCTACACTCCCCTCCCCTCCTCCTCCTCCTCCTCCTCCTCCTCCTTCTTCTTCTTCTTCTCTCTCTCTGTCTCTGTCTCTCTGTCTCTGTCTCTGTCTCTCTCTCTCTCTCTCTGGGTCAGTCTCTCTCATTTTTGAATAAAGGTTGTCAGGCTTGCATTACAAGAACTTTATCTGATTTACCATCACCTCAGCCAGCTTATCTATTCTATTGTAATATGAATGGTATTTCTTTAGAAAAACCATTTGATTTCTGAAACACTAATAACAATAGCTCATCTTTCACTCTGCATTTAGAAATTTAAGCTATTTTTCTATAGCCCTGTCTTCCATCTGTCTTTGATCCTGCCCCTGTCTTTGATCAGACTAATTAATGATTATTATTTCTGTCGGTCTTTCAAAGAGAAACACTTGGTTCTTATTTCCTGAAGTGTTTTTCTATCCTGTATTTCATGTACTTGCACTGTAATCTTATTTTTTTTTTCCTGTCCTTAGATCTGGCTTAAGTTTGCTCTGCTTTTCCTAGTTTCATAGATGATAAATAGGATAATTATCTGAGTCTCTCTTTTTAAATTTTTTTTGGTATGTTGTTTTGGTTTTAATTCATCTCCAAGTATTTTTCAACCTCTTTCTTTAAAATCAGTTTTTGTAAGATGAATTATATTTAGGAATATGATTTAATTTCATGTGTGTAAATAATTAAAATTCATTATTTCTAATTTTATCCTGCTCTGTGGATGAGAGGATTTAAAATATTTCAACTACACTGAGATCTGCTTGTGGCCCATCGTATAGTAATTATAGTGAACAAAGCAGCTTCATTTGTGAAAGAAGTTTATTCAGCTGTTTGTGGAATGTTCAAATTGCTAGTTTGTAACATTGTTCCTGTCGTCTGCTTCCTCAGTGTGTCTTACCTGTGTGTTTCGCATGTTATAGAGGGTGTATTGGTGGCGACTCTGCTCTGTGGATGCACTAGTTAATAGAAGTTCATGGTCATTACTTCCTACTTCATGTATTTTGAGGCTCTTATTAAGTCATTTACTCTAGTCATTGTTAGATCTTGATAGGCTGACCTTTGGTTATCATTAGAGCGCCTTTGTTCTGTTCCACTTTAGTCTTTAATTCGTTTAATGTAAGCATTGACAGCCCCACTTGACCTTTAGCCCCATTTGCATCGTAAATCTCTTACATCTTTTAACTTTTAGCCCACCCGTGTTTCTTACTGATGTCATACCTGTGCACTGTGCTTTAATTCATCCTTCTGGTTTCTACCTCCCGCTGGGGTCTTCAGTCCCTTCACGTGTGATACAGTCACTGATTACTTCTGTCAGGTGTTCCTCAGCCTGCTACATAACTCCTATCTGGGTTGTCACCTTTTACCCAGTTCTACGGCCTTTTGTACAAGCAGGTTTTCTAATGACACATTTCAATTCAGTATTATTTTGTTTTTTTTAAAGTTATTTCATTCATATTTCCTCTGCAATTGTAATTAAGATAATTACTATTTAAATCTTTGTTCACACTGGTGTCAACCTAATTTCAACAATCTGTAGATCTTGTTCTTCTAGAACATTATTTTTTCTAGGCATTTATTGTTGCACAAATCAATCTTTACCAATTGTACCACTAACATAGACTTATAATTATTACTTTCTGAAGTAATTTTAGAGTGCAGAAGACAAAAGATTTAAAACACAAATAAAAATATATTTTTTTTCTGATATCCCACTGTGCTATAGCTTTCCCATGCACTACCATGTTTCTTACATGGATTTGAGTTAATTCTGTGTGGTGTGTATTTCTATCTGAAGGAATTTCTCTAACATTCCCTTTTGGGCAGTGGACTCTGGGAGGAGTGTCAGGACTTGAGGAAAAGCATTTTCCCCATAGTCAGAACGTTCCTCGGATGCCCTTGCTTCAGCCCCTGAAATGCACCCCACCACTGCCTTCTTTTTCTTGTTTGTCTTTCAAAATGATAGCTCTGCAAGCTTGTTTCATTCACATTTACTTGTTTTAATTTATGGATTTAATTATAAAGTTGTCTAACTGGGCTAATTTATTTGCCGCCTCCTGCTCTCTATCATTTCTGCTCATCATTAATTAAACAACTATTTTAAATGTTTCAACAGATTTTCTTACATGGCGGTGATCCCTGACTCAAACGTGGCTATGAATGCCTGTTCCTCTTCTATAGATGGGGCATATCCTATTCCGGTGTTCTAGTCCTGAGAACTATAACTCCTGAGATGGTGAATTGTTGTGGGTTAGGAGCATTTTTACTTAAATAGCTAATGGTTCTTGGTTTGAAATGCTTGACTTTCCATTTAAAAGTTCCCTTTAACCTATCAGTAATAGTGGGTCTATAGCTACCTTGCTTTTTATTGAGTTTCTCTCTTTCGTTGCTATTGGAGCATAGGAGAGGATGTTGTAAGGTGAAAAGAGGGAATTTGTTCATTTTAAAGTATATTGCTATAAGTTCGTGGTCAATGTCTCCAATTCAAGAATAAAATGTAGCTCAAAACCAAGTTTTTTCATCTATACTCTTCATGTCTTCACCAATAGTTCTGAGATGCACGGTTCCTGAGTTCTGTTGATGTCTCCAGACCACCCTTCTTTTTTGTAAAAGTATTTTTTTTTAAAGCACGTGAATTTTGCCTCCAAATTTGTACCATGTGTGTACCTGCAGTGGCCACAAGAGGGCGTCAGGTCCCCTTGATCTGGAGTTTTAGGAGGTCATGAGTCCTCAGGCAGATGCTGGGAGTAGAACCCAGAGGTCCTGCAAGGGCAGCACATTCTCCCAGCCTCCGGACCATCCCTCCAGCCCCACACTCAAATTTTTAAATGAAATAAGACCCTCAGAAATCATTTCACCACGCACCAATGTAAGTGTGTGATTTAGCATTGAAATATTATAAATAAAACTTGTAGGAACAAATAATCACATGATGGAAAAAGCAGCGTGTGAAATAACACAATAGAGGATGTAATATTATGGGATGGGAGAATGAGTTTCAAGATGATTCGGTTATCATGTGCATGTAAACTATGTCTTCAGCAAACAATTATCAGTATTGATGATTAATAAATAAATACTGAGTGCATATTGACCAGGTACATATGACTAAATTAAATATAACAATCTCCTAAATTAATGTATAAAACAACTATAAAGTCCTTAAATTATTATTTTGATCTAAAATGATGTTTTCATTCACATGAGAAATAGGGCCTAGTCTTCGGTTTGGTGGAAAATACTTCTCTGTGCATATACGCTTGTAAAATAGATAACTATTTCAAATTTTAGTAGGCTAATATTTTTAATAGATTTTATTTTTAATGGATAACTAGTTTTGATCACACAAAACAACTACAAAATATTTATTTTGATATTACCTTACTGGATGATCTGACTGTTTTCTTTCATTCTTCACATCTATTCTTATGGCGTAGAATGGAAGGAAGTGCCTTAGTAACTCCAAACAGTGCCATCGGGTAAGCCCAGGTATGGAGGGTTTTCTGTTGTACGCTGAGTGGTCCTCTTCCCAACAGCCAGTTACAGAATCAGCATCACCTAGGTGTGGCTATCAACAGATGAATAAATAAACATCTCTCACACACTAACACACATAAAAGCACACACACACACAGACAGACACACACATTCACACAGAGACATACACATACGCAAAAGCACACAGAGAGACATGCATACACAAAAGTGCACACACAGCCACACACATACACACAAGCATAGACACACATGCACACAGAGTCACATACATACACATACATAAAAGCACACACACAGACACACATACGCAAAAGCACACACACACACACACACACACACACACCCCACATACACACAAACATAGACACACTTGCACACAGTCACACACATATACATATACATAAAAACACACACATGCATATAAGGTCTCATAGCTTGCAGGAAATGGAAAAGAAGATCATTGTATTCAGCCAGATTAGACTCAAAGAAAAATGTGATATTTCCCCCTCAAAAGCAGAACCTACAGTTTTTGTTTTAAAAAAAATAACAACCAAACAAACCAGAAAAAGTATAATGGAGAATATTTGGGAAGAAGGGACCCGAGGGAACAGGAGGAGAGCAATAGAAGACACTGAGCATAAATGTAATCAAGACACACGAGAAGCATATATGGAAGTGATATAAATAAGCCCATTATTTTGCATAATACGTGCATCTTTGCCATGTTTCTATTTCATACTTCTGAAAGCCAGTTTAGCCATGGTGCCCTGCCAATACTGAAGAAGTTAGTAAGAATTTGGTCACAAGAAAGTTGTTGATAGGCTCAGTGGGGTGGGGGAATGAATCTAGCAGCAATTTTTCCAGATTATCTTAATAACAACCAAATGAAAAAAATCAAGTCTTAGATGTGGCTAATAATTTAACTCAGGAATTGTCATCATTTTTACATTTTTTTCTCTACCTCCTTTGGAGAACACTTTAAATTCTGTCCCTGTATTTAGTGACGACTTAAAGACTTGCATTTGCATATGCAAATGACAATCACAAAGACAGCACACCCATAGACTAGTCCATCATCAGGAAATGAACTCTATGGCAATTCTTGACTTCTGTAAACCATTCATTTTGTAGAGAAATGTAAGCCATTTCTAAGGGGCACTAGGGCCACTCTTGACACCAACTTTTGTTTTTTTTTTTTCCTGTATAATATGCAATAAGGTTTAAGTATTATTAGATTCTGAAGAAATCAAAATAGAAATGAAGAGCCAAAGAAGTTACACACGAAAGGCAATTAATGCAAATATTATTAAATGGGCCAGTCAATGGGAATAACTTAATTTTACATATTTCCTCTCTGCACAAAAAAAGCATCATATTAAAGGTTATGTTGAATTTTGATAGCTGTAAATATCCACCTTGTTCACGTGAATGTGAACTTAAGTGACTTCTGTGGGAGAGACTGCCCTGGACTTCCAGGACTTGTGATGACTGTAGGCGGTCCCCTGCATTCAAGAGTGCCTTATCAAGCACAGGCAGCAAAATGCTACTCGGAAAATGATGCACTTAGCTAGTAATTGCCACAGAACACTGAAAACAAGATTATTGAGTAGATAACTTCAGGAATTCAAAATGTGCATTGACAATGGGATAGATGGGTTATGCTAAGCCAATTAACTATTTTGAAAGGAGAACTGACTGACTTGTTGTCCATGACATGAGTAATGACCTTGAGCATGACCTCAAGAACCAACATATAAAATACGTGCTTTATGATGCCGTTCATATCAAGTTTAAAAATCACAGCTTTAAGGCTGAAGAGAGACAGTATTTAGAGAATGGTTAATGACTGGAAACAGAGCATGAAGGGCACTGGGTTATTTGGGTAATTTATTTTTATTTCTTGACCTGGGTTTTATTTAATTAAATCCATTGACTTGGCGATAACTCAAATTGTACACTTGGGCACTAAACTCTAAATATTCATGCTATATCTCAACTGTGTCCATAAACAGAAAGCTAAGGTTCAGATAGTTTAAAAAATAATTTCTTTACCTGTGTACAAATTACATATTTTAACAGGAACAAGGCAAAAAGCCAATTAATATTTGAGGTATAAAAGACATTGGTCATGAGATCTCTTTGGCTATTTCAGAAGAAACGACTGTCATAAAACCTTGTAGACTCACTGTGATATGTTGGAACCAATTATCAACTGTCTTTGGAATTTCTAAGACTACCAGAGACATGTTGATATACCTATAGACTGAATGACAGTTTAACCTTTGTATGTCCTAACCAAGTGCCCATCCATGAAGTTTTTGCTACCTCATTCATTTTTTTCAAACAGTGGAATGGTTTAATGAGATAATGTTTTTCATGTATGAATGCTTGATTTACATGACCCCCATACCACTCCTCCTCCATCTACCCCTCTAGTGCATTGCCTCCCGTTCTTTAGTTATTACCGTTACATGCATATGTATAAATACATAAATAAAACACGCTGACCCTGCTTAGTGTCACTCACATGTGCATGCTTGCAGGGCTGCCTTACTCTGTCTGAACCCACAAAGAGAGATCCCTTCCCAAGCTCCAACATCTCCTCCTGCTCCTGTTCAACACATTTCCTTTGTAACACCAGGTAGACCGAACGATGCCTACACCCCATTAGACAACTGAAAGGCAATTGCCCCGGTGGGCTAGCACAAACAAGCTTTACTACATTGAAAACTCTGGAAACCCAGAACATTGCTTTGTGATGGGAACTCTATGAAAACAGTTCCAAGAATTCAGAAGAATTTTCATAATTACTTTCTCCTACCTTTCATTTCAAACTTAGCACTCTGAATATTATTTTGAACAGTTGACTGTTCCTGTACACACACATGAAGGATGTGGTAGAGCTCTTCCCAGCATAATCCAAACCCGTCCTCCCCAAATTGCCTGAATTGCCATGGTATTTCCTATGAAGCTATCTTTCCTTTTCTTGGAATTATGAAGATGATTATTGTGCGCCTCCATTTTATACACATAGAAGTCAGTGTATAGAACCACGGGAAGGACAGTGATTTCAAAATGAAAGGAAAAATTATATTTTAAAGTAAAAAAAAAAACCCTAAATTTATTTTTATTATTATTTTGGCTTAAAGTTAGAAAACTTTAAAACATGTAACTTACTAAAATTTTAGTGAGCAGATTGGTTTTTTACAGTTTATAAAGTAGAAGTCAGATAGAAGTGAAACTGGATCACAAGGGTGATTCACAAGTTGAAAAATTCACAGATGAGACAACTTCTCTGTGACTACATGCAAGTAAAAGACACAGGGCGAACCAAGAGTCTTATGGCTGAGCCATGTCACATGCTAATGCTACTCTGAATGGGATAATGAATGCCTTTCTACCATAATAACACCTATTCTAATCCTCTCGTTTTAAGCCGAACATAAATATCAAGGATATTAAGAATATATTTGACATGTCAATGAAATAAGATGTTGTCACAGGAAAACGCTCTCCTGCTGCTTCAGAAAAGGGCAACCCAAAGGCAAGACTTACAGGTTTCCAGAGTAGAGAAGGCTGACCCCGCGGCAGTGTTGTCTCACAGCGATTGTATTTCCATTACACAAAATGAGCACGTAGATTTTAATCAGTTCATTTGACTCTGATACAGCGAACTGACATCAGGTCATCATCATTACAAACCGTTGTATTTTCACAGGCACATATCAAAGAAAATGCAGATATTTCAGGAAACTATTTGGTGGTCCGGGCAAACGGTGTTTTCTGAACAGTTGTAGACTGGTTTCACTTAAGAGAGCAATAGTTAATATAACAATCAAGGACCAGTATGATTGACACACACAGAGTGCTTTCCACAATGTTCTCGTTAATATTATAGTTCCGCATTTCAACTTTCTGACAGGCAAAACATAATAATTACGTATAATTACTTGAGCAAAATGCACAGCGACACAAAGTTGGATTTCTCCTCAGAATGATTTACCAAGACGTTTACAAAACCATCTTTGTTCTTTCGAATAACCACGGCTAAATAATGGCTGGTCTCATCAGCCAAGAACATTATTTCCCACTTCTAGTCCTAGTACAATATAGCCAGGGTCCATTGTGAAAGACATCTTAGGGATCCTCATGGTAGCTCTGCTGTCTAATCTAAAGCAGGCTTTGCTGCCATGCCATGGTCGCTGCTGCCCCTTCCCTCCCATGGAAATGGCACCGATGCCAAAAACAAAAAACAAAAAACAAAAAACAACAAAAAAAAAACAGTTGGGCTTCAAGTCACCGTGTTAGAAAAATTCCTCCTTAGAAGCACTTGTGAATGCCCCAGTAATTGTTGGGTTTGTCTTAAGAAACTTCTAATATTTTTGAATGAACTGCAAGAAAAGTTACTTTATTCCTCTCAAAGGAAGATGTGACTTCACACACTGTGGTGGTTTAAGTGAGAATGCCAACCACAGGCTCAGAAGTTTGCAGACTTGGCCCAGCCAGCAAAGTCCTCTGGGCTGGAATTAGGAGGTGTGGCCTTTCTGGAGGAAGTGTGACATTGGGGGTAGGCTTTGAGATCCAAAGCTTAAGGCCATTTCCACTTTGTCACCTGCTTGGGGTTTAAGATTTGAGCACCCCACCCCAGCCTCTCCTCTACTATCAGTGACCCCTTGCCCTCTGGAACCATAAAACCAAATATGCCTCTCCTTTCATAATTTGCCTTGGTCACGGTGTTTCATCACAGTAATAGAAAAATAACTAATCTGCATGCCTTTGCAATGTTTGTTGGGTGCCTTTAATAACTGATTTTCATACTCCCAAAGTCCAAGGCTTTTCTGGGCACGGCTAACCATGGGCTTTAACATGGGCTTGTTGGAACTTAACCACTCTTATACGCTGAGCACAATTCATTTCTCTCTGACTAGTTACTGCAATACACCATGCTCATGATATTTAAACACCAGTTAAACACACTGTTTGGTCATGATTTATTTTTCCTTAAATTTCTGGAATATACTCTACATTTGCAAGTTTCTGAAGTGTAGATAAAAACAGCACTGGGGGCCTTTATGTCTTTTTCGTGGAATTTACATTTTATTGATAACATTTCATCATTTTCAGTTTCATGTTTTGTTTAATAAGTGGCTTTTATATGAAATATGTTCTCATCTTCATCAGTTCTGCTAATGCAATTTTATACGGGGGATTTTCATTTTTTTTCTATATTTTAGCATCTTCTCAATATTTTGAATATACTTCAATGCATCTTATCTGGGCATTTTATTTTATATTTTTGCAAACTCATGGATATCCTTTTTAGAAAAATAAAAGATAAGTCCTTTCTCACAATTATCTTTAAAAATAATATTTGTGTTCCTTAATGAGTTTAAATTCTATTGTGTGTGCATGTGGATTTTGTGCGTGTACTGTGTATGTACATATATATGCATGTACATATGCATGTATTTGTGTATGCACACATGTGTATATGTATGTGTATATATGTATGTATGCATGCATGCATGTATGTATGCTGGTGTGTTTGTCTGTGTATGTGGGTGTGGAGACCAGAGGTCAACATTAAGCAACTTTCTCTGTTCTCCGACTTAATTTCTGAGACAAGGTCTTGTGACACGGAAGCCATAGCTTGCCGTTTTGATCAGTCCGTCTGGCCAGCAAACCTTGTGTCTTCCTGTTGTCTCTGATCCCACCCCAGCAATGGGGTTTAAGACATGTGCTGCCATACCTAGCTCCCTACACGGGCACTGCATATCAAACCTCAGGTCCTCATTGCACAGCAAATGTCTTACCCCACGGAGTGATCGCCAATGATATTATTTTTAACGACTCTTTAAGTCTGGGGAGAACATACTTCAACTCACAAGTTGTTATAAAGGGTAAAAGTTTAAATTAGCTCCTGCCAAGTAATGAATGCTCAGCTGGTGGTGAGTAACTCGCATCCTCTCCCTCCCTTCTCTCTCTTTCTTTCTTTCTTTCTTTCTTTCTTTCTTTCTTTCTTTCTTTCTTTCTTTCTTTCTTTCTTTCTTTCTTCCCTCCCCCCTTCTCTTCTTGATAAGGACTCATGTATTTCCACTGGCTTTTACCTTGTCACCCTCTTGCTTCAGCTTCTCAGCTGTTGGGATTAGAAGTGGGTGGCACGGTGCTGAAGTTGGCTATTATTCATTCCATTAACCTTCAGTAAGATGTTTTAGATTGATTTATGTTTTCTGCTCTATTTTCACTATATCTTGCTAAAATAATCCAGTTATTCATATTCAAGGCAATCTTATTTTTAATAATCTTAATCTTCTTTACAAGTACTTTAGTTTCAGGTTTTGTGAATTTTTGCTTTTCCAGTATTAAATTTGTTACCGGGTCTATGTTTTCTCCTTTTAACTCTTCATAACTTAAAAAGAAACATTATAATCCTGACTGTTTACTAAAGCAAGAAAAAACAAAGATGAGAAACATAAAAGGAAGTGAGGCCTTTGGTGTTCAGAGCAATGAAGCTTGTGTTTCTCCAATGAGATTTAAATATATCTTTTCCTCTCCATTGCATTACCCCTGAGTACAGTCTTAGATTCAGTTATAACTGAATTCTCTCCTCAAAACCCATTGGAACGCCCCCTTTTCCCCATTGAAAGCTCCCTTTCCCTATTGGAACACGCCCCTTTTTCCCATTGGAACACGCCCCTTTTCCCCATTGGAACACGCCCCTTTCCTCTCTGCACAGTGCTTCCGTAGCTGAATCTGCCTTCATGTTTCATCTTGACAGTTACACTAACTCAAAGTGCGGTCTCCATTTTTGTGTTCTGTCTCTGTTGAATTCAAAGCTTTCTAGCTGAGCCAATGTTTCCTCTTACTGTGCTCAGGGAGGTTTCAGTCAGAAGTGCAGCTTTTGTCCTTAGAGAAATGGAAGAGCATCCGACAAGACATTTAGTTCACTAAAAGGATGCAAAGAATCATTCTATTAAAGGTTGTGGGATCTTAATCACCTTGCCTCTCTAATGCCCGCTAGAGTGGATGTATTTACGGTTCATGAAAACTTCCTGGGGATCTTAGCCTCCATGTTCTCTTAACTCAGAAACCGTCAGCACTTGGACTGTGGTGTAATAAAATAAAGCATTCGGTTTATTTCACCTTTGCTTGGGTATTCGAGCTTGGGTATTCTACTTGATTAATAGGAAAGCATGCAATGAAATACTAAGCTAAGTGGTTCTTTTAAGGTTAGAAATAATTATAATTTGAAGAAACTTGTGTTATTTTTCAGAGTGGGGAACCTATCACAATGAAGCAAACATGTTTGAAATAGAACTCATTGGCTTGTTTTTACAAAAATGAAGAATGTTTACCCAGGGTTTTTGATTAAGTGTAATGGATGATACCAAAGCAACTCAACTAGATTAATTCGTTAGGAAAATAAAATAGTCAATTTGATGGTTAAACATAGACCTTGGCTCTGACATTAAAATCGATATTAAACAAAGCAGCATTTCTCTCAATCATTCCCCCCCCCCAAACAAAGAAGGTCATGCTTTTAAATATAATTTTCACCTGGGCCAATTGCTCAGGTTTAATTTCTTAGCCATGCATATCTGAGGAGGGAACAGTGGTTCGGGCATATTTGCTGCCTAAGGCCTTCAGTTTTCTTGCTTTAGTTCAGTTGTTCCTCAGAGTTAATTCTTACTTGATGTGGGAATGCCTTGTGGGCTCTATCCAAGGATTATAGGAAACTGCCCACATGACTATTTATACCACATGACTATTTATACCACATGACTGTTTATGCATTCAACAGCATTTCCGGGGTGGGAGAAATGACTTCAACAGACAGCTGCAATTTAGTACTTGCAATATCTTGATTTATTATTGTTATTACTACTACCACTACTGCCACTACTGCTGCTGCTGCTGCTGCTGCTACTACATAATAGAAGTTTGGTTTCCTGAAATTTATTTTCTAAGTCTAAAACATTTCTCTTTGAGCTAAAAATCCTGTTTTCTCACATCCTTTGATCCAGTGACCAGGCCATCCTAGCAATCGATGATGTAAAAGTAACTTACAATAAAAGCTGTGAGAATAGCATCCCTCTTTGCTCTAAGAAGTGCAATAGCATCCCTCTTTGCTCTAAGAAGTGCAATAGCATCCCTCTTTGCTCTAAGAAGTGCAATAGAATCCCTCTTTGCTCTAAGAAGTGCAATAGCGTCGGCAGATTCTCTGCACAGGTTGCTGTGGACTTCCGAAGGCCGGGATGCGCGAGTGTTTTGCAGAAACTGGAGTAGGTGCACCCAGATTAGATATGGCTATGAAGTCAAGGGCCCCTTCATTGTCTCATCTGTGGTGGGAGCCCCGTGGGAGCCCTGTGGGAGTCCCGTATCAACAAGTCCCCAAACACCTGTCAGGGCAGAAGACATGGAACCCCCCAGTTCTCAGCCTCACTCTTGTTTCTTGTGGCAGTTCCAGCCACGAAGTAGGATACTGCAGGTAGATGGTGAATGATGGTACTAAATCTGTCCCTACCTTGCCTCACACCAGACTTTGCCTAGACTTTAGGACCACTTAGGAACATTGCCATATACCATAGGCAGCCTTTTTGTGGCTTTTCCCCACAAATGGGAAATTTTATGGACACAAAATGTTTTTTTGTTAGAAGTATTAACACATATTCGTAGAGATGAAAGGGTTTTGTTGACATCCATATGCCTGTCACGCTTTGATCCTGTCTCTGTGTTCTTCCCATGTTCATCACGGCCATCCCCCTGCCTCTTTCTAGTCCCTAGTGCTCCTCCTTCTTTAAGTTCATTTAAAAAGTTTATATCTCTGTTTCAGTGTATGAAAGAAGATACATGATACTTCAGTCTTTCTGACAGAAAGTTTTAGGTAAACACGATTCCACTCATTTTCATCCAAGTGACAGGAGTTCATTCTTTATGATTTAATGACATAGCATTGTGCATGTGTGCATATGCACCACATTTTTTTCCTTTTCTTTCTTTTGTTTGTTTGTTTTTTTTTTTTTTTTCAGGACAGGGTTTCACTGTCGTCCTGCCTGGAACTAGCTTTGTGTTCACACATTAACCACCTCTGTTGCCCATCATTCCTTTGCAGAATCCAGAAGTATCTGGCACTGTTTTCCTTTTGCCTGGAGGACTTTCGTAAACACACATATACATTTTTTTTTTGTGGTGCAAAATATATGATCCCACTGGTGATGTCCATCTGAAAATTGCTTATTGCACCTTAATATCTGAGGGAGACTGTTACGGGGAATGAATTCTGTGTTGAGAGTGTTGTTTCTTTAAACAGGATTCCACTACTCTTTCTATCTTGTGTGATTTTTCTATCCCATACTAGCTATACATATAAACACCTGCTCTTGCCTGTATCTTTGTTTTTGTGCACACAATGTATTTCCCATGGTCACTTTTAATGTCATTCTCTTTATCCTTGATGTTTAGTAGTTTGATTTAGTAGTCTGGTTAGAATCTAAGTGTGTATGATTTCCAGCTTGCTAGGTTCATAGGATCTGGACGAAGCTGCTTTTGATGATGTAATGCCAACACGGGAGAGGCTGGGGCAGGGGGATTATGACTTTAAGGTGAGTCTGAGCAACATGGCTGAGTCCTGTTTCCAAAAGGTCAAGCAATGTTAAAAGAAACTTGGTTATTATTTCTCGAACCCCCATTCTGTTTTCCCTAACACCAGAGTCGGTTACAGCCATATAGACATGTTCAGCCACTTCCAAGTTCTTCTGTAGTGTTACCGGGCCTCTGTTCCTTTAACATTGTCTTCTTTTCCCCTCTTTGTACTTTAATTGGAATGTTTAATTACTATATTTTAAGGTCACTTTTTGAAAACATTTTTTGGAATTTTTTTCTCTTATTAAAGATAGTTTTTTTTCTCACATACTATATATACTGAATACAGTTTCCACCCTCTTCTATGCCTCCCAGTCCAGGTTCCCCTCCCTCTACTCCTCCCAGCTCCCCCACCAAGTGGATTGTGATCCACTTCCCTTCTGTCTCTCACTAGAAGACAAACACAACTTCTAAGAAAAATAATACAATAAAATAAGATAAAACAACACCTTGGACTTGGACAAAACAAACAGAAGGAAAAGAGCCCAAGAGAAGGCGCAAGAATCAAAGACCCACGCATTCCCACACTCAGGCATCCCACACTCATTCCCACACTTAGGCATCCCACACTCATTCCCACACTCATTCCCACACTCAGGCATCCCACACTCATTCCCACACTCATTCCCACACTCAGGCATCCCACACTCATTCCCATGCTCATTCCCACACTCAGGCATCCTACAGAAATACTAACGTGGAAGCCATAATGTATGTGCAGAGGCCTTGGCGTGGCCTCAGCAGGGCCCCGTGTGTGTAACCCAGTCTCTGTGAGTTCATAGGAGCTTTGATCATGTTGACTTAGAGCTGCTCATTTTCTTGGTGTCCTCCGTCCCTTCTGGCTCTTACACTCTTTCTGCCTCCTCTTCAGTGGATTCCCTAAGCACCGAGAGGAGGGATTAAATGGAGACATCCACTTAGGGCTAAGTGTTCCAAGGTCTCTAACTCTCTATAATGTCTGGCTGTGGGTTTCCATGTTTGTTGCCATCTGCCATAGGAGGGAGCTTTGGTTACAATGCCTGAGTTAGGCACCCATCTATGAGTATAGCAGAATGGCATTAGGAGTCATCTTACTGCTACTTAAAAAAAAATCAGTAATATTTAGCTTTACCCTATGTCTCTCTGATAACGAGTCCCAGGTACTTGGTCACTCAAGCAGTGTTGGATATGGCTTCTATCTCCTAGACTGGGCTTAAGTCAAATCAGATATTGGGTGGTTACTCCCACAGGGTTTGGCCCACTACTGCACTAGCAGCTCTTGTAGGCAGGATACCAATGTGGATCCATGGATTGTGGCTGCCTTGGTGTTTATATTTTCCTTAGTATTCTCCCGTACCAAAGATTCTAGAGTGTAAGGGTGAGGGCCCCGTGTTTCCACATCCTAGTTCACCGTTTTCATGACTAATGAGTTGTGTTCATGCTGTCTTCATCAATAGGGTCTTGTTTGTGGAGAGCCATCTACAGTCTTGGTAGCAGTCAAGGTTGTCTGGGGATTCCCACGGGAGCCATTTGGTCCCCAAGTCAGTCAGATGTATCTCAGTCCCGGGACTGGAAACTTCATTTGGTGAAGAGAGGTAGCCAGCTGGGATTCTGTCTCCCCCATTATTTGGCAAATTTCAGTTAGATCACCATCACATATGTGTAATTTTAGGAAGCTTCTAATGTATTAGGTTTCCATATTCCTCCTCAAATGGGCCTTAATTTATGTATTTCTCCCTATATCACCTCCTCTGTCCTATTTTCCACCCCCCCCCCAACCTGATCCTCCAGTTCCAGTGCTCCTCTTCATCCATGACTTAACCTTTGTGGTCCTATGGATTGTAGCCTGGTTGTCATTGATCTAGCAGCTAATATCCACACATAAGCAAGTGCAACTTCTGGGTCTGGGATGCCTCACACAGGGTGATTTCTTTCCCTAGTTCTATCGATTTACCTGTGAATCTCATGACTTCATCTTATTAATAGCTCTGTAATATTCCATTATATAACCACGATGTATTTTACTTATCCATTCTCTAGTTGAGGGACATGTAGGTTGTTTCCAATTTCTGTCCATCATGACTAGAACAGCAATGACCATGCTCAGGCAAGCATCCCTGTAATACAATGAAGCATCCTTTGGGTACATGCCCAAAATTGGTATAGCTTGATCTTGAGATAGATCAATTTCCATTAACTTGAGGAACTTCCACACTGATTTTCATAGTGGCTGTACAAGACTGCACTCCTATTGGCAGTGGATGAGTGTTCCCTTTGCTCCAGGTCTTCTCCGGCATGAATTGTCACTTGTATTGACCTTGGCATGACATGAAATCTCAGAGTTGTTTTGTTTGGCATTTCCCTGATGGTTGAGGATATAGATCATTCCTTTGAGTGTTCTTAGCTCTTTGAGTTTCCTCCTCTGAGAAGTCTCCATTTTGATTTGCACCCCCTTTTTAAATTTGGCTATTTGTGTTCTTGTTAGCCACTATTTGTGTTCTTGCTAGCCAGTTGTGTTGTTGTTTTTTAGTTCTTTGTATATTTTAGATATCAGCCCTCTACTGGGTGTGTAATTTGTAAGACTCTTCTCCCGTCCTGGAGGCTGCCTCTTTTTTTATTTTTTAACTGAATGACGGTATCCATTGCCTTGCAGAGCTCTTAAGTTTTGCGTGGTCACATTCATTAATTATGGATCCTAGTGCCCGTGCTGATTGTATCCTGTTCAGAAAGTCTTTTTCTGTGCCGAGGAGTTCAAGGTTCCATTAGGTTTGGTGTATCAAGTTGGATGTTGATGTTTTTGATCTCTTTGGAGTTGAGTTTTGCGCAGGGTATGGATCCACATGCATTTTTCTATATGCAGCCATCCAGTTTGACCAGCACCATTTGTTGAGGATGCTGTTCTTTTTCAATGTGTATTTCTGGCTCATCATAGAAAATCATGTGTCTATTGGTATATGGATTTATGTCTGGGTCTTCAATTTGATTACATTGATTAAATTGATTTTTTCTTTTGTGGCTATATCATGCTTTCTCTTGCCCCTCCCCTGTATTTTGTAGTACATCTTGAGGTGATATCTCCATAAGGATTGTTTTAGCTATCTTGTTTCTCTTTTTCCTGTTTTCATATGAAACTGACAATTATCTTTTATATTTCTGTGAAGAATTGTGTTCAAATTTTGATGGGGATTGCACTGAATATATAGATTGCTTTTTGGTAGGATTGACAATTTTATTGGTTTAATCCCATCTACCTATGAGCTTGGGAGATATTTTCCATCTTCTGATATCATCTTCAATTTCTTTCTTCAATGTTTTAAAGTTCTTTTTTTTTAACCATGCAAGTCTTTCACTCGCTTGACTAGAGTTACTCCAAGGTATTTTATATTACTTGAAGCTTTTGTGAAAGGTGTTTTTTCTTCCTGATTTCCTTTTCAAACCATTTGTCATTTGTATATGGGAAGACTACTGATTTTTGTATGTTAATTTTATACTCAGTTATTTTGCTGAAATTGTTTATCAACTATTGGAATGTACAGGTAGAATTTTTAGGGTCACTTACATATACTAAAATATCATCTGCAAACAAAGATACTTTGATTTCTCCCTTTTCAACTTGTATCCCCTTGATTTCCCTCAGTTGTCTTATTGTTCTCACTGAGACTTCAAGTACATTATTTAGTAGGTATGGAGAGAGTGCAAAACCTTGTCTTATTCCTGATTTTAGTAGACTTGCTTTGAATTTCTTTCCATTTAAGTTGATGTTGCTTAAGTTGGGCTTGTTGTAAACTGCCTCTATTAGGTATGTTCCATGTATCTTTAATCTCTCCAAAACTTTTATCATAAAAGGGTCCTGGATTTTATCAAAGGGCTTTTCTGCATCTGACCATGTGGTTTTGTCTTTCAGTTTGTTCAGTCAAGATCACTCTTTCTAGCTTGATAACTTCCCTATAGTAACCAGGGGCTTTCAGAACTCATTTGTTTCTCATAACAGAGCCTGGTCCTTCATTCTTTGATGTCCAATGTGTCAAGGGAAGTTATGTATATTTCCCCTTTAAAATGATGTTTTTCAGATAAGCATAAATATGAACCCATTATTTCATCTTATATGTAATGGTGCATTCATAATTCAAACTAGAATTTCTAAAAGATGGATTTTGTAAGTTTTTGCCTTAGGATGCAAACCTCTCCTTCCTTGTGTGCAGATAATAAATCAAGCCCTAGTTACTGTTAAAAAAAACCAGTCCTCTGAGTGAACTGAGTGCAGTCCATCTCACGTTCTCACAGGTCTGCTTTCAGTTTTGATTTTTTTCTCATAATTTTTAAATCATAGGCTTCCTCGAATAGTATATTATTGTTCTTTAATTTTTAAAATTAGAGATTAGCTCATGTTAGTAGACAACAGGAAGACTATCACGTAATGGTAATGTCTCCATTCATTCAAGCTATGTGACTTGAGTCATATTTATTTAAAGAGACAGTGTTTGTTTATAAGAGGCAACAAAACCTGAAAAGTATACATTGCAACACCCCAAATGTTAGTCTCTGTTTTTTTTTTCTTAGTGCACAAATGTTTTCTTATAGCTCATTTATCATTTAGAATAGCCCACAGGATCACCCGTGTCATTTAAGAAGCTCTGTAGAAAAAGCCTGCTCCTACAGAATTCCTTGTGTTTTCTACTTCCCTGTGTTGCCATCTGCTGCTTCTGTCTCTGCTTCCACAATTGTTATGTAATGTGGGGAATATGTCAGTATAGCTATTGGCTTGTCATTGGCAACATCCAATCCCTCCATTTTCTATTCAAACTTTAGCAATCACATGGTGATTTCATTTGTTTTATCTAGCACATGTATTTTAAAATCTCCTGTTTTCAGTTATCTGGATGAGGTAAATATTGTCTCAATTCATTAATTCTCTTTAGGTTGAGTGTCTTTAGAGCAGGCTCCTTTTTTTGCAGGGTAGTTGCCACATCTCATTCTTAGAGTGGAAAGGAGCTAAGATAAAGTAGATATTAAGTAACTGAAGAATGAATTGGTAAAGTGTTACTCTTCCAAACAGAAAAGTGGCATGTTGCATGCAGGGGCTGGAACTAAGCCAATCAGTCTGCTATCACTCCTCAGTTGTGAACATTCAAAATTGTTACTTTTAGCCACAATGCAGCTGGACTTGGGGACTCAAGAGGCTGAGGCAGGAGATTCTCAGGTTCACGACCTGTGTGCACTACAGGGCAAATTAGGGAGGGTGGGGGTAGGGGTGGGATGGGGGGGCGAGGGTTCTGGGCAACTTGGGAAAACTTGATTTCAAAATCAAAAGTAAGGTCATGGCTGTAAATGTCGTTCAGTGGTAGAGCAAGAGCTTGCATGCCATGCAAAAATTCCCTAGTTCAATCCCTAGTCTGGAGGGGAAAGCGTAATGTAGATGGCGGTGTAGACACCACTGTGCATACGTTCTATTAAGTCAGGTGAATCATAATGAGTTTTCAGTCAACAATGGTCCCTGACTACAATGGTGATCCTGGAGGACTATGATGCAGCTAGAACATTTCTGTTTCCTAGCAACATTGTAGCAGCCATGGTCTTGTAGTGCAATGGGTTTACTACTGGTATGCTGATGCTGGTATGAGCAGCACCACATTGCTAGTCATGCGTGTGTAGAACTCAGGACAAGATAATGATCACACATGACTATCTCAGCAAAATGTAGATTTACTGCACTATCATATATAACTTTCAATGTAACCTTTCATATGAAAGAAAGTTTATTGCAGGCAGTAAACTATGTGATTCTGTCATCAGCCTTATATAGTTTTTTTTTTTTACCACATCTGAGTTGAGACATTTTCTCTTGTACTTGATTTCATGTCAGATTGTTTTCTTCATCATGGCCTTACAAACAATATGTGTGTGTGTGTGTGTGTGTGTGTGTGTCTGTACATATATACAAACATATCATATAAAATATCATACATTATATATTATATAAATTATATGTATATATATATATGTATAAATATATTATTTATGCCCTATATTTTGTTTGTCAAATATATAATACTTATACTAAACATAGGTTTTGCTCTATGTTATATATGCCATACCTGTAACTACCGGCATTTATGTCATATAGACTAGATGTACCCCAAGTTGACTGTCTAAGTTGATGCTGTTACCCTCCACAATAGCCGCATGAAGTAATGTCACATTTCCCAGAATGCACCTCTGCCATTAAGAGACATGTCACTTCACAGATCTAATACTGCCAACCCAGATTATTGCCTATATGCATGATTTTTGAATTATCAAGTTTTAAAGCAAACCCTTAATGTTTTTATTTACGTATGAAAATGGAATGGAATGATCTTCTGGACAGATTATTAAAACTGTCATTAAAGACATTGAATGCTAAAGAGAAAACTAAAGTGGTGTTCTGTCACATTCAGGCTGTCACTCTGAGTCTTGATCCACGCAAAATGTTAACATTCTTAACCTAAGGCGAATTAAGTGGCTAGTTGGTGGCATGTCCATGGACCCTGCCTTGCCATAGGACTCTTGCCCCCAATCACCATTGACAGTGATGGCTTCAGGAATTGGATGCGACATTCGTGTCAGGTGAAGGTGCCAGTGACAAATAGAAAGCGGAACATGAATGCAGGTGTAAGGAAGTAAGCCTGATGCCCCACGGATAGCTTGTTACCAAGACACTATCAAGAAGGCTGATCCTCTTGACCTGATTTTTCCTGTCTTCATTTATCAGCATACTCATTTGACAGCGTGCTAATGCATAGCAACAAGTGAAGACAGCTTCCTCTTCTCTCTCCACAGTGGAGAACTTCCGATGGCTTCTATCACTGTAGGAAGAAACTGTCAATTCACAAGCATGTACTGCCTTCAGGAAAGCAGTCATAGGCTCTCGTGAGCTTCCCCTGTGAACTTAGCAGTAGAGGCACTGGCTTGCTTCCCTTCTGAGTCACTGTATTCAGGTCCTTTGTAATGCATGCAGTTTAGTGGCTGAAAGCATAGACTTTTACAATAGGTTCATAAAAGATGATAGATTTATGAATAGGTATATAGATGATATAGATAGAATGAACATGTAGATATATAGATAGAATGAATTGGTAGATAGGTGGATAGGTGATTAATAGATAGATAGAGATGACACATAAACAAACAAAATGTTCTTGGCACACTAACACACACACACACACACACACACACACACACACACACACACAATATTTCCAAATGCTATCTCAATATTATCCCAGTTAACTTTTTGTTTAAAATGGTCAGTTCTCCCTATATGTTTTAGCAATACAGAATATTTTTCCTGTTTTGTGCATGTCAATTTTTTTCTTATTACATAAAGATGATTCTTTCAATTATGAGAGTCATCTGAATAAACTGAGCTTAAAGGTCACACCATATGCAGCCAGGCTGGGAGCCCAGGTTCCCATCTCTGTTCACGGCAGTCTTCCAGTTGCAAACACTTAGCAGACTGTCAGCACTCAGAGGTCCAGATTGCAGACTTAGTTTGTCCAGGCTTGAAGAGAGATGTTTTTGCACCCACCCCTTCCTCAGCATCTTCAGGTTTTACCCAGTGAGCCACACAGTGAGCAACACAGCAGCAAAGCACCATGAGAGCCTGTTGCTGTAGAGATGACAAACAGCTAGAATATTAAGATCCGTGTGTGAAAACGGTTATAAAAATGTTTCAGTAATGACACAGGACATTCGAGTGTGGCTCCTTTATAAAACATGAATAGGAAAGGCTGCCCCGAGCCCATGACAACTGAGCTGAAACCTGTATGTTACAGACAAGACAGCCCTGAAAACTTGGAGTCTGAATATTTCAGAGAGCAATCACAGAAGCCCCACAGTGGAAATCACTCAGCTTAGCTTACTAAGGGACAGAAGAAAGGCTAGTGTGTCCGAACACCGCAGGAAACCACGCAGGAATGCTAGTGTAGTACTGATGTGCTCGAGGACCTGGACTAAGGGGGAGTAACAGAAGAGAGTGGCTTGAAATTAGAACCAACAGAGACCATCAGTGCAATAATTTGAGCCACGGAAAAGGTTGGCAAAAAGCATAGGACTAGCTTCTATATGTTTGGACATATATGTTGCAGACAAAAGGTAGAATGCCATAAAATAAAGAAGAAGGGCTTACATAGACATGGGGAAGGTGGGCCTGGATGAACAAAATTAATAGATTTAATGTCTGGATCATATAAAGTTTTACATAGCTAGTAAATATCCAAATGATAGACATAATATGTTGGCAGTAGTGTGTGTTTTTGTGTGTAAGTAGAAAGGTTTCCTTAAAGATAATTTTTAAATATGTCCCATCAAGTAATTACACCAATGTAACAAATGCCTCACAGTGTTTTACATTAAGTCAGTATTTGGCATTCTGCTGTAAGCTTTTGTGGTGGGTCCTGTTTCAATAGCTTCAAACATAGAAAAAGAAGACTGTTCATATATAACCATACAGCCATTCTCAAAATCAGATGATAGAAATCAATTCAATGCTATCATGAAACTGGTCATGACCAGTTGTCTCCCATCTTACCCTCTCCCTGATGTGTTACTTCTTCAGGTTCAGCCTCTGGTCCGAGGCTGCATAGCACATGTGCTCAGTTGCCACTTCTCTGTTTCCTCTTTACTTGAAATATCCCCCAACCTTTCTGCGTGCTTCTTGGTCTTGATCTTCCTAGGGAGCACAGGAGGTTACTTTGTAGACTGAAGCCCACATCACTGTTTTGTTTTCTTTTTAAATCCTGGTTAGATTCAGGTTATCCATCTTCAACATGAATATCGGAGAAGCAACACATTGTCGGAATGCCATATCAGGGGTCTATTAGCTGCTTCTGTTATTGGTAACTTTCAACACTTGGGGCAGGGGTGTTCAATCTATTCTTGCTGGAAAGCTACTTTCCATTCCTTTTCTAATTAACAAATTTGCAGAGAAACATTTTATTACTATTAAACATCCTGTTTCCTATTAAGTGTTTATCCCCTATTTTTTTTTTGACTAACTTTTTTTTGTTTTTGCATTGCCATAAAATTGAAAACGTTTTTACTCCCCAAATTTTAACTATAGTTATGGGTTAGCATTTCCTTGAAATACATTTTCAATTAATGACTTATTGAGATAAACTATTTCTACTTTTGAATTTCAATTAGTATAAATGCTTTGGTGAAGTGTTAAATTCACTATATAAAGCAAAAAGGGAAGACATACTCATAAGGTTAAAAACATCAACCTTTGATTTTTCCATTTTCAAGATCAGCCTTTGTACTCTGTCTTTGAAGCTTCGTGAGCCTTTTGACATTGAGTAACACCAACCTGCTGCTGCATCAAAAAATAAAATCTTCAGTAAAAAAAAAAAAGCGTTGGTCCACACAGTCTAGAGATGTTTCTGTCATGTCTACCTATCACCAGGGGCCAGGGACTGCTGCCAATACAGATAGAAATCAGAGAACGTTGGTGTTTCTAGTGCGGTGGTGTAAAATGCAGACTTTGAAACTTATATTTGCTTCAGGAAGTATGAAAATAAAATGAATGCAAACCAGGTTGTTAAATACCCTGTCTCCTCAAAGATGCCCAAAGACTACTTAATTAATTTTTGTTACTTTACTGGAAGTGTAGGATATTCGTTTTTATATGATATTCCACAGTAGATTGAAAGAATAAGAGAAAGGCATTAAATAGAGTATAGGTAGATTGCTTCATCTTAGATGCCTTATTAAACAAGTCGGCTTAGCAAATATTTGTTTGGAGCATTTTACACACCAGAGTCTAGCCAAGCAGCACATCAGACACATGCTTTGACTCCTCAAGCATCTCATCGCCTCTGACTGCTCCAAACACGTAGAGGGATATAGAAATCGTCTTTAAATGCCAAACACCCACAGAATTAGAAGAGGAAAAATAAAAGTAGTCATAACAAATCCAGAAAAGGAATAGGCAGTAGGGAACGGAGTTGAACATAGCAGCCATGAACCGACAAGGATCCTATGAGTCGTGGATCGTTGGATGATGCAGCCCACAGAGTAGAGGGTGGAAGTCATGCTCGCTGCACTCCAGTTGGCTCCATCTCTCCTGCCAAGGGCATGGAAGATGCTTCTTTCTGTTGCTGCCTGGGCCCGGGCCTTATGCCAGGCTACGTTCCTGGGAAATTAAGAGATACCCACCCCCTCCGCCCCCAAGGAAGCGACTGAACTTAGATCCCAGTATGGCCAGCATTATTCTGTGGCTCAAGGACAGGACCTCCACCAAGCTCACACGGCAGCTTTGGCTCGTTCCTAAAACAACGTATCAACCCGGCAAACACTGCTTTAAATTCTCAAACTAAGACAATGAGAAACAGAAGAAAGGAGAATAGTAGTAGCTCATGAAAGGTGGGGGAAAATGAATGGGAAGATAAAATGTCAGCTTCAAAGAAGAAAGAGAAGAGAGACTAGAAGCAGCACAGTATCTGGAGGAGCTTTGAACAGTTTTCCGGTCTTGGGGTTAGCAATACAAACCAACACTGCATTAGGCTTGTCAATACCTCATCAAGGAAGCGGGGAAGGATTATTTTAGGCCTCATCTTTGCTGGAGGGACTATTGACAGTTAACTGTAGCTGGGGGAAAAGGCATCACTTTCTTCAGTGGGGTATCCACTGGTAAGTTGTCTATGCTCTGGTAAGTAACTTCCGCCATCCCCGTGCTTATGAAAGCAACCCTGACTATACTCAGTATATCTCACATCCATACAAGACATGAACATAGGCGAAGGATTTCTCAGGAAGAGGATAGTTTTAGCATGAGGAATAAAGATGAGAGAGGGTAATTGCAATGAAATTTTATATCTTTCTCACTCTCTATATCAAATTCCCAGTGATTTTGGAACAGCAGTAAGCATTTTGATTCTCTGAGCTAATCATCAACCTGCGGTGTAGGTGTTATCATTATCTAATAAAAGAAATAACAGTTAATCAAGGACGCGAGCCTAGGCAGTTCAGGTCATAACCTCTTCCCAAGCTCCCATCCCCTACCCCTAACATGCCCATCTCCATTAGTCAGTGCTCCTAGGACTGAAGAACAACCCAGACCAAATCAAAACCAAAACTAAAACCAAAACCAAATCCTGTGGTCCAAACCCTCATTGCTGAAGAACAAGAGAGAATCAAGGAAACAAATCAAGGTTTGAAATGCGGCTTCATTCAAGATGAAATGACAGAGAATAAATTTTTAATGCTTATAATAAACATGTACAGGGCATTAAAAATACAGACCGATGGGAAATGCCGGATTTATAAGATTAAACATTGAGAGAAGAGATATCACTTCTATCCTTAAACATAATAAAACATTATACATTGACTCATTTAAGTATATATATTGTGCCACCTTATAATTATACTAGAATTACAATGCATATCTTTTATAATTATCTAACTTAGTTACTTTTTATTTGAGTCATTTTTGTCATATGAATAGTTTGGGCAGGTTTTCTAGGATGTACTTTTCTTTCCATGAGACTTCCTGACATTTTGACCCAAATTGCCTCCAATCTTTCCTTCCTTTTTTTTTTCCCCCAATGCCTTTGAGATCTTCCCATCATTGTGCTGTGTGCAGTAGAAACTATTTTATTACGCTACTGAGCATTTCATTATCTTTGTGTGTTGGGTCTTTATTCCTATACCATCCAAGGCATTCAGTTCCCAGAGTTTTTTGGGGACCATACATACCCTACTATTTAAACCAACATACTTTTATTTTCTTTTACCCTGTTAAATCCCTGCAGGTAGAGTTCTGGGTTGTGTGGTAAATGTTTGCCCAGCACCTTAATAAAATAGATGCACTGGTGTCTAAAGATGGCTGTTCCCAGTCTGTCTTCCCACCCGGGATTTTCGTGAATTCCCACTGGCAGCATTTGCCTTTAGTGGCTTGGTTTTCTGTTTACTGTTTATAGTTGGTCTCATGGGTGTGCTGTGGCTTTGAGCTGCCTTTGCTGAGTGACTCATCATGTAGGGCGAATTCTGTGTCCTAGTTTGGCATTTGGCTCACCATCCTTTCTGCTGTATTATCATCCGTAGAATTATTTACACACTGCTATTAATTAATGAAATTTAACAATATTTTTACATAGTATAAATGATTTGGCACATTGTTATTTAGTGAACATTTTGTCTTTGTCTATTGCTTATTTTTAATTTTTGACATTCTATATAACAGGGAAATATTTTTAAATTTGGATGAAATCTAGTCCTTAAATTTTATTTAAATAAAATTGGTCAAGTTTTTGGAACAGAAACTAAGGACCTTTGTTTGAATTAGCAGGGTTTTCTCCTTTCTCATTTTTTATCATAAAAGTTTATTGCTTTTATTTATATCTTATTATATTTAAGTTTGTGGTTTATTTTCATTTACCATTTATACCATGGAAAGCATATGTAAATATTAATCTTATCAAGTATAGAAATTCAGCTTTCTCAGTATGCTTTGTTTAACAGACCAGTATTTACCTATTGCAACTGAAGTTTTGCGTTCATTAAAAATCACAATTGACTGTGTATAGAAGAGCATGTTTCTTCAATATTTTATTTATTACAAAATGTACTTGTGAATCTTAGTATTAAACTCATACTTTCTAATTTACTGTAGCTCTCTAGGTCTTGAAATCAGGTAGAATTCTTTTTATTTTATTTTTTTTTTTAATTCATTATTTCAGGGTCTTAAAACTTGCCATTACATGTAAATTCTAAAGTTTGTCTGTGGCTACTTAAAACCTTTCAAGAATTTCCAGTGAGATTATATTCCACTTCCAGGTCTCCTGGAAAATGAAATCTCTTCAGTGTTTACTACTCAAGCTCACAAATACTATGTACTTCTCTTCCGCCCCTCCTTCTCCCTCTCTCCCCTTCCCTGCCTCCCCTCCCTCTTTCCTTCCCTCTGTTCTTTTTTGTTTTTACAATCCAATGGGAAATTATTTATTTTATTGTTTTTATTGAGACTAGATTTTTTTATACAGTATTCTCTGATTATGGTTTCCTCCCCCAACTTCCAGCCCCTGACCACTCACTAACCTAGTGCTACATCCTTTCTTGTCCTCACTCACCAGGGTACAAAGAAGCATCTAAAAATAGTAAAACAAAACAAAATAAAACGACACAAACAAAACACAGTAGAGCAAAGCAAATGGATGAAAAAAAAATAGAAGAACCAAAACAAAACAAAACAAAACAAAAAAAACTCAAGAAACACTATAAACACACGTTCTCACACACAGAAGTCCCATAAAACCACAAAACTGTCCACTATAATATATACATAAAGGAAAATATATACATGTAAGGAAAAAAAGGTAGTCTTTTCAGAGCATCATGTGTCAAAGAACTTCCCAAATTGTGACTGACTTTGTTTTATGAATCCTTTGATTTCTTGCTCAATCCTATTTGATGGCTTAAGTATTTATACCTGTGTTCATCAGAAATGTTAGCATTATCATTTGCTGGCAGCATCTTCTGTAGTTTTAGGGTCAGGACAGCCCTGGCCTCTAACTGGGGACAGAGGCTTTAATGAAGAGTGTTCTCTGAGTTGACATCATTTCTTCCTTAAAGCTTCCAGCTTGCAGTGCATCCTTCTACTCCGAAGCCCAAATGCTACAATGTATTTCACAGTCAAGTCATCTCCATTTCTTTTTCAAAGAGTGTCTATTTCATGCCTCTCAGGATGTTTGCCCATGGATCCCTATTGTTGAAAGGAAGAGAATTAATTCAATTGTAGTATTATACTGTTTAAGTGTCAAAGTTTCTAAAATGAGATTTCTTTTTATATCCTAATTTTGACCCATTGTGGTCTCCGTTCATGAAATTCCCGCTCTCCCTCTCAATTTCATTTGATAATCTATGCATTTGTCCCACTTCCTTTTACTTCTAAGAATACTCTTTGTTTTCCTTTATTGGTTTCTTAAGTAAAAGATCATGACTGGAAGAATTTATAAAATTTTCTAACCTAACGGCCACTCTAGGTGTCCCTATATGCATTTCTTTCTAACGACCATTTTAACAACACTGGGCATTTTGTTGTTTTCAGCTACTTCCTGTTTAAAATACTTTATAATCCTATTTCTTCATCTTTGAACCATGGGGCATCTGGAAATATAGAGTGTAATTCAGAATATCTGGAGATTTCCTAGATTTCTTTCTGTTTATTAAGTTTTTCATAGTTAAGCTTTTCTAAGGTCTCATGGTTCATTTGATTTTTATTCTCTTATGTTTGTTGTGATTTGATTTATGAACCTGAATATCATATAATTCTGTGATTGTTCCTTGTGTACTTAAAAATTCTTTATATTCTTCTGTGATAGTTCTGTTCTATTGTTAATTACAATATAGAGTCATTTGTCAGTGTTTTTCAGTCTCCTGTAACCTTACTGTTTTTTTTTTCTACATTCTATATTAAGTATTGAGAGAAAACTACTGAGGTTTTCAAGTATAATTATGAAATCTTCTGTGTTTATATATTCAGACACAGTTTTCAGATGGATATACATTTAGGATTTTTTTTTTATTATTCTTAGTTGATCTTTTTCATTTTTAAGTACTCTTGCAGCCTGGAAATATCCAAGTTACACTGCCCAAGGTGATTATGACTTATAGTGGGCGGTGACCACCGAACTTCAGTTCTTGCGTTATGAAACTGAGCCTTTGTTGATTAAAAAGTAAATAACAGATGAATCAAGCAGACAGACAGTGATAGAAAACTCAAGACTTCGAGGCTGCAGACAGGGAAATGACTCTGAGGAGAGGCTCCGACAATGAGGTAAAGTGCTGCAGGCTGATGTGGAACCCAGCTAGCCAGGGACAGAAGCAGAGCTGAAGTCCTTGTATTATGCAGGCTGGAATCCTGCCCTAACTGAAATATGTCTGTAGGTCGGTTGCACTGCATAATTGTAATTGAGTTCTTAAGTTTATAGGTAGGGTGTATGGTAGAGGTCGAAAGTCAGTTACTTTTACCTGAAGTACTCAACACAAGCTGTCTATATAGGAAGGCCTCCCGTGGTGTGGAAAAGTGGAACAAAAGAAGCTATGAGGTCATTTTCAGTAAAGGAATAAATGATTTACTGAGCAGACTTTGATGCAATCTTCATTTCACATCATGAAACATTTACTATTAATGTGATTCCGCGTTTCCTTTCCGGCGCAATCACTTCAACAATTAGTGACTATTTTTTAGTTTTTCATGCAGTTTCACCCAAAAGCTTCCTGTTAAGTGCCTCAGGAGTATGCGCATGCATCCATGGGCAGGGCCCGCATGCCGTTCTGTGAATAGAAGATTGCTTGCCGCCACCTCTTTAAGAGAAAAGGCCGGTGGCACACACACCTGGTGTGAAGTCTTTAGTAGTTATTCTTTCTTTCGCGCCTTACCCCTAAAGTGGCAATGGCATAGGATGAAAATGGAGACGATGCTCCTCCGGCAAGTTCATCTGCTTGGAAATCTCCCATTTGTTTGTGTCTTTGGTTGCCTTTCGTTTGTAGTGCTGTAGTAGACCTGGGGGTTTTCACAGCCGTCCTTCTTAATATGATTTACAGAGTCTGCACAGAGAGCATTTGACAAAATCTATTTTTGGTCTCGGTTGCAGAGTCGCTAATTTGCATCGCCTCGCGGGTCACCATGGCCTAAATTGATCCGCACCAACCTGGCTCATTTTAAATCACTCAGGGTTTGCCTATGTGCATACAGAACAAAACACTTCCTGTACCTCAGAGGCTGCAAAATCAATCCCAAGGAAATTAAAGCGATCTAGATGAGTTCTTCAAATACAAGTGTGCTCTGTTGTTTTGTTCAAAATTGAGAGGAGTCTCAAACTAAAATGCTGTAACCACCTAACCAACTACTAACCAACCACCTAGACCATATTTGTACCACTTACATGTGGTACAAAACATGCTTTCCTGCTTAACATGTGATTAATATTCTATTTAGCAACAGAAACGAATCTCATTAATCAATTCATATTACCTTTTATTGTATTTTGAGCATATTTGTCAAATTTTTGGCACAAGGGAAAATTTTTATTTGTTTTATTGTTGTCTAATTGCTCTGGCTAGGACTTTGAGTACTATACTGAATAAGTCAGGAGAGAGTAGGCAACCTTGTCTAGTCCCTGATTTTAGTGGGATTATTTCAAGTTCCTCTCCATTTAGTTTGATGTTGGCTACTAGTTTGCTGTATACTGCTTTTACCTTGTTTAGGTATGGGCCTTGAATTCCTGATCTTTCTAAGACTTTTATCATGAAAGGGTATTAGATCTTGTCAAATGCTTTCTCTGCATCCAATGAAATGATCATGTGTTTTTTTTTTCTTTGAGTTTGTTTATATAGTGGATTACATTGATGGATTTCCATATATTGAACCATCCCTGCATTCCTGGATGAAGCCTACTTGATCATGATGGATTATCATTTTGATGTGTTCTTGGATTTGAGCTGCGAGAATTTTGTTGAGTATATTTTGCATTGATATTCATAAAGGAAATTGATCTGAAGTTCTCTTTCTTTGTTGTGTCTTTGTATGGTTTAGGTATAAGCATGATTGTGGTTTCATAGAATGAATTGGGTAGTGTTCCTTCTATTTCTATTTTGTGGAATAGTTTGAAGAGTATGGGCTTTAGGTCTTTGAAGGTCTGATAGAACTCTACCCTAAACCCATCTGGTCCTGAGCTTTTTTTGGTTGGGAGACTATTGATGACTGCTTCTATTTCTTTAGGGGTTGTGGGACTGTTTAGATGGTTTATCTGACCCTGATTTAACTTTGGTACCTGGTATCTGTCTAGAAAATTCTCCATTTCATCCAGATTTTCTTAAACCTAGTATAAACTTTTGTAGTAGGATCTGATGATTTTTTGAATTTCCATGGTTTCCGTTGTTAGGCTTCCCTTTTCATTTCTGATTTTATTAATTTGGATACTGTCTCTGTGCCCTCTGGTTAGTCTGGCTAAGGGTTTATCTATCTTGTTGACTGTCACGAAGAACCAGCTCCTGGTTTTGTTGATTCTTTGTATAGTTCTTTTTGTTTCTACTTGATTGATTTCAGCCCTGAGTTTAATTGCTTCCGGCTGTCTATTCATCTTGGGTGTATTTGCTTCATTTTGTTTTAGAGCTTACAGGTGTGCTGTTAAGCTGGTAGTGTATGCTCTCTCCAGTTTCTTTTTGGAGGCACTCAGGGCTATGAGTTTTCCTCTTAGTACTGCTTTCAATGTGTCCTATAAGTTTGGGTACGTTGTGCCTTCATTTCCATTGAATTTTAAAAAGTCTTTAATTTCTTTCCTTATTTCTTCCTTGACCAAGTTATCACTGAGTAGAGTGCTGTTCAGTTTCCATGTGTATGTGGGCTTTCTATTGTTTTTGTTGTTATTGAAGATCAGCCTTAGTTTGTGGTGGTCTGATAGGATGCATGGGATCTTCATGTATCTGTTGAGGCCTGTTTTGTGACTGATTATATGGTCAATTTTGGAGAAGGTACCATGAGATGCTGAGAAGAAGGTATATTCTTTTGTTTTAGGATGAAATGTTCTGTAGATATCTGTTAAATCCATTTGGTTCAAAACTTCTGTTAGTTTCACTATGTCTCTGTTTAGTTTCTGTTTCTATGATCTGTCCATTGATGAGAGTGGGGTGTTGAAGTCTCCCACTAATATTATGTGAGGTGCAATGTGTGCTTTGATCTTTAGTAAAGTTGGAAGGCTGGAGTTACTATTCTATTGCTGGGACCTGATAGAGCTGTAATGTAGTCCAGCTGTATGCACAAGACAAACAGTTTAAAGGTTCTGACTCATTCATTGCAGTTTTGGCTTGAAAAGTGCATCTATGGATCAGAGTGTGTACATCCAAAGAGTGATCCAGGGCACTGTACAACTGCATTTGCTCCCTGGCATCCTGCATCAATTCCGTTTGTCAGAACCCATGTCACCTGTTCTGATTAGTTGCTTGAGTCATTTAACTCTTAAACATTTAGACCAATTCCCTTGCTTTCCCAGCTTTTTATGGAATGCACAACAGAGTGAGGGTTAGCTTTAGCATGACAGAACTTGCAATCGTTTAAGGGGTGACTAAAATATAGATATTTGGAAAAATTTCAAGGTTAAAAAAAAAAAAAACAAAACTCCAAATAAACCAAAAACCAAACCAAACCAAACCAAACCAACCAACCAAACCAACAAAAAACTAGGAACTCCAGACACACTTTGTAATGAAGGTTGACCTCTAGTTCATAATCCTCCTGCCTCAAATCCTACAGGGGTTTCAGCCTTTATGGATATACACAGTTTGTCTTCTCTGCTTTGAGTTCATATTTTACTTTAAATTGGAGATCTCAAGTGGGTGTTCCATGCCACAGATTTATTTTCATGACATCTTTTCTGTCCAGTTGATGGCTGTTTCTTGTTAATCTTCAGCATGGCACTTGGGTTGCCACTTATCCATTCTCATTTCACAGTGGTTTTTCTTTGTTTCATTTTTATAAACATGTCCTCCTCTTTTATAGATATGACACATCTTTGCCAAATGTATCAAGTACCAGTTTTCTATTCCTTTTCCTCAGTTATTACAAAATATTTTTTTAGAATTATATCTTCTTCTTTATCTATGAAATGATGTATCAACACTCTTTCCTTGCAATGATTTCAAAACTTTTCCCACAACTTTCTTCTACTTGCTGTGTGCATGAAACCGAACTCTACAGAGGACTGGAATTTATCAGTAAGATATATTTATAAGTTGTCTTTGTGTCCCTGATTTCATATTTATGTGACAGTGGGAGGCCATTTGGGTCTACATCTATGTGGCATGGTGATATTCAAAATGCCTAACCTCTTCCTGAGCTCTTCTTGGGGGCATCATGTGACTTTTCTGAGATGTATTAAAAACAACAACAACAAAACCCCACTCATTGGCACCATATAGAGAGGCAACTTGTAGATAAAAAAAAAAAAAAAAAAAAAAAAAAAAAAAAAAAAAAAAAAAAAAGAAAAAAGAAAAAAAAGAAAGAAAATCCACCCAAGTCTAGCTTTGTGAACCACTGAACCACCGAGTTTATTGGGGTTACTCACAAGAACATGAATGCTGGAAAGGCATCTATACCACCAGGAAATATCCTTGGTTACTTATACATACCTGAAGAGTCCCATCCACCCACAGTACAGTGGCATCAAGGAGTTTCCTGGCTAATGTACGAGTAGCTATACAACCAAAGTAAATGATTTACCCTTTACATAGTCTCAAATAAGGGAGGAATCTCATAAGGGCTCTTGAACCTTGGAATTCTCATGAGCCCCTTGAATCTCTTTAGGTCTGAGATTCTCACAAGTCTCCACATGGATTGCCCTGAGGAGATAGTAGGCCTTACCTCATGAATGTCCCAGGAGATTCAAGATGTCTATGGTCATATAAAACGGAGGAAATAGCTTATGAGAATTAGGATGTGACATTCCCCATATCTGTTGTTTCTGGACCTCAGAAATGTCAGCAATGATAATTCTTACTCTGTCTTAAAACTAGAGCCTTTTCAGTCCCCCAGCATCCTTTTCTTTTTCTCCTCAATGGACTCTTATTAGTGAAAAGTATTCTTTCTAGAATATGGTATAATCACTACCCCTCAATTTTCTTCTATTTGCTTTTTAAATTGCTCTGTATCTTGTAGAGTCTTAATTATAAATATAAGAGATGCAATACAGGGAAGGTAAAACCACCCCTTGGTGCTATGACATGAGTCCCTGGGGGGGGATTTATGCCTCCATTGTCTTAAAACCAACTGGTTATGCCTGTTTTTAGAGACTGGAATCTGAAAAGTGGTTTCTTTACTTCTACGTCAATAGTTCTCACTTTAAACTATAGCCCCAGTGACTTCTAGCTCATTGTATCGCCCCACAGAGTTGCTTCCAGTTGCAACTCTGCTAAGCAGACTATCCAAGAGCAAAGCTGTAATGAACAAGAGTGAGAAGCCAAGCCCAGGGCATTCTACTTTAAAATAATAATTTGGAACCATGGATGTAGCTCGGGAGAAGAGCGTCTGCCTAGCATGCATGAAGTCCTGGAGTCAATCTACACTACTGAAAACAAAAAGGATAATTGCCAGACCTGGTGCTATTTACCATCACTAATAATGTCAGTGTATCTTATAATTAAAGAAACACACCCAAAAGGTCAGTACATCATAATTGAAACTTAGACTATCACAGTCATGGGACACTCATTTGTAGCAGCCCTGACCCCTGAAACTGAAAGTTGGGTACTATTGAGTATGTTATCCAGCAGGAGAAACTCACACACCACCCTTCACCTCCTCCTTGTTCTTTCTCCAAATCTGTATCGTTGCCATGGCAACCAATCAGTCCTCTCCTATGATCACCCTTCCAATCTTTCCTAATGACCACCGCCATCCTACTTCAATTGCTTCAGAGATGGTCCCACATCGCTGAGTCTTCCTCGTTCAATCTTCACAATCATCTGACCAATCATTTTGAAACAGAATTCTGAGCATACTGCTTCCCTGCCTAAAAGCCTTCAAAGCTACAAGGCTGTAGTCCCGAATACAGGTAGGCTTCGTCTGACACGGCTGCCAGACTCGGAGCCCTGCTTCATCTGTAACTTCTGCCCTCACAGCCTCTCTTTTCACCTCCTGGTTCAGAGTGACAGACACATCCAGGCACGTGACTACCAGATGGCTTTGTCTCGGCACAGCAGAAAAGGGCCATACACACGCAAAAACTGGATTTTTCTAAGAAAGAGGGCCTGACTCCAGAGAGGGCAGCTCCACAATGACTTTAGTAATCCTTGACTACTGACTGTACACATCGGTGTCTAGTGCGTTTTAGCGAATGTGGTACGAACTTAATTCTTAACCTCTGAGGTCAGATGAGATGAGAAGCCACTTCCAAGGTTAGGTAGCAAATGTGACATCTATCGTGGAGGCACTCAACCTGAAGAAAATCAATTGCCATGTCTTGAGCTGCTCTAAAGGACAGATGGAAGGAGCAAGAAATTGATGGGCCTGACCAACAGTCAATATGGCCACAAGGCTTCTAGCAGTCTTGTGAGTAAAGTCGTACCTGGGCACTCACTCCACTGAGCTTTGAGATGGTTGAGGCACCTGGTAGCAGAACCTTTCTGTGTTGGGCACTATCCAAATTCTTGCCCCAGAAAAACTGAGAAGATAAACGTCTATTATTTTAGCCTTTCTAATTTGTTATATAGTGTTAGGTAACTAACACAACCACTACCCAAAGAGAGTGATTTTTCACCATGCCCAGCAACCCAGCCAGAGTTCCCAATTATCTTTGTACTAGTTCATTCATAAACACAAATGATGGCTAAGAGGTTTATGAAAAAAATAGATGCAATGTGATGGCTAACATCATTTTCTCTATGACCGTGACGACCATAATGATACCATGCAGTCGAGGCAAGACAGTGGAACAATTGCTTCAGGGCTTTGAAAACTCATTATATCAACATTAGAACTGTGACTGTCCTGGGTTATATTTGGCTGATAATATTTGGTTAGCTAGGAAGATTTCATATAAAAATTATTAAGATAGATTTATATTGTTAAGAGAGTTAACAAACATCTAAATATATACCACCAAGGTCTATTGAATCTGATAATGCAGCACTGGGCCTCACACTACTAACTTCCTCTCACTAGTTAATACTTTGAGAAACTTCCTACTGTGCACTCTCAAATGAGGATTCAGGCCAGGAAACAGACAGGAAGTTGGTCCCAAGAGAAAACAGACTTGAAAAAAGTGCCTCCATAGAATATTCCCAGGCATGAGAGCAGCCAATATCAACACAAACAAGCCAAACCAACCAACCAACCAACCAACCCTTACAAAATAAAAACAAAATAAAACCAAAACTGAAACACTCCCACACCCCCAAGGGAAAAAAATTAAATCAACCCTAACACACAATTAAAGCCATTAAAATTCAGCATGTTTAAACTGGAAAACATCCCCTTTTCTTTACCAGTCTTGCCTTTCAAGGCACATTGCTACATCTTCTCACTTGCATCATATGTCATATGCCATACATTTATGTCACACGCAGTGCAGTCTTCAGGACAGAGTCTGGCTCTGTCTCCGGATTTGCGTCAGAGGTACTGTTGGAGTCGCACACTTTGCATCACCTGCTTTGTGAAACTGCCTGCATATCACCCTGACTCCATCTTCTGATTTTGTCCCCTACCAAACATAGCACAACCCCGTTGTGAAAAAATCACATAGATTGGTGTCTATACTTCAAGTAATGAAAAGGCCCCAGACTCTGATCTATAAATTGACATAGGAGATTGTCGGCAACCTGCAGGAGGGCATTCATTGAGCGGGCAATGTGCGAGTAACAGAGTATCAGCAGATTCTGTTTGGCCCCAAACTGGAACATCTTACCTCTAGAAGGATAGAAGTAATTTCCATGGAGCATGGATATAGGCTACTTGGCCCCCCCCCCAAAAAAAAATTAAAAGGCATTTATTATGTGTTTCTTTGTTGCTTCTGTAGGCTCTATTCAACGTGAAGATACTTGAAATTTTCCAGGTGAAATTGTATATGGGAACCACTAGATCAGTACCCTGGTTGGCAGGGAGTATTGAGGCGGACACTGTAGTAGAAGCCAACGTCTTAGAGTCCCTGGAACAGCTTTATTGGGAATGTCAGAAGTCCCAATGACCCTGGGGTCTCCCTCTGATTCTATTCCAAATTAAGTAGTTACCAGAACATTGCTCCAGCTCCAGCTGTTGGAGGGGAGGGAGAACAGAACATTTCGCCCAGCGTTGGGTAGACTGACCTACAGACAGATGAAAGGATGGCACGAAGCCCCTGATGAGTTGTTGTAAGAGATTTTAAATGTGGGAACAGGTGGCAGTAAAAATCATAGCCAGCTGAGAGCAAATCCTTACTGACCTCTGTCTACCTTTTTTAAAGTAGCCAAGGAAATGGGTTTGCCGTTTGTTGGTTGTGGTGGTGGTTTTTTTTTTTTTTCTTCGCTTTCTTTCTTTTTTTTGGTGGTTTCCTTAAATGCGAAGATTCTTGTAAAGTACTTCAAAAAATCCTACTCATTCTGAGCAGCTATGCGTAAACTTGAGACTGTACTTGGGTGAGACAATTCAGGCAAAGAAAATAAAAGTAGTATTCAAAGTATAATCCAATATGATTTACAATTTGCACCACTCAGCAATCCCAAATGGAAAATAAAAATATTTAATTGGGATAAAGATCTTTCCCTCAGGTGCTCAGTAAATCACCTAATTAAAAACTCCCTCTCTGAGAAATGCATGAAAAATTAAATCTGACAGGTGGGCTATTGAGTCTAAAACTCATAGTCGAATATGTCCGCGAAGATTTGAAACACGTAGTTTCTAGGGATGAGGCATGGTTCTTAAGAAAACGAATGGGAATGAGAGAACGGTAACTGAAGACTTAACAGATGGTTCAGGTCTCACTTTCTGAAAACTTTCTGATCTCCCTGAGCATCCTGCAGGCAAGGTGTTGTCGACATGCTCAGAGACCTCCCGAGGCTTGAGGAAGATATGATCAGTTTGAATTCCGACTTCCAGTCTAATTTTCTGCAAACTATGCTGAGGGAAAACTAACGCATGCTTTGAATTCCCCCACCCCTGGCCATTTCATCTAACAATAAAATATGAGTAAATCCCATAAAAAGGGGAGAAGGGATACAAACGCGACGCAGTCTTAGGTGAATCACATTAAGTACAGAACAAATGTATTTTATGGGTGGGGCGGGGTGGTGGAGATGGAAGAATCACAATTTATTATAGCATGTGCTCTGGAATTGTGAATAGGAGATGTGGCTCACAGTGCTCTCTACATGGTACCTCCCTGGAGTCGGAGGGTGCTGAGCTAAGGAGACATTAGACGTACAACAACGATTTGATCCTGTGTTCCTGTGGACAAGTTATGGTATAAACTTGGCCATGCTGAGCAACATAATCAGAGGACAATTGTGTGGTGGCAAATAGGCCTGGAGAAACAGGTGTGCTCCTCAGTGGGTCCAGGAAAAGAGCCGGAGAAGAAGCAGGAACAGAAGCCACAGGTAGATAGCGCATGCTCAGTACCAGGCACACTAGTTTGCACAATGGAGCCTTGCTTGCAGTGGTATCTCTAACACCTGAGGCTAAGGACCTTACACAAGTATTATGGGAAAGGCCCGGTGTGTTTTCGGATGGTTCTTCCACGGCCTTGTGGCGAAGTCACACTGTCAGTGAGAGCCTGCAGAATTTGCACGAGTCCTAGGGAACAACTGATGACATTTTTGGGGATGGATGGTCTGAGTGGTAGCATATGAGCTACTCCTCAGGTAATTTATTATGTTGGTCCTATCCAGGCGCAAGGGCAGTCGTCGTACTTCAGCTTCGCTGTAACTGTTCCACATTTTCAAATCTTATATTCTGTATTCATCCAATCACCTAAACAAAGATAACTTCGGATCTCATTTTGATTTTTTAGGGAAATGTACTCCAGATATGCTTCATGCATGCAAAAATGTGCTTTCTACTTGTTTTTTATATACGTATGTGCAAATTTAATAATACCACCAAGTGATGCTAATAATATAATAAAATTAAGAGACAAATCTGTATGATCCAGATGAAGCAATGAATGTTGCTAAAACTGGAAACTCTGTATCTCTGCAACTGATTGGCTTTCTCTTCATTGCAAAAGGCCAAAATATTATAAATTTTATATCACTCTTACGTTTAAAAATTATTTTCAACTCCATGAATCCTTAAAACTGCATTATTTTTTTTTTACTTGGTTTGAGTATTTCTAAATAAAATTATACCATATATTTTCCTATATAATTTTTTGTTTTACCTTTTTTATGTGATTCCATATTTTATATGGTCCATTCATTATTATGTTTAAATAATAATTTATATTATTTCTACATTTAACATATTTTATATATTAAATAATAAATTATAACTTTTAACTTTAAGGTATTAGAATTATATAAAAAGACTGCTAGTTTGCCTTTGTACTGTTGATAAAATCGGGGTTATGCCCAATTTTCCATTATTGTATGAGAATTCACGTGTGCATTCTCTTGCTCTTGGTATGGGTCCTTACTTGAGCCAGACAGTTCTACTCCTCAAAAATCTTCCCACGCACTAATTTTTCTTCCTATACTTATACCCTTCTGATAAATTTTCTATTTCATGTGTTGGCTCTTTCAATTCTAGCATTAATATATAGATTATTAGAAAATAATCCATATAAGATCATATTTTCTTATGAAATTCCGATTTTTACTATTTTATTTGAACATTATCATTTTCTGTTTCCTTTCTTCCTTCCTTCCTTCCTTCCTTTCTTATTTTTGCAACGGTGGCAGGCATACCTTATGCCAACTAGACAAGCTGTTCTACCACTGTGATCACCTGCAACCTGGCTATCATAGCTATTTAAAAGCCTATATTTACAGTTTCAATATGAGTCCTTTTAATGAATGGTGAAATCCATATGTGAAAAGAATAAAAAAATCAATGGGGTTGGAGAGATGGTTCAGCATTTAGGAGCACTTGTTGCTCTTGCAGAGGACCCAGGTTAGATTCCCAGCACCTACATAGTTGACAGCTGTCTGTAACTCCAGTTCTAGAGGATCCAATGTCCCCATCTGGTCCCAGCACTGCATACATGTGGTACTCAGACATCCAGGCAAAACACTGATTCATAGAAAATAAAGACAGATTTAAAATATATATATAAATCTAATTGATATTTAGTACATCTGAAACAATTCCTTCTTCTGTTTTATAACTTGGTTATTGGGAGGCTGTTCTGCCTAACCTGATCTGATGCAAGGAGGATCTATTAACTCAAATCTATTTCTGATTCAACTGTAACCGCAAGTTACAGATTTTCATGAGACTCAAATGAGACACTGCAGTATTTATGAAAGGTCTTTTCAAAATTCCCAGTTCAGAACTTCAAAGTTTGCCTTCTGTGCTTACTCTAAAATTTCTGAAAACTGACACTGGGCATGCCAGTGGCTCGTAGGGGCTCCTCTGACCTTTCTCTGCTTAAGTATCAAGCAAGCCCCTTGAGAGCAAACCCAGCTACGAGTGTGGAACTCACATTTTTAATGCTCTGTTCCTCAATTCTGGGTCGTTGATAGCACTGAAATCTAATTTTACAACACCAATAATCCCTTGCGGTTTCTAAGTCTCTACTAACTTCTTTCTTTCTAAACAAAAATCCTTTCCTTGAGTGTCTTATTTTTGTTTTTTCCCTTTTGCTCCATAAAACAACTGTTTACATTCTCTACGGAGGTCCAGCACTTGGAAAATATTGCTTATTCCCAATGGTCCATTTCTTGGAGGCCTTGGCACGTCTTGCTCTGGCTGCTTCTGTGGGCCACTGATGCTTTTAAACCAGTTTTATGAAATAAACTTTGACCTTTGTAATAGTTGTTGTCTCTAGAGGCGTCAGTCTTCTTTAGCCCTCAATTTCATAGTGACAGACAAATATTACAGTGCTTTGAATCTTATGTCAAGGTGTTATACAGGGTGATAGAGACCTTGATCCGTGTGTGCCGCCTGCCCCTGTGTCCTGACAGAACTGTCTCTTAGGAAAAACTTCCAGGGCTTTCAGAACAACCTTGTAATCCCTCACACCTTTTGGAAAGCATCCATGTATATTTCTCATCCTCGATATAAGAACAAAACTAAGTCACAAATGGGACTTTTTATTTTTCATACAGCTCCAAGTCTATTGAGGCAACCATACAAAACATGTCTTTTATAACTTTGTAGCTCAAAAACTGTATCCTACCACTTTACAGCAGTTTTCCAGGGCCCCACCAATGTCTGCTTGCTCTCCCCTCCCTGTGAGCATTGAAGCTTTGGATGACGGTATCCAATGATTTCCTTTCCTTGCTTCTTTATCAGTCTTATGAAAGCAGCCTCTTTGCAATGGGTAATGGTTTAACTGACCGGGAAAACAAGCGAGATACTTCAGCCTCACTGTATCTCAGGGTTTATCTGCACCAGCTCTCTACCCTGCTCCCCAGATTATTTTGTCACTCTTGCAATCTGTAGTGTGTCCAAGTGAATTATCCATACGATGCTTCCCAACCCCAACTTTCAGTGCCCGTGCTTGGGACTTTATTTGGAAACAAAGGAAGTCTTTTCAAATGTAGCCAATACCAGGCTCTGCAGATAAGACCATCCTAGACTAGGCAGCTGCATCAAAGAAAAGTTGTGCTGGATATATCAGACAGGCAGATGGGACTCTACTCAAGGACAACCAACAGAAGGAGGCATTTGAACTCAGCTTACTTGAAGCAAAAAGCAGGATAGCTTCTAAGCTGGTGGGAAAGGGCTGGAGAAGAACAAATTAGGTGACTGTGACCTGTTAATTAATTGTAACTTATCCAAGGCTCTCAGGCTTCCCACAGAGACTGGAAAATGGTGGCTAACTTCATAGATGGTTGTACATAAAGGAAGAGCTCCAGGTCACTGGGGAGGACATCCTGGGTTATAAAACTAATGAGAGACTCAGATGAGATTTACATTTCAAAGGGCTGAAAGAATTTAGTATTGATGGCTGTAGGGACATGCATTAAGAAAATGGAGGTTAATAGCCTGTAGCCTAAATGGCACCCATCTAAAATTTACTTAGACGGAGGCACCAAGAGAGCTATTTTGGTCACAGGAATCTTCAATCCAATGATAGTATTCCTATGCACAGGAGGAAGTGGCCCTGGGAAGACAGACACAAGAGGATAATGTATTGCCTCGGTCAGGATAGCAAGGATAGCCAATCCTTCCAGAAGCTTAGAGAACAGAAGCACATTCCCTGCTGGGGCTATTAGAAAAATCAACTGGCAACACTCCCGATCAGAGAAAAGTGTGTCTATTTCTCTCTTACTATAAAATACCAAATTCTTCAACTCATTAAAGACTCATCACAACTGCCATGTTTTCTATTCAATCCCTTGTCCTGTAGTTGATAGGATAAGCTAAAAGCTGTGGCTTTGTCCTTTACGTTATGTTGATAATGGCGACTGTAAGGATGTTACAACTGATACCTGTGTAGTGTTTGATGTATACCTTACCTCCTTGAGATAGAAATGTTCTCCATATTAGGGATACAGTAATACTGTATGACAGAAGTAAAGTCATGTACTTAACTATTTTTGTTATTTTACTGAATGCTTCTTTCATTCTCATATTGCCTTGAAGTTACTGTTATTCCGTGCATTTCTTTCTTGGTGCAAATGAATCAACAGCTATAACTAAAAACCATAGATACATAAGCAGACCCATTTAATTTTCCCCTTTAAAATTCCTTTTAGCATTATATAATTTGCTCTTAAATTATATATATATATATATATATATATATATATATATATATATATATAATTTAAGAAGGAATTCAAGACAACTTACTTAAATACTTTTAACCTTTAAGTAATTTCTAAGAGTCTATCTTACTTTTCAGAGTGCTTAGCTTAGCTCTCTGAACTTTGGACATGCCCAACTCGTGTGGAATGAGTACAGTTAACGCAAGTGTCAGCCCTGTCTGTCCTCTGATGCCCAGCTCTCGAGAGTCACAGTTTTCTTTAATGTTTTAATAGCGCAGCGAGGAGCAGCATGCAAGCCTCTCTTGTTCATACTGCTTCTCAGTAATATGGGTTGGGAGAGAGCTCCATGGTCCCTGGTACTGTGTTGCTTCCTTTGAACCACATATCTGCTTCACTGTGCAGCCCGTCTCCCGAGATCGTGCCACTCTTACAGAAAGGGGTACTGATGAGATCAACTTCTAGAACCGGCTTAGAAAATATAGCGGGTTAAAAGCATCCTGAAAGATTCACATGTCCATCCGTCATTCAGGACACACACAGGCAAATGGGGCGTTTTCTGACACTGTCTTGGGCACTTGAAAGGACAACAGACAAAAGTCTCCTTGGTTGGGCAGCGACTTAGGAAAACATCAGACTCACATGGGCTCATGATAAACGTAAAGTTACAGTTGGGTAAGTGCAATAAAGAAAAGTCTGTGAAGGATCCGATACTGTGGCACTGGGTTTGAACTAAAAGCACTAACCCAACCAACATGGACGAAGATGAGGAGAAGAGGAAAACCATTGTCAATATACGCAAACAGATGGCACCGAGGGCAACAGCATGCTCTAGCAACTGTAAGTGAGCCTGTGAGCTGGACATATATGTCAATCAAGGAAAACAGGACAACTGGCTACAATAGAAGTGCGTGACTGATGCTGCCAAGTTCTATTGACTGCTTTGGATGGAATCTGTCTCTCCCCTTTAATTACATTAGCCTAAGCTTTGATGCATTGCTTTCCTTTATTGAATAAACTTTAGGCATTTTCTTTTACAAGTTGGAAGCTTAGCTGGGAAGGTCTTACCCTAAGAGCACCATCTCTTTTATCCATTCCCCATCAAACTTATTTATTTATTTATTTATTTATTTATTTATTTATTTTGGGTATTTTCTTTATTTACACTTCAAACGTTATCCCCTTTTCCAGTTTCCCTCCCTCCCCGGAAACACCCTATCACATCCTCCCTCTCCCTGCTTCTGTGAGGGTGTTCCTCCACCCACCCACCCACCCACTCCCACCTCCCCGCCTTTGATTCCCCTATACTGGGGCACCGTCTTGGCAACAGCCTAGGTCGTTTGGGATTGTCCTTTTTGACCAACCCCTTTTATCAACTGGATACAACCCAGTCCCTGGCACTGAAAATTTAGTTTGGTGATGGCCCCGGTCCAGGACTCCATTTCTGTTATTATTTGGAGACTTCCTTAGGATCACCTTTATGTATTTTAGAGAGTTTCCAAACATTTCCACTCAAGTAGATTTCTTTATCACCTCAATTCTAGCTCTCTTCCTACTCATCCCCTCCCATAACCCTGTCTCCCCTTCACCTCCCCACCTGATCCTCCCATTTCAATCTATGCCCCTGCCTCCAGTCTACTATAAAATCTATTCTCTTTCCACCTCCCCCCAAGTTCCTTCCTCTACACATAATCTCTATGGCTCAATGAGTACAGCTTGGTTATCATGTATTCACTTAACAGCCTGAGTCACAACCATTAGGCAGAAGAGCTAATTGGGAGTCGCATGGATTTTGAAACCTTAAAAGCTCACCTCCAGTGACATATCTCTTCCATCCAAGGGCACACCTCCTAATCTTTTTTGGACAGTTCTACTAACTGGGGACCACGTATTCAACCAAATAAGCTCATAGGGCCATTCTCATTCAAACTACCACACTGAATAACAAATTCCAAAGATTAGTTGTGAGTCCAGAGGAGAGACGGTGATGGTTTGCAGGGAAAAGAGTATTGTGGTGAAGGTAGACATAGATCAGAAAAGCTTTTACTGTAGGATAGAACAGTTCATGTGGTTCTGCAAGGGGACAATGGAAAGCAAGAATGCAGAACTTGTTAAAATGATAAAGGCAACAAGTATGAGAAAAATCAATGTGTTGTACTCCAAACTAATGTATTGATCAAACTTCATTCTGTGATATTGAAGTTTCTTAGGCATTTTCTTTCTTTGGCCTGTTCCCTAAGCCTTTCTCTTTATAACTTTTTTTTTCTCCCTCTCAAAACCCCCTTCCCACCGTTTCATTTCTTTACATATTTCTTACTGTGCACAATTCTTTCCTAATACCTGAAATAGTAGAATTAGTATTGGGTATTTTGTCTCTAATCTGCCTTAATTTGGGGCCCAGCTATATAATAGCAGCAAATTTACAAGATCTTGCTAAAGTATCACAGTAATATGGCTAACTTAAAAAATATTAAAATCACATTTATACAATAGAAACCCATCATTTCTTAGATCAAATTCTTAGGCTTAGGCATCCTTCCTTAGAGCTTCACTGGAGGTGAACTTTTAAGGTCCCCAGGTGGTTGGGCCCTGTGAGGGAATGACGGGTGTGTTCACTTCCCCACTGAGTACAGTGGTATTCCAATATTGTAACTCACTCTTTGTGTTCTTACAGCTCAGTAGCTATGCATCAGCTGTAGAGTTTGCATCTGCCCACAAAAGCATTATCTTTTAAAAAAAAATTATTTTCTAGTTCTCATTGTATATTTAATGTCTTACTCTCAAAAATTTTAGCTGTGGTAATCCGAAACGACTTTGACACACTGCAAGTTAGCACACCAGTCGTCTATCAGAGTAAGGTTAATAAAGCGTCTTAATGAAGGATCACGTCCTAACCTAATGCTAGACATGTTTCTTTTTGTGTGTATGTTCTTTTGAAGGGATCATTCTTCTGTGGTAGAAGTTTCCATGACTCCGTATCCAAATTTCTTCACCAAGGCAGATAAGAAATTGGAAGAAATCATCGACCATCATGTAAGACTGACTTCCTTTTTTTAATTTAAAAAAATGAATATAATTACATTATTTTCACCCTTCCTTACTTCCCTCCAATTCTTTCCCTTCTCTCCTTCAAATACATAGCCTATATTTACTTAATTGTTGAAATGTGTGCATATATCATTATACAGCTGCTCAGTCTGTATCATGTACATGATCTCAGGGCCAAACACTTGGTATTGGATAAACAATTTTGGGCCTTTTCCCTAGGAAAGACTATTTTTTTCTAAATCTTAGCATTTATTATAATAATCTGTAGGGTTTTTTTTTTAAAAAAACTAGGGTTAAAACCTTATGATATTTCTCCCTTTGTATCAGCATGTCTTATAGTATCATCCCTGTTTAGATTGTGCGTAGGTAGCCATGTCGATGAGACTTCATGGGTATAGACTTCTTTGACATTCTAGGAATAGAGGTCGTTCTTCTATCAAATCACATAGACTAGCAGATTGGATTAGAAACAGATTCCTTCCTTTTGTTGATTCAGTGAAGTATACTTTGGAAACAAAGATCGACACTGACTTGGTGTGAAAAGGTGAGCAAAGCTCTTCCAAGCAACCAGGATCATGATGAACCCAGACATTGCTCTCTGAGTATTTGATAAAACAGACTTCAAACCAAGTCCAGTCAGAAGAGGTAGATAGATAAATGTGGAAAAATCAATCAAGAGGAAATGACAATTCTAAATATATATACACTAAAGACAGGCTTACCTAATTTTATAAAGCAATACAACTAGATCTATGCTTACAGATTAATGGAGAGCAAATAATACACCATTGAATTATAAAGGAAAGAAAAGTAAAATTTCTGGAATTGTATAACAATGAATACACAAAACCTATGAATACAGTGCTAAGAGAGAAACCTTAAATCAGAGAGAGAGAGAGAGAGAGAGAGAGAGAGAGAGAGAGAGAGAGAGAGAGGAGAGAGGAGAGAGAGAAGAGGAGGATTATGACATCAATGACCTAATATACCTTAAGGCTGAAAAAAAACAAGAAAATATTCCAAATTACTGGATGCAAGTAATTCAGATCAGGGCAGAAATTAGTGAAATACAAATGAAGCAAACAAAAACAGAAAAAAAATCACTAAAACAAAAAGTTGGTTTTTTTTTTTTGAGAAGATAAGTAAATTGGAGAACCTCAGATAAATCAACCAAGCTACAGGAAGGAAGGATCCATAGCAGTAAAATTAGAGATGAAGAGGGAGCCCGATACAAACTGGAAAACCCAAATGAATGTCTAGATAGGTATGACCCATCACAACTAAACCAAAATGAAATAAATATTACAAGCAGATTTGCAACAAATATGAAAATGAAAACTGTAGTTAAGAATATCCCAAATTTATAAAATTATGTGGTCTACATGGAATTCAGTTCAACCAGAACTTCTAAGAACTAGGACTAATACTTTTTAGATTATTCTTCCAAATACAAAATGAAAGAAAACTTCCAAACTCTTTTTAAAGAATTGGTTCTAATTCTAAAACCATAGAAAGACATAATAAGAAAAGAAAATTGCAGACCAGTATCTTTTGAACAGAGACCCAAAAGTTCTCGATAAAATACTTGCAAACTAAACTTAAGAACATTAAAAAAAATTGTATTGATCAAGCTGACTTCCCTCCAGATACGCAGGAGCGTTTTAACATATGAAAATCAATATAACTCATCCACACGGTATTAATGACAGAAATCCCATGACCATCTTAATAGTTTTAGAAAAATTCTTTGACAAAACCATACATCCCTTCATAATAAAAGCTCTGGAGAGACTAGGGATTAAGGCGCACATCTCAACTAAGTAAAGACTGCATTTGGAACACATGTAGCCAACATCATGTTTAAATGAAGAAAAACTTGAAGCATCTCCACTAATAACACGGACAAGGCATAAATGCCCAGATTTTCATGCATATTCAGTATAATACTTGGATCAATCATTTCCAAAAGATCAAAGACCTCAACGTTAGGTCTGAAATTCTGAAATTACTAGAAGATAATGTAGGGCATACACTTAAACATAGGAACAGGCCTTTCAAATAGGACTCCATTCAGGGAATACGGCTAACAACCAACAAGTAGAAACTCATGATGTTAGAAAGCACCTATACTGCAAAGGAAGCCTGCAAAATAGGAGAAGCCCTATGCTACCTATGTACCTGATAGAAAATTAGAATGTGGACTCTAGAATGAGTTTAAAATCTAAATACCAAGTAAACAAATTATCTACTTAACAAATAGTTTAAGGAACTGGAGGTAGAGTTCTCCAAAGAAGAAACACAAATGACTAATAAATAATTTAAAAAAACGTTCACCCTCCTTAGCCACCAGAAAACTCAAATTCAAGGTGGTTTGATATTTTATCATATACAGTCAGAATGACTAGTATTAAAGAAATATGTAAATATGAACATTGATGAGGATGAATGAAAACGAGCTCCTTTAGTCACCATCAGTGGGAATGTAGATATATAGAAATAAAGTTGGAATTTATTTGGAATACTACCTGGTAAGTAGACTTAATAGTGCTATAAAGACTATTTTAGGAGAAAAGTTATCAACAGTGTTATTTTGCTATGAATTCTATGAGCTATAATGACCTGTGCCCTCTAGTGTGTTAGTGGTATGACAGTTATATAAACAATCAACCATTTTCTGATTGGAACTGAGGCCCATCTCATGGAGAAGAATATATTCCTGGTAGTCAACCTGGTTAGGAGCCAATGGCTGAGCAGGCCATAGACCCTAGGGAAAACCTTATGTTATTGCTTTGCCTAGTGCACATAAAGTACTTGTGTTTATATACATATATTAGTGCTGTCCTCAACCTTCTTACTACACTGAGTAAGAGTTGATAAAGTAACCCATAACTGTCCAAATTGCCAAAAATAGGAGATGGAGTGTTCAGGTACAAATGGTCAAGGTTAAGAGAACATTATTGACGATGATCAGACACAATGCAGATATTAGCAGATTGTAGAGCTCAGCCCTTAGTGGATACATCTACATCACAGCTCCCACATCTTTTGGTGTAGGGAAGAATGCAGAAGAGGGGAGGAAGCAAGATTGTAAGAGCCAGCCGGGCGTGGTGGTGCATGCCTTTAATCCCAGCACTCGGGAGGCAGAGGCAGGTGGATTTCTGAGTTCGAGGCCAGCCTGGTCTACAGAGTGAGTTCCAGGACAGCCAGGGCTACACAGAGAAACCCTGTCTTGAAAAAACAAAAACAAACAAACAAACAAACAAAAAGATTGTAAGAGCCGTAAAACCAGGAAGTTTCCTGTGAAAGTGTCTCCTAGAAATGACCACCTAACCCAAACCAAAACGAAAACAATATAATGGAAATGTTAACAGGAAAGGTGATTCTGTGTGATTCCCCATCCTCAGACAAAGAACTACAGGCAGCTAAAGACTGCTGGTGGAAGAGGAATCAGCCTCATCCATTATTGGTTATCCAATGGAAAGCAGTCACCCTTGTAACAAGATTTGTACACACAACAAAAATGGACTCAGCATGTTATATTTATACACGTGTGCATACACCACACACACACACACACACACACAAGCATATATGTATGTAATAATAATAATAAAACGAGTTTATAGTGGGATGGAGACATGTGAGGGGTTTGGGAGGGGTTTGAGGGACTGTGGCCCAGAGGGATGAAAGGTGGGGAGCAAGTGCTGCAATCTCTTATAGTAAAAATAATATAAAACTTAAAAAAAAGAGCAAACTAGAGGATCAGGAGATGCACAGGAAAAAAATATCTTCTGGCCATGTCACAGTTATTAAACTCATTGTCACCATAGTTTCCTGCACAAGACTTACACAAGATTGGGCACTTCCAGTACATTTCATTATGTGTAGGGAGGTAGTCTGTATAAATCCTCTAATATCCTGGAGGGACTATTGGTTGCTGATTGTTATTGAGTCAGGATGTCATTTTCTCTAGTCAGGTATCCTCTAATAAATTGCCTTTGCTCTAGTAAATAAGCTCTGCCTCACCCTTGGACAAGAGACTGGTTAAATCCAGTGGGTGTCTTAGTCAGGGTTTCTATTCCTGCCCAAACATCATGACCAAAGAAGCAAGTTGGGGAGGAAAGGATTTATTCAGCTTATGCTTCCTAATGGCTGTTCATCACCAAAGTAAGTCAGGACTGGAACTCAAGCAGGTCAGGAAGCAGGAGCCATGGAGGGATGTTCTTTACCGGCTTGCTTCCCCTGGCTTGCTCAGCTTGCTTTCTTATAGAACCTAAGACTACCAGCCCAGAGATGGCACCACCCACAAGGGGACCTCCCCCCTTGATCACTAATTGAGAAAATGCTCCACAGCTGGATCTCATGGAGACATTTCCCCAACTGAAGCTCCTTTCTCTGTGATAACTCCAGCTTGTGTCAAGTTGACACAAAACTAGCCAGTACACACAAAATGTAGACATGAAGTCAGGGTGGGGGAACTTGCTGAGGAGGAGGGAAGAAACGGAATGAGACAGGAATGGGGTGTAGTTAACAGTGACTGAAGTTCGTGGTATAATTTTATGAGACAAAACTTAAAAGGCTAAAAAATAAACTGTAAGGCTTAACATATGAAAAAATATCTGTTTCAATTTAATATCACAAATTTGTAAATGAAATAAATTTCAGGTTTTGCTTGAGTATTATGAATGTTTTTGCCACAATTTCCTGTATATTTCATCCAATAAATTATTTTCTGAGAAACTGAATATATAATTATGGTGTTCAGATAACATCTCAAGAAACATGATAGTAGCTCATTTCTTGCATCATTAAAATTTAATCAGGTGTGCTGTAGTTAAGTCCTGGCTTTGCCTTGCAGCCCCAAGCTCCCAGAATTAAGACTCAGACTCAAATTATATTTACAAATACCTTGACCATATAGCTAGGCTCTTTCTCTGACTAGATTTAACTTAAAATATCCCATTCATTCTAGTCTACATTTCACCATATGGCTGGTTACCTGTGCTCAGGGACAATGGATCAATCTTTTCACATCTTTTTGACAACTCTCCCACCTTTCCTCCCCCAGAATTCTTTTTCTTCCCGGGTATCACACCTCTATTTTCTGCCTAAGCCATAGCCTTTTAAATTGTCATCTATATAATACACAAGATATTCTCTCTACAGTTCTCCCTTTTAGTCCAACAAAAGACTTTTTTCTTTCAAATATAACAATTATGAAACTTTTATGAAAGCTATAATGTATGATATATATTTACAATGTCCAGTCCATTTATATTTATATTTAGATAAAGTATTTTATCATCTATCCTGTCTTGGGACGGTTCAGAATTCTGTATCTAAATCATTTTGTATCTTAACTTGTATTGCCATCCTAAAACTATCTTTTTAAGCCTTAAACAATTTAAGCTTATAGTAAGACAATGACTATCTAGTCTTCAACCCCATCAGAGAACTGAAAAGGAAATAAATATTACTTCAGTATATAGGAAGCACAAGGACACAGCTTCCAAAAATTATAGAAATGATAGACAGCTGACCACCTTGACGGTCCCCAATATTCTCTATAACATTGGAGTATCTATTCTAAGTCTTCTGGCCCCAAGTATCTGACAGACTTTTTGCAAATCAGGAATTATGAAGGACTTGCTTACCCTATCTTGGCAGAGCTTGGCAATTGACTTCCCTGCATCTGTTTGTCCTTTCTGGGCAGCATTCTCTCTGAAGATAAATTTAGTACATTTTCTTTGCCCATTGGCTAGCTTGCTACAATTGAAGCAACTCCATATGGGGGTCTTTGATGCTTATCATCTTTTTCCAAGTTGAATGGGGTGCTGCCAGTAGCTGACATGTCTCAATCTCAAAAAAAAGCCTTACATTTATAAAATCATCTTTAAATGCCATATTCATTGAGTCTCCAAGATTTTTTAAAGACCATCTATCTATTCATAGCAAACCTGAACAAGTGAATGTTGTCTGCCTCTGAGCTGCTATCTGTACAACCCAGGATGTATATTTTAAGTGTTGATCCAATACTAATAATCTGATATGACCATGAATTTGACTGTCTATTAACCTTTATTATTTTAAACCGTTTGTAATAGCAGTCATTAAAAGGACTGAGACTAAACCTTGTATTTTAAAATGAGTTGTATAGCTATAATACCTATACAGAAGTTAAAACATACAAATATATTATAACAAATTAATTTTAAATTTGTATCAATATATAAAATTGTATCAATGTAAGAATATGTAACTTTAATTTTGCATCAAAATGCAAAGATCTCTACCAATGTACGATTATGGCTATAAAATGCTTTTGTTTAAGAATGGATTTAATAATCCATCCGTATTAGTGTAATTTCTTATAATATTACTATATTCTCCTTTTATTCAGCCCCTTCTCTTTACCTAAGAAAGAAAGAAGAATAGAGAAAAGGAAAGATAGAAATCCTGAGGTTAAGCTCTCTATTTCATTTCCTTCCTATCCAAGACCAAAATTATTTGTAAAGCATTCCCTAAGATGACAACATATCTATAATTCATAAAATGACCAAAACCATCCACCCCAACTAAGGGGCTGGGACAACAGTCTTCTTATAATTGCTTCCTGCTGAATTGGAGTAAAGAATTCCTAAAACAAAAGGAACTTGGAAAAAAAAAAAAGGTTAAGTCAAAAGAAAGCTAGCTGGCGCTTCTGGTCTGCACCAGCACCAGGTCACCTAGGGCACAGATTTGGTGGACACCCCCATGGTCCTTAGCAGACTGCCCAAGTGATATTAGGATCACTGGTGAGTGGAACACAATAGCTGCTCCAATCCAATAGTGATGGGCCTGTGACAGCAGGAACAAGGACACCAGAGCCTTTCCTGACCAGAGGCTC
>NC_034607.1:31983548-31985003 GCF_900095145.1 Mus pahari | reverse complement strand
GAAAGTATCCAAGGAGCTGAAGGGATCTGCAACCCTACAGGTGGAACAACAATATGAACTAAGCAGTACCCCCCAGAGCTCTTGTCTCAAGCTGCATATGTAGCAGAAAATGGTCTAGTCAGCCATCATTGGGAAGAGAGGCCCCTTGGTCTTGCAAACTTTATATGCCCCAGTACAGGGGAACACCAGGGCTAAGAAGGGAGAGTGGGTGGGTAGGTGAGTTGGGGTGGAGGGTATAGGGGACTTTGGGGATAGCATTTAAAATGCAAATGAAGTAAATACCTAATAAAAATTGGAAAAAAAGAAAGCTAGCTGGCATCATTTGTTGTCTAGTCTGTATGTATTGGGAAAGTTCAAGACTGTCCTGACTGGAGAAATCCGAAATATTGGATGAACCAAAGTTGTCTGGGATTAACGGTCCTTTCTAAAGCTATTCTAGAAGTGAGGCTCTAGAAACAGCATCATTTGAGGCAGCATCTCAGCATCGCTGAGGGTGAGCCGTGTTAGAGCTGCTCTCTTGGTGTTTTATTCCATAATATATAAATCTTATAACCAATATTTAGTTCTATAAAGACATTTGTATAGAATGTGCAAGGTGCACAGATCAGTTAAGGATTAATTTTTGCTCCTTATTTGAGCAGGTGAAAGACAACTTTGTCTTTGTTTAGGAGTTAGTTTTATCATACAACCAAATTGTAATATAAATCTTTATTTGTGCCATACGGAAGGATGGCATGATGAATCTTGAGGACTCTGCAGACAACATAATCTATTGGCTAAGTACAGCTGAAGTTCTGGCTAGATTCCTTTTTATGTTTCAGCTTAGCACTGTTCCTATGCAGATGGATCAGCAAATCATGTTACCTGTCCTGTTTGGTCTTGTTGTTTTATTTCTCTCTTATCTGTAGCCAAGATCTCCAGGGGGACTTCTGCTATCAAATCTGATTGTTATTCCTTTGGAAGGGATCCAAAACCCTTTCTTCTTTTCTGTTAACACAAATACAGTCTTTCTCCCAAAAGAGCATGTCCTTAGTCCAGCAACCCAAAGTCATCAAAAGTATAGGTTGATTCAATTTAGCAGGCTCTTTTCTTTTTTTTATTTATATTTGCTCTATTTTGATCTCTCGTAGAGGATTTGTAGTACCATTACAACCACTAAACTTATAAAAACCTTCCTCTTTCTAATTAAAACAATTTACTATTATTTATTAAGGTAGAGTTTCTCTGTGTAACCCAAGCTGACTGGATTTGTTTGTAGATTAGACCAACCTCAGATTCACAATCAACTTGAGTGTCCTTGCCTTTGTCTGGTAAGCATTGAGATCAAAGGCCTGGATTTATTCATTCATCCATGTATCATTAAAAACATATCAATTTCTATTTATTTCTCCCTTCTTTGGAGATTAAGATCTCTCTCTCTCTCTCTCTCTCTCTCTCTCTCTCTCTCTCTCTCTC
>NC_034607.1:31894564-31982940 GCF_900095145.1 Mus pahari | reverse complement strand
CTCTCCTCTCCTCTCCTCTCTCTCTCCTCCCCTCTTCTCTCTCTCTCTCTCTCTCTCCTCTCTCTCCTTGCTGGATGTCCCACCTACATTTCCAGCCTAAGCTTTTTAATTGAAAGGTGATGCATCCATACAATACACAAGATGTTCTCTCTACAGAGGTAATCTACCATAAGCACACATGATTTTGTTATTTAACAGGTCATCTACTATAAGCATATATGATATTGTTTTAGTTTCAGTGTTTACGCATGCGTTTATTTAAACATTTTGCAAATCTTGGAATAAGGTTGCATGGCATAATGTGAGTGTTGTGCTGAGGGTGACAGACAAACAGAGAAAAACAAAACATCGCAGGTGGGAGTCTTAGGGTTTCCAGCAGGTCATGCCTGGAGTGACTCCACACCGAACAGTCTACTTAGCCTGAAGAAGGTTTGCTACGCCTTGTACCCATTTCCTCTGTCAACAGTGTTAGAAGAGGGTACGTTCCTCCTGGTGTTTAGTTCTTCTCAGTCCTTAGTTCCAACACTAGTTACAGCTTCTTAGCTCTCCTCATGTCAGACACACTCGTCTGCTACAGTGAAGAACTGCATGGCTGTTAATTTCATGTCCAACCTGATTAGCAGTAAGACTGAATGCTTGACTTTAGTATACATGTTCTGTGCAGTTTTTTTTTTCTTCAGTGATATTGTTCATGTTCTAGTGTAGGCTGTCATGGAAACATCAGCATTGAATAGGACAGCAAAGCACCCTGGGATATAGAAGCAAATCTTATTTTTAAGACAAAATTCTGCTTCTGTAGGGCATGTAGATCTTTGTGCATTTTTCAAATATGCTAGAGTATAAGAAACATGAGGGACACCCCTGCAAACAGTAAGAGAACGGTCATATCAGTGCACATTTGAAAAGCTATTTTTGACATGTACTTTTTCCATGGAAAAGTAAATATGTAAATGAATTATTATCTCTGTCGCAGTGGCAGAAAGAAATGGAGGCCCGAAAGCAAGAAGAGGCAGCATATTGGGCCCAAAATCAGAAGAAAAAGAAGGAAAAGGAGAAGATTCACTTTCAAGAAATTATGAAGCAAAGAGAAAGGAAACTGAACAAACAAACCAAACCCTATGAAATAATTCTGTCAGAAAAAGAAAGTGGCCCAGAAAAGAAATGTGGGTTCTTCGAGCTGGAACCCAGCACCACCGCGCCAAACGCTAAGTGAAACTGGGTGTAGAAGAGCTTTCTTAGAGTCAGCCTGCAGCTATTTTTAAAAAGGAGTCGCTATCTTGACACCCATTCGTAGTCACAGCATAGTCTTAAATTAGTAGTCAACTCTCCTTCACGTTAGGTGAAGTGGTTTTGCCAGCTATACCCATTCTTCCCTCAGTGGCTCGCCCCTTGTTTGAGGATCGCTCTTTCAACCACTCTCAGGTCTGATATTCTCTGCACTGCGAGAAGAATGTGAAATGAAGCCTGATCAACAGGTCAGAACATGAGGGGGTGGTAAGAATTTTTCTTTAGGGTGTAAATGAACATGGGATTGAGTCCCTAGAATCACTTCTATTTGAATAAAGAAATTAGGATGGCCCTGGAGTCTGTATTTTATCGTCGGTTTTCTGAAGAACTAAACCCCACAGGATACACGACTGTGTAGAAGCAAGTCTAGAAAGGTAAGTCTCTAAGATCAGTGTGATGTTTAAGGGATGGCTAAAGACACCCCTGAGTGACAGATGTTTTAGTTTGCCATATGAGTTGATGAGACTGGGTTTGAAGGAGTCCAGAAAGTTTGGTGCTAACGACTCAAGGCAGTCGTCTAATCAGGAATTATTCTATAAATGGTATTTCATTTCATCTGAGATTCTCAACCTATGGGAAAGGATAAAGGGATGTAGTTCCTATGGCTCCTGGTGTTCCTTTCTGAAAATATAGATAAAATATTTTTAAATTTCACACATGTAGTTTGGTGATATTCAACAGGCAAGTACTTTATCTGGGATGTCAAATGCTGACACAGGTTGGAGTCGTACCCCAAATCAGTGAAGGGCCCTAAAGAATAACTATGTAGAGAGATGCTGGTCTCTCCATTTCTGAATCTTTCTGGCATCTGAAGTGTGTTCTGGTTCCCCTGGAGACTTACTTTTTCTGCTATAGTCTTAATCCTCATTGGTCGATTACCCTCACGGTTCCATAACTTTCTCAATATTTCCAATGTGCCATCATCTTTCATCCTTGCATATGCATAGATTTGTTGTTAAAAATCTTTTTTGCTGTCATAGTGATTGTGACGTGAAAGGAAGCAGGTGTAATATCTATACATTAGCAGGTAGACAGGGGTCGATTAGAAGAGAGGGAGGTGATTAGAATTTCTATATCCTTCTTAAATTACATTTTAAAATATGAAAGCAGACATTTCTTCTAGTTCTCTATCTCCGATTCCTCTTGAAATGTTGCCGAGTTCATGCTCATAGATCTGGAGATACATTCTAGTTTGATTTCTGGTTGCTCTGAAGTAGTAGACATGTTAATAAACCCCTTGTGCTTAAATTCATTCATTTTTTAAGGTTGACATAATTAGGTAAAGATTGTCACCAGCAAACGCTAATTAGAAAAACAAGGTTGTCAATAATTTTAACAGAGAGAATTCAATATAAAGAACTGATTTAAAAATGTTTGTGTGCCTGAACAAGTTTATGAGCACCATATACTTGCAGGAGTCCTTGGAGACCAGATAATGATGCGGAATCTCCTGGAACTAGAGCTATAAAGCAGGTATGAGCCCTGATGTGAGTCCTGGGAATGGAACCAAAGTCAGGTCCTTTGTAAGAGCAGTAAGTGCTCTTCTTTCTTTCTTTCTTTCTTTCTTTCTTTCTTTCTTTCTTTCTTTCTTTCTTTCTTTCTTTCTTTCTTTCTTTCCTTTCTTTTCTTTCCTTCCTTCCTTCCTTCCTTCCTTCCTTCCTTCCTTCCTTCCTTCCTTCCTTCCTTCCTTTCTTTTTTTAAAATTGGATATTTTCTTTATTTACACTTCAAATGTTATCCCCATCCCCCCTCCCCCTGCTTCTATGAGGGTGTTCCCCCACCTGCCTACCCACTCCCACCTTCACACCCTCTCTTTCCCCTACACTGGGGCACAGAGCCTTCCCAGGACCAAGGGCCTCTCTTCCCATTGATGACCGACAAGGCCATCCTCTGCCATATATGCGGCTGGAGCCATGGATCCCTTCATGCGAACTCGTAGGCTGGTGGTCTAGTCCCCGTGATGAGTCATTGTTCCAGCCCCAAGGAATTGTTTTTAAAAAGACGTTTCAGAACTGAAATAACATGGAACTCTAGGAGAATGCTCACCCTTTAGCTCCAGAGACTCAAGAACACAAGAGTTATATGTGTGTGGGGGGGTGACACCTCACAGAGGGGAACTCAGATATTTGGTGAGGAGACTGATCTCTCCTGTTGCTGGTGCCTCTGAGGGACACAATGGAACTGGTTTGAGGAGCACAGACAAAGAAATCATCAAAAGAGGAACAAGCTGTCTGTTACAGATCACACTGCCTGGAAAAAGCAAAATCCAGAAACAACCAGATCCCCCCTCTTCTCTCATTTTTCCTTCAGCTTTTGTTTCCCAGCCTCACAAAAAAAAAAGAGGAAGGGATGGGCTTAGAACCGATGTCACTAAGTGACTAGGAAGAATATGTAGTGCAACATCTCGGATGTTCTAGGCTACACAGTATAAGGGACTCTCCTTTCTTATTTTGCCAAATAGATTTCTAGTATAATTTACCTTCTATGTTTGCTTCCAGTTTACAAGAATAAACCAAGGCTTTATGAATGAATATTGGTTGTGGATTTCCTGTAGATTTCCTCCTAATAACCACCAAAATATAATAATATAGTTTTCACGCTAACTCATAGCGTCTCACAGGATTAAGAATGAAAATACCCATAAGACTCTTTGAGTTAGTTTTCCTATAGGACTAGAAACTCTAAGGCATGTGTTGTCGAGGAAAGAAACAGAAAAGAGAAGTTTATGCTGAACCACAACATGAAATGATCATTTCTCTTGCTCTAATTTTAGAAGCACAGGTCAGTTGACCTATGAAGGTCTGGAAGGACACAAGAGATACTTCTAAAGAAAAAAAAATAACCACCAAACATACACTCAGCCTCAGCAAAGTGGTTACTTATGGAGCAGTGGAGCATCAAGAAGCATCAAGAGCAGCTGACATCATTCATCTAGAAAGACCATAGGAATATACAGACATTATACTTCAAGTAGCTGATTCGTCCCTCTCTATCAGTAACCGTCTGTTACCGTTTTCTAGGGAGCTAAACTTGATTGTCCTTTCTCATACTTTAAATTTATCCTATCAACAAAATCAAAGAAGGTTTCGACATCATCCATAAATTCCTGGACCTTATTGCTTAAAATCCACAGAGATTCTCTTCCCCTAGCATGCCCCCATAATTATATTATGATGCTCACAACTATAGCACGATGGGAGATTTTTATCTAATACTGTAGATGGGTAATTATTTAATATGGGGGATTCTCTGTGCTCCTGAGCTGTTAAACTGCACTTTTCACATCCTTACAGTAGAGGCCAGCAGCACCCCACCCTGCCCTCTCAACCACTCTGCTTCCAGCTGTGACAATCAAGGGTCCTTTGGAAAGGACCCAGTGGCTCCTGGGTGGAAAAGACTGGAGTGACACTCATGAATGCCCCGTCACCTCTCCATTTACTGCAGTGGGGACAGTGAATCATAACATCAGAGCTTTTAAGATGCAGTTTTGTTAGTTTTTGACTATTGCACGGCTTTATACAATTGTGGTTTTACTAATGCCCAATTATTCTCTATTATTTCCTTCCTACGCCTCCTGGCTGCCGATTGCCAGTTAGTCCTCTCCCACCTTCACATCTCTTTCTTCTTTTTCTTCAGACAGAATGAGTTTAATTAGGATTGCTTGTGTGACCGTCGATAGAAAGTTATTATTGGAACATGAGCGGTGGCTGCACCATTGAGGAAAGTAACCTTGCTCAAGTCACAGGTAAGGGCCAATAACTCAGAAAGGGGCGGGTCCTCACGACCCCTTCCCCATCCATGGGGAAAAGTAGAAGGACTAAGTCTTGGGTGGATCTTATGCAGGTATCCATAGCCACTGTATATTCACAGTTGCAATAATGGAGTGGTGTCAGAAAGAGTGTTTCCTAACATCCCTCCCTGTCTTCTGGATTACAATCCTTCCAGACCCTCATTGGCAATGTTGCTTGGGTCTTGAAAAGGGTAGTATAGAGGTTCTGCTTAGGACTAAGGACCAAGTCTGAGTCTGCATTAGCTTTCACCTGCAGCAAGTCAAGCTTTTTTTTGTCCAAGGCTGAGAACAGCACTAAGCTGTAGGTATGAACATAAATATTTAGAAGGCAGTTTGGCAACATGTCTATTCATCAGAACAACAGTAGTAAGTTACACTCCAGGGCCTTTGGCTTTGATCAGGCTTATATATCTATTTCCCCCCCCCCACCCCCCCATGGAATGAGCCTCAGATCTAACCAGATCTCCCACCCCCAGGTTTTCATACTGCCATTACACCAGTGGACGTGACTTGCCTGATAGGTTGGAACTGTGGCATGCAGGGAGCACCGTAGACTAAAAAAGTTGACTTTTCTCCTCCAGCACCCAGAATAGCTTCTTACAACATCACAGATAAGCACTGGCTTGATTTCTTTGCATGCCATATCAGAAATGTATGGTTGGCAATCTGTTATTGCCCTCTAGTTTTGATGGGCAGCTAGAAGCAATGGCGATAGCCCTGTACTGTTTTGGAACCACCTGGTCCCACCCTGGATAAGAACTCATTAGGGAGGGTTACTGTATCTGGCATTGGGATTTTAATGTAAAAACCCATGCCTTGTGGGAACAGAATTGTCCACATAGACAGAGTACCTCAGTTTTAATTATCTTTTTAAAACCATAGTATTACCATTTAATCGTATTGTGTAGTAGGGGGTATCTGTATGATTTGCCCATGCATCTTTAGTCCTGATTAGGCCCTCTCCCTACATGCCCTTCTCCCATCCTGTCTTCACATTTCAGTCTAGTGCTCTCTCCTCTTTTGCTTATCATCCCAGCTTAAGCACACCCCCAAATCATTTCCCGGCCTCTGCGGACACTCACGCAAGCTTGACAATGGAAAGAATAGAAGAATTCAAAGCTAGGATCTTCATGAAGAGAAAGAACAGATGGCATCTTCTTTTCTGGGCCTGGGTTACTTCAATTGGCTTGATACTTCCCGGCCCAATCCATTTCCTTGCAAATTTCATAGTTTCATTTTTCTTAAGTGCAAAGTAGAATCCCATCGCATACACACACAACATTTTCATTATCCATTCTCCAGCTGATGGACGTCTAGTGAGATTCTATTTCCTAAATCTCATCGTTAGAGAGAGCGGCAATGAATATGGATGAGCAGGTATCTCTGTTGCGGGATATAGAGCGCATTGGGTGCGTTCCCAGGAGTGGTGTTTCTGAATCATACAGAAGTTCTATTCTTCGGATTTTGAGATGCATCCAGCCTAAAGTGGCTGCACCACTTTGCACTCATACCAACAGTATATTAAGTACCATTTTGGCTGCATCCTTGCCAGCATTTATTGACGTTTATATTCCTGGCGATGGCTTTTCTGACTGAGACAGAATCTCAAAATTGTTTAAATTTGCATTCCCGGATGGATAATGACCTTGAACACCTTTCAAAGTATGTGTTAGTCCTTTGTGTCGCTTTGAGATTTCTCTGTTCAGTTCCATGGATGTTTTCCTGTTTGGGTTGATTGGCTTTACTCAGAGTTAAGTTTCTTTTGTATGCTTAGTTCTCTGTATATTCTACACATTTATCTTCTGTCAGAGATGTGGCTGACACAGACTTTCTGCAGCCTCACTAACTGTACAGTTTCCTTTGCTGTACTGAAACCTTTGAATCCCACAAGGTCCCATTGGACAACTTATTGGCTTTAGTTCCTGAGCATCCAAAGCCCCGTTAAGAATGTCCATATGTATATACCTTTATTGTGTAGGGTACTCCCAATTATTCCTCTAGCAATCTTAGAGTTGTGGGTCTTATGTTGAGATCCTTGATTCATTCACAATTGCAGGATGAGAGACAAGGATCTTGCTTTATTCTTCTATATAGCTACAGGAACTGGTCTAGCCTGCCAGCAGGCCCTTTAGCAATACAGTAGCTATACAATGTTTCACACACCATTTGTTGAAAATGCTAGTTTTTTTTTTTTCCTCCACTGCGCCTTTGCCCTCTTTTATGAAAAAAGTCAGGTGGCTGTAGTTGCATGGGCTTAACTCCCTGTTTTCCACTCTATTGCACTGGTGCACATGTCTGTCTTTGTGTCAGAACCATGCTGACTTTTTTTGAGGATGGGTACTGAGGTTTCAATTTTGCTGACAGAACCACGAGGAGTCTGTGGTGTGACCACCGAGGAGGTAGCACCGGAAGTCTGAAGGCTCCAGGCAGTAGGGTTGGGGTAGGAAGTGACAGAAACAATAACTTGAGCTAATCATATGATTGCAGAGCTGGCATATCCAGTTCTGGGAGGTCAGGCAAAGCTTCTGACCAATGGCAGGGGAGGGTGTTAACTACAGAGGCCAGTCAATCATGGCGCTAGCCTAGGGCTGCTGAATGACATTAGGGACAGGGTCTAAGCAGCTAGTGGTCACTGATGGCTCAAGGAATTGCCAGCCTATGGTTTATTTGGCCAGAGATTTATAAAGGACCTGCTAGTTGACTAGGTCAGATCCTACTAGATTCTGAGGATCTGATTGTACTTGGCCAGTCACTCAGAGCAGCACAACATGCCATTGATCTGGGAAAACTTGCACACTTGTAAAGACTTGATCAGAGAGTCAATCCGTTTCACTTTGAGCAGGAGGCAGTTAGTTGCAGGACACAGCTCAACTGCCTCAGCATTCCTCTTAGGGTTGGTCACTGGGGGAATCACTGCCAAACACCTGGATGCCTGCAACCAGCTGTGAAACTCTGCCACGATTCCCCGCCATCCTGGTCAAAGGAGTCTTCGATGAACGCCGCTGGACAATCCAGGATAAAGGGCATACATGGGTCAGGCAGCTGGCCAGGTGTGCAATTACCATCCGGAGGCATGAAGGTGAGGCGGTTATTTCCCAGCCATGGAGAACTGAAAGGCAGCCGTATCCAGGCCCGTGACGATCTGATCAGAGTCGAGAGGTCTGAGAGAAGATTGTTTTCCCAAGGGCAGCCCTCAGCAGCCCCAGCGCTTCTTGGTTCCCCAGGGCGTCAAGGGCAAACCCACCTCCCACCGCCACCTCCACTTCCACTGTTGATGGAGTCTTCCACGTAGTTCTTGATTATATCCTTCAGGTTATGGTAGATTTCTGCTTCGAGGCTCAGGGATTTCCAGAAGCTTGAATGCTTCCATGGGGGAAGATCATTAACTCCTTCACGGTCAGCTTGTTGCTTGCACAGACACCTCTGTTGATCCCATCGAGAGTCGGGGGTAGCAGGCCGATGGTGGGGTGCCAGCTAAGTCAGCGACGTGATGGTGCAAGGCACAAGCTTCTCCACAGCAGCACCTCTGCAGACAGCAAAGGACACTTTGAGGATGGCGTGTGCACCAAACTTAGATTTATTTCCACTTTCAGATATCTCTCTCAACCAACAGTCTGTCAACCTTCTCCTGTTCAACATTCAGTTTCTTGCTAACCAAGGGCTCTCTTCTGGAGTGCAGTGTTCAGTGTCAATGTGAGATTGCCACAACTGTCGAAGATCTCTCTAGCATAGAGTTTTCAGAATAGACCCTGCGTGTTTCTGGTGACTGGACTGCTATGCAGGAAGGAGATAGTATTGCAGCCGTAAGGAGGCCGTCAAGGAGAGAGATGCAGGAGCCCAGCTTTCTCCGCTGCTCTGCGTTTGTATTTCTGTGTATTGCATTGTAACCCAATGTTCCAAGCTGAGTCTATTTGGGGGGGAAAAGGGATCGATCCCTGTAGTGTAACTTGCTATCAGATAATATTATGCCGCTAACATCTTTGGTTGTTGTTCAGCATTACCTTCGATGTCCGGGGTCCTTGATGTTCTCTTATGAATTTTAAGATTGTTCTCAATGTTTGTGAAGAACCGAGTTGTCATTTTGATTGAGATTGAATTGAGTCCATAAATTGTGTTTTGTAGGATGGACCTTTTTATATTAATTCTTCCTTTCCATGAGTATGGGATACCTTTCCACTAGAGTCATAGTCAATTCTCCTCTTCAGTCTTCTAACTTTCTTAACTGTAGAGCTCTCTCATTTCCTCGCTTTGATTGAATGTGAGGATTCCCCTGATCTCTTTCTCAGTCTGCCGTTGGTGCACAGGAATGGTTTTGCTTTTTGAATGTTAATTTTGTATCCTGCTATTTTGCTGAAATTGTTTATTATTCGCTCTAGGAGTTTTCCAGCGGATTTTGATTCTATATTTTAAACACGCCAGCGATTTGTTGTCATTTTTTTGCATGTAGTTAATTAGTTAGTTAATTAATCACTTAATGACTTTTATCACTTCTCTGTGAGCTAAATGCAAAGGGAGGCAGGGATAATAGCAGTGTGGTGCCCCTGCCCATCAGGAAGCAAGCTGTACTTCCCGGCCCTCGGGTTCACTTTCTGGAGATTTGTGCTTTTGTATCTCCTTGTACCAAGTCTAGCTGTTTTCTCAGGTGCAGAACGTGTATGCAACCAGGGGAAAATGTGTGTTAAATTATCATCTTGTATAAAATGAAATTCATAGGTTTGCACAGCTTTTGAAAATCCTGTTGTTGATTTGGTTACTTCTGGACTACATGAATTTTTCATAGTGACACATATTTCAGGGATAATTTGGTCCTAAGGTTATTCAAGCTCATTCTTTCCTACAGTCGTTCTAGCTGAGGGATGTATTTACATAATATCTAATACCTTGTTTCTTTCAACTGCTTCATTGAGAATCCTAAAATAAACAAAAAGAAACGTATCCTAAGATGCTTCCTTGTTGGTGGACATTTATGGCAATTGAGTTTCCAATCAACTGTCTCAACCTGAATCTATTTGAGGAAAAGGGATTTTCTTTTTTTTTTTAATGAACCAAGTAAGGTAGAGGTCATGAATCTCAGGATCTAGTGCCCTTTTAAAATGCCTGTGACCTGGCAGTGCTTTCAATGGTGTTTCAAATAATAATAAAGAGATAAAAATCTAATTATTTTTCTTGTCTTCCCAATGAAAAGTTTCATACTCAAAAAATAATCAATAAGAAAAAGTTTCTTCCAACTCATTAGGAGAAGAAATTGCGAAAAGTCAAGTAAAGATAGATTTGAGGGTCCTAGGTGCCACACCTCTTAACTCAAGGGAAGCAGGCAGACAGACATCTGAGGTTTAGAAGAATCCAGACAGCCAAGGATGAGCAGGTTGGTACCATCAATCCCTGCACTCCCGAGGACCCGCTGAATTATCAGGATGACTATTGAACTCAGCCATTCCCTAGGATACAGCCATTAAGGGGACATGAATAAGTGAATGACAGCGATCAACACCCTTTCTTTCAGTGCATTAAATACAAACAGGTAGAAAGAATTAGTTCACCTCACACCATGTCAGTAAAGGAAGCTCTCAGTTCATTCACTGTGCAGTGAAGACCAGGAAGGAACTAGAGGGCACAGGGAAGATTTTAGGACTCAGCCCCATCTCCTGCCTTACCCAGGCTCTATCCCATTGCATATGTCCAGTCATTGCCTTGGAAAGATAATGTGGAAAAGAGAGTCTGAAGGGGTTAATTAATTTTCCAGAGTAAACACATTAATATTTAAAGAGCCTCTTTAATTCCTGGATTTGGCTAATTTTAAATCTGAGCGCCTGAGCCTAATTTTTGCCCTCCTCCCTGAATACCACCAGCAGAGGTTTGTGAAGAAAAAAAAAACAATGTTTTCATAACCCTTCAAAGAGTACATTTTCTTTTGATACTTAAAATGCAATATGGAACTAAATTTGTTTCCTTGCAGTGGATCTATGAAACCAGCATTTTAAACATATTATATACATGAACAGACAGAGGTCTGTATCTAAACATCTGTACATTGATCTGATACATTCACTCATGTGTTCACTTGTTTATTAGAAAATGTTTATTACCTTTTGTATTTTCTCCCATGAATTTGATAATTTCATGTTTCAGATGTATCTAAAGATAACTTTGTGTTTGGTGTGAAAAAAAAAAAATAAGGAAAAGAGACACTACCTTTGACTTTCTTGCTGCCCTTGTATGCCATCATATTTTGATGATGGTGATGATAATGGTGATGATAATGATATCATAAAGATGGTGGTGGCAGTGTGGTGGTAATGGTGTTTTGGCGATCGGTGGTAATGGTGATGATGACTATGAGTTTTAGGGTAGTGGTCATGAGAACAGGAACATTTCTTGGAAAAATAAAATAAAAGGACAGAGAAGTCTAAAAAAAAAAAAAAAAAAAGAAAATGTTTATTGATTGCTAAATTCCAGGTACTCTGTTAGTCCCTGGAGATATACCAGTGAATAAATGTATATTACAGAGAGCATGCCACTCTATGTATTTAAATATAATATGTGTGTAAAATGAATTACAAGTAAATTATTAATTTCATAATTTCATATAGACTTGGGTGAGGAACAGATCAGTTAGGGTGATGAGTGAAAAAGATGGGGGGGCTTTTTTTTTCTTTTTTGGATAAGGCTAGAAGGAGGGACCACTCTAAGGATTTTGACAAAGATCAGAATGCAGTGGCACTAAAGTCATCTAAAGTCCGGAGCCCTGAGGAAACAGTGTTGGAGATGGGAAAACACAGAATTGAAAATACCTAAAACAGGCCTGGAAGGATGGCTCAGTTGGTGGAGCATTTGTTGCTCAAGCTTGCAACAAGCCAGGCACGACAGCGCAAGTCTGTAACCCTACCATGTGGACATAGGATCACTGGGCACCGCGGAGTTCACTGTTAGGCAGCCACAGTGAATCACTGAGCTCTGGATTCAGCGAGAAGCCCCGTCTCAGAAAATAAGCAGAGTGATGGAAAAAGACCCCGGATGACTGCCAACTTCAACATAACCCTCCCCACAATCACACGTGTACGCCACACACAAAGGGGTGGGAGGACCCGAAGGGTAAAGATTTCTGCTTCTTGTTAAAAATTACCATTCTTCCTACTTTGATACACAGTAGCATTTTATTATGTGTCTCTGTTGTGTTGTGGCTGGTCACATGACTCATTCGGATGTTTGTGAACGGACAGGATAAGTGACACTTTCAGCTGAAGCGCTTACATGCTGGGTTGAGAATGTATTATGCCTTTTACCCCTGTTCAGACTAATGACTTTCAAAATCCTGATTCTCTGGGCTTCCTTAATAAAAATGACACACCTGCAAAGACAGAGTCATTTGAATATAAGAGCCTGAGTTTTTTTAGTTATATTACTATTGAAGAGCTCAGCTAGCAAAATGAGACTTTTTTGTTTGTTTTTTTTGAGTTTAGTGTGCTTAAAGAAAAGTAGAGTACCACAGAGCTGGTGCTGAGACCAGACAGTGGAAAGGAGGTCAAATCTGAGAGGTAAGTTTAGCACAGACCATGAAGCTACAAGAGCTGGGCTTTCTGTTTGGGATTTTTTTTCCTGAGTGCTGAGAAATAATTCTAAGGTGATGATGAAGCTAATCCACCAGGTAAATATGTTAAAATGTGTAACTTTTTTTTTTTAATTTGAAAGGTGCATTTATTTTTCTTTTGAGGTGCTGGGATCCAAATTTGGCAACATGTGCACTCCAGGCAACCCTACTACTACTGACCTATAACATCCCCATGCTCTGAAATTCATATCTAACATGCCCAATTCTTCATATGTTTTCCTAAAACCTTTAAAAAATTAATTATTTTTATTTTAAAGGACAGATTTCGACTTTAAAGTTCCAACTTCCAAAAATCTCATACAAACTATGATGCAAAACAAGGATGAAATTAAATATCCTTCTTTTGTAAACACCTGGAAATTTGTGAAACACTTAGTACTAACTTGGTAAAGATAAAAGCTTAACACTAAAACGAATGCTCTAGATGGTAGTGGGATGTCTTCAGTTTTGTTGGGAAATGGTGTGCTCGAGGTAAATACAGACATAACTTTAATGCCATGGAGTTTTATGCTTCTTGGCATTGCTGTTGCTGGAATTGGAGACAGAGCTACTTTAATGCGATCTATTTAATCTTCCCCCTCAGAAACATCATGTATTTGATAAATCAATGGTCACAATTGCATCAACCTGAGCTGGCGGGGCGGCAAGGCAATTGAAGACAGGCTGGTGTCTCCGTGTGGATACACAGGTGCTCCTGTGTGCCCATTCGCTGTGCATTGTCATAGCAATGGGAAGAAAAAGAGATGTGATTGCACTTGGCAGTTGCTTTCCACTCACAGTACTTGTGAAAGACAGGCTTGATCAAGGTTGAATTCCCAATTATTTCCTGCTGTAAGAAGCAAGGTGAAACAAAGTCTCAAGTATCCAATGCAATTAGCTTTGATATTGACTTATTTCTAATGTAAAAAAATCATATTCCCTTTGAAGGAAGGGAGAGCAGGTGCTGCTATGGAGAAGTGAATGAGTACATTTATTTGGCTGCTTGTTTCTGTGTTTCTGAGATCAAAACTCTAAAGAGGCATAATGCAGGATATAGCAGAAATTACATTGTGAAAACATTTAATTAATATATACATTAGGTATTTTATTCTTCCTATAAATTATAGTCCCCTATTGTCATTAAATGCTACATTATTCAGCGAGAGATAATGGCTCATGCCTATAATTCCAGCATTGAGAGGCTGGGGTAGAAGGATTAGTCCCAGTTTGAAGCTAATCTTATCTATACGGTTAATTCAAAGTCTAAAGGGCTATGGAGAGGGGCTGTGTCTCAAAAACAAAAACTGTTTTACTCCAAGAGGAGCACAAAGCATCGTTGTTCACAGTACCCAAAAGGTGGAAACAAACTGTGTTTAATGGGTGAGTAGACAGACAAAGTGCAACACATACATTCCATGTGGTTAGCTTTAAAAAAAATAGATTTAAATGCATGGTAGGGCACGGACAGACCCCAAGGATCTCATTCTGTGGACAGTAAGAAAACAAGAGGACAATATTCAGAGTGGTCAAGTGCATAAAACAGAAAGTAGAATGGCGTGGCCAGGGTCTAGGGGAAAGAGGAATGCAGTCCATATCCGGGAGAGGCAGTACAGCAACTCTGAGAACACTGTGAACACCAAGGCTCATCTGATTCAGACCCATTCCCGGCTCCTTCAGCTCCAAGCGTTGCCACTTGACTCATTAGCCACTCGTGAGTTTTACTGGTTAAATGTGCCAATCATAAAACTTGTCTTGGATGGGGTGTAGCTCTGTCTAATAGTGTGTCCTTAGCACAACCCCAAGCTCAATTCTACCCCAGTACTTGGCACGCAGTCCTCAAAAAATGTGTCATTTTTTATTATTATTGAAGAAGAGTCTGAGAATTATCAGATATAAATTTCCAAATGCTGCCTGTAGAAAAGAACAGTTGATTTCAAAGGAGAAGCCCAAGTCTTCCACCTTCTGACACTAAGTTGAATATGGGATAAGGAAAACAGATCAATTACTCTAGAAAAACTGACAAATCCCTTTTGTACAGATGCATGGAAGCAACTTTCCCATGGCATTTTATAGCATCCCCTTGTATTCCTAACCTGTGTACTTGTACTTAATACTAGTGACATCCGTGTCTAGAAATCTCCCAGAGCATTGGTTACTAAATCACAGTCATTTAAAGTAAAGAAGCCAAGTTAATAAACTCTTAAAGAAAATCTGTACTTTTGAGTTATCATGGTATTCTCTGTTGGGACCTGCTGACCCTGGAAGGCAAGCCTATAGCTCCTTTTGTCCTTCCCTACCATGCGTACACAATGTTGCAACCTATTCAACATGCCAAGTTTGTGAATAGATACATTGTACGATCCAGTGAAGTGATGCTGACACTGGCAATATATACCAACCTTTCTGATACTTTCTGATACATGGGTTCAAAGGTCATAGAGTTCATTCTAAAATTTCTCCATAGAGGGAATGCAGATTCCAATAATAATCCATGCTGTGAATGCAGTGACCAATGAATTACTTTAACAAATGACTCACATTTATCTTACATTTCAACATTTTAAAAGGGGAATGGTTTAGTAATTGATGAATACTTTATAACTGCAGTCACACAAGTGGCAGTTGTGACTTGGCTGTTAGTGCCCTATGCATGCATGAATTTGATCACAGCTGTATACAGCTGACCATGTGTCATAGAGCTGTGTGCGTTGTTGGTCCTTCATGAATAGAGTCAGATGTCTACTTAAAACATCTCCAAAAGGATTGCACTGTGAACTGACCCTGAAGCAAGTCAGTTGTGTGTAAGAAGACAGAAATGGTCCAGCACAAATTTAGTGTTTGAGAAATAAATGCTTATGATTAGAAGAATATTTGCAACTTCATATTTGCTTTCAAAGTAGCAAGAAATAACATTGAAAGTATGGGTACGCACAAAAAGGTGAGCACAAAAAGGTGAAATCGTGGATATTTTCTTGCTTAGTTTATTGCTGATCTCTTGGTACAATAACATTGTATAACTCCACCTGCAAAGTCTTAAGCTTAAAACAGCTAAACTACAATCCTGAATGTATCTGGTCAAGGCAAAGAGTACCTAGGGGGCTCAACTTCCCAGGCCTCCATTTTACATGGTTCCTAGAAACCCCCTAGGAGTAGCAGGCTAGAGAGGCATGGTTTTCTCTTTCTTATGATTGGGAACAAAAAGAATGGATGGAAAAAAGAGGGCATGGACTCAGGAAGACATGCTGGGAGATCTGGAACTGTTAAGGAAGGGAGCTAGTACTTGATATAATCATAGCACGATGTAAATACATATGAAAATCTTAAAGGATGAAAAAGAATGAGTAAACATTCATGCTCTAACAACACTGTTTGGAATTAGCACATTGATTGCACTCAGCCTAGGGGACACAGTCCAGTAGAGTAGCCAGGAGACAGTTGGAGAGATTGTAGGGAAGGTATTTTTAAGAAAGAAGGGCATCACTTTTGTGGCTTATGTAATTGTAGGGCATATATAACAAGAGAAGTCTAAAATCCATAGGTCAAGCTCTAATAAAGGAAGAATTGATATCCCAGATGGTGATTATCACATGCTTTTAGCCTTCCAACTGGAAGGACCAGACTCACCAGGATTATGCAGGATAGCATCCTGAACTTGTGCAGAACACCACCAGAGTGCCAGCCTTTTGTTAGCTATCTGGGGGATGGAAGCCATTCTTGACTAAAGCTAAAGGAAGGGGGTGTTTTCTGCTCTTTGGTGAACGAAACTACAGTTTACATTAGAAAGAACATGAGTACCAGAGGCAGGAGTGAGGTGCAGATGTAAAACAGATTCCTTCCCTGACCGGTGTGAGAACAATGGCTGTGTGTCCACTGAACATAACAAAAGTTGGCAAACAATTTAGAATTGAAAAAGAAAAAACAATTTAAGGCAAGGACAGGGTGATGGGAACAAATAATGTATCATGTAGCTTTATCACTAGAGAATTATTGAACATCATAGTAGTTTTTTTTTTTTTAAGGTTAATAGCATACAGACAGCACCCTTTACAGAAAGATGTTTTAAATTTTTAAGTTCTATTTGTGAAGGTTGGGGCCCATAGGAAAACAATATGCCCTTAAGAGTAAGCTAGTTAGTAGAATAAAAACCAAGGGCAGCTTGAGAGGTCACAGGAATAGGGGCTGGAAAGGGGAATGGCTGCTGATACTGGTTCTACAGGACATGAAGCTGAACTTCGGCTGGGGTGGGGTCTGGGGTGAGAAACACGAGGAGGAAGGATTTGAACTGAGTTTTGGCACTTGCTTCCCACATCTCTCCCAGCAGAGGCATCTGCTCCCTTCACAGCATTCTCATGTGGGAATAGATACATCAAGGTTTCACTGTGAGTGGGAAGGGTGGGCTGAAGATGCTCAGCTGCCACTAGGAAACAAACGTTCCTGGAGGAAAAAAAAAGATACAGGTCTAATGATGGAATCTAAGGTTTCTCATAAGGATCCCGGGGTTTTATTAAAATTATTAACACATTAATTGTATAAATTGATGAGCTTCATCATGTTGACTATATGTATATGTGTACATACATGCACATACACTTCCTGTGTTGATCATGTTCATCTGCTCCTCTTATTCCCGGAGCTTCCTCTACATGTACCCCCTTTTCAGTCCCAGTAATCATTTTCTTCTTTCAGCCCCAGCTCCGTACGTCTTTCTCTTGTATATCCATTTTGCTGAATATGATGTTCAGTCCTTCATTTTGCTGCAAACAATGGGTTCCATTCTTCTTTCCGACTTAGTACTATTCTATTACATATATACTAGATTCTCTTCATCTACATATCTGTGGATGAACATTTCAGCCAATCCCATAGCTTAGGTATTGGGAATAGAGCTACAATAGATATGGGAATATAGGTATCTCTTTTGGGTGGTGACTTCATTTGCCTTGTATACATACCTGGGAGTAGATGGGTAAATCACATAGTGGTTCTAATTTTATTTTTTAGAGAAACCCTCCTATTGTTTTCCATGGTGACCAGAGTCATTTGCATGATCCCCCATAGTGTATAAATAGTCTATCCTCCACATCTCTGGCAGCATTTGTCAGTATTAGCGTTCATTAATTAGCCTCTACAACCTTGATGTGATGAAATCTCAGTGTAGCCTCGAGTTGCAAATGATGGGAAGATTTCCCCACATATTCAATGGCCATTTGTATCTCTTTTCTGGGAAGAATCTGTTTTATTCGCCTAGTTAAAGCTGAAAATATGGGGAGCAGCCAGATAAACAGGCTCAGAAATAACTTTCATCCTTTAAGAATGTCAGAGACAAGCCAGGCATGGTAGTGCATACCTTCTACAAAGTGAGTTCCAGGACAGCCAGGGCTATACAGAGAAACCCTGTCTCGAAAAACCAAAAAAAAAAAAAAAAAAAAAAAAAGAATGGCAGAGACACCTCGATTATACTTGTGCTGGTTTAGAAATGCACTAGAGGGAAAATATTATGGTGACGTTATCAAAATCAAAATGAGCTAATGATTTTTTTAATTCACTCTTGCAAAACCTCATCTCTGTGGCAACATTGATGCTTATATGTTCAAGGAATCGGGGAAACTGTGAAATTACAACTAAAGAAAGTATTTATAAAGCAGTATATAGCACGTGACTCTTTAAATTTATCTTCCTATTCTTGTTGGCATTTGGGGAGTAAATAAAAGCGGGCCTTGAACTTTCCTGTCTAAGTGGGAGCATGGTAGAGCATGTAAATCAAATACCCAACTAGAACAGAAAATCAAAGCATTGAGTTGATGCCTTTCCAGATGTAGTTTTGTTTAATACGGGTACTCATGAACTCATTAGGACAATTTTAATTGTATAAAGTAAAGAAAGATTATAAGGAACTGTCAAGATAGCATAAAAGTCATTTGAATATAGTAATATAAATGACTAATGATTTAGCCACAGGTCTGCTAATTATAACCTTAAATGACATACCTAAATAGTTTCAAAATGTGTACATCTATATGAAAATAATTTATGTCTGTTGGCAGCAAAGCACATGTATGTATTTTATTGTAACTAAGAGGAAAAAATGAAATTGGAGGCTAGTGAATATATGATACAGTATCATGTACATCCAAATTCACAGAAAGGGGCTATAGAGATAGATCATCTAGCAGTTAAGAACACTTGCTCCTCTAGCAGAGGACATGAGTTTAGTTCCAGCACCTCCACAGCAGCTAACAACTGGCTGTAACCCTAGTTCTAGGAAATCTGGCACCCTCACCTGGCCTGTGGGACTGTTTCATGCATGGCATACACATATACTCATGCAGGCTCACATACATGCACAGAAATGAAAACAAATCACTAACTAAAAGCAAAAGCAAAGAAACAAACACCAAAGTCAGTGACACTCTCAATTTATTACAGACACTTCGGGTATCTATGGTTTCCAGGCTAAGAATTCTTGTACCAGGGATAGTCTAAGTCTAAGTCATTAATCTTATACTTGGCATAAAGAAATATGCTATATATCCAGAGAAGAGAATTCTGAAATAAATACCCTGGCTCTCCAACTCACCATGGCCATTCATAGCAGTGAAAGAGTCCACAAGTTCCTGCGTGTCCTATGGAAAGTGACAACGGGGTACTCTTTTATTTGAGAAAGTGAAGTTGTAGAGACAGTGGCCAAATGTCTGGCTATAACCTGTTTTATCCAGTACATCCCAAAGTAGCTAAGTACAGACATTTATGATAAGAGGAAAAATATGCTGGCAATCCGGACTCATTTTAACCACAAGTCTTACTCTATATATTGAGCCGTAGAGGATTTAGAAAGACAAGGAGCTGAATATTTATGTAGAGTCACCAAAGAAACATGCTACAAATTGTCCAAAGTGTCAAATTCCAGGATTCTTATTTTGGTGTTTCAACATAAGGTCTCAGGGGGTGTCCCAACCTTGAGCTTCTAATTATCTTCTCAGTTTCCAAATTCAGAGCATTCGTTTGTTCTGTCATTGATTGAGTGATGCTGTTATTACTGAATAAATATGAGAAGTATTACAGGTAATATAGGATCTACACTCATTTGCATTGTGGATAGTTTCTTCTCTATGAGCGTGGCTACACGTCACCCTTTCCAGATACTCATTCCAACTCATGATGACTACACACTGTTAATAACTAATTTTGTTGTTTCTTGGAAAGCTCTGAATTTGTATCTTGGAGTTGTTACATCAAAGGCCAGGGGTTTGCAGCCCGAAATAAGAGAACCACACTCATTCCCAGCTCACTGGGATCAAGAGTGAGCAATGAGGTAAAGGAAGAATGTTCTCCATCCAACGGCTCTTGACCATGGCTGGGCCTCACTTGGGTCTTCTGCAGGTGGCCTCAAGCCTGTGGCTACCAATACCCTGTCTCTCATTCAGTCTTCTCACGCTCTCCTCATCACCTCGTCTCTTCCCTGCTATTCTCCTGAGGACAAGCATCAGTGGGTTCCGGCCCGGCCCGAGAGCAAATCTCTGGAGACTCTGACACAGGACGATTGATTTGTAAATAGGCAGAGGTGGGGATAGTGTCATGGTTTCAAATGGCTTCTTATTGCTTCTTTTATTGAGAAAATAATGTGTCATTTCCCCCTTCCCTTTCCTGCCTGCAAGTCCTCTCTTGTATCCTTCCTTGCTCTCTTTCAGAATCATGGCTTCTTTTCATGAAATGCTGTTACATGCATACATGTAACATATATGTGTTCCTAAATAGTACATGCTCGGTCTGTGTAATGTTACTTGTATGTATGTATGTGTATGTATGTATATATGTCTTCAGTCATGACCATTTGAAACCCAATGATTAATTGGTGTGCTCTTCCCTGGGGAAGATTTTTCTCCCCTCTCAGAATTCTTTAGTTCCCCGTAGTTTGTTGTGTAGGGTTGGTGCCTCATAGGCTTTTCCTGTCTATTGCCCTTATCCAGCCCAGGTTTGGACAATCACATTGGTGCCACTTTATGGGTATAGCTTCTGACATTCCTAGGAGACATGGCCTCACAGCAGAGTCCCCAATCCTCAGGATCTGAACAATCTCTCTGTTGTTTCTTTTGCAATGTTCGTTGATAAGAGAAACACATCCTTCCCCAGTGCTGGGATCAAAGGTGAGAACTGAAAGGTCAGGAAGGTTGCTCATGTGATTTTAATAGTTGTTATATCACTCAGGTTCTTATGTTCATTTGGAACTTTGTGTTTGATTTAAAATTTAATCATTTTTTTTCTAATTTTCAAAAATTTGTCATAAAATTCCTCATTGTGTTTTTACCTTGTATGTCTTGATTTATCGAGGAATAGTTTCTATACTGAATAGAAATTTTATTCTCATGAGTGTTGTTAGTTGCATATCGAAGTAAAAAGAATGTAATCAAGGTACAGATTGTATAGAATGTTTCCAGTACTTTTAAAAGCTCTGCTATCTACATTTATGAGCAAGCAATCTCCTTACAATGAGAAGATAATTCAGTTCTAGTTTCTTTTCTTTTTTCTTTTTCTTTTCTTTTTTTTTTAACTATTGTATAGCTGCTTTTTTTCCCTATGTTTTTCATTTTATTTGCCCCCCCTCCCATGTGTCTTGATACAAGTTATTGTTATGTTGCTCAGGGTGGCCTTGAACTCATTATCTTACCGCTTCAACCTGCCTGGATCACAGAAATACATGCACCAGCACACCTGACCCACAGAAATCCATGTAGATGGATTCATGTTGTATGTGTTCTTCTGAACCTGGAACTTGAACCCAGTGTAGTTTTTAAGGTTCATTCACAATGCCTGTACATCTTCATCCTTTTGTTTTACAAGTTGTTATTCCACTGCATGAACACACCAAACACTTTGTGCATTCTCCCGTTGATGGCTGCTTCCAGTTTGGGCAGCAAATTTTTTGACATGGTAAGTTTTGCAAAAATATATTTTTATTTCTCCCGATAGATCCTGAAAACACCACTTCTAGGCTGTAGGTGTGTCGAAAGCCAAACTATGTCAGAGAAACTCAAGTATTTCTCACAGTTTACTATTTTACAGTGTCCCATAAACACATAAGGGTTTCCCCTCACTCCATCATTACCAGCTCACTTCCAATGCTTATCTGCAATAGCACAGGACTTGCAAAGTCCTGACTTGCAAAGTGGTATGCACGTACAGGGCTAAGCAAAACTTCCGGAAATCGTGCTCCTTCTCCCATGTGAGCTGAGTCCTGAGGTTGCATTTAAGTTGTCAGGGTTGGTGACAGCAAGGACCTTTATGCACCGAGCCATCTCCGTGGCCCACGATTTCCAACTTTAGGACCTTTTGTTGCTGCATGCTTTGCTATATTGCCCAAGCTCTTCTCCGAATCCTACACATGAGTGACTTTTTTATCCCAGCCCCTGAAGACTAAGACATGCTCCAGTGTCTCCTCTTTATTAGGGTTTAAGTTGTTTAATTAGTGTGTAAAATAGTGGGATTTATCACAGCATTTCCATGCACCATGTCACGCGTTTTGTTCCTTCTGACGCCCTTGTTGCCTTCCCTTGTGCCCCCTTCAGCTATCCCATGTCTTTCCTTTTTTCTTTTACTCTCCCTTCTACTTTTGTTATAAGTATACAAACTATTTTTGCATAAAATAACAATATACTTAAAATTTTATTCTGTGTATGGGAGAAAAGACATGATATTTGTTCTCTTGTTCTGCCATTTTTCATTTAACCTGCTGATCTCTCGTTCCACCCATTTCCCCACAAATGACAAGAGTTGTTCCTCTTTGTTTGAATAAGACTTTGCTATGTATATACACCACATTTTCTTTACCAATTCATTTGTTGATGTACACACACACACACACACACACACACACACACACATATAGAGGCTAATTTTACATTTACACTTTGTGTTTTTTTTTTAAGACTTATTTATTTATTATATGTAAGTATACTGTAGCTGTCTTCAGACACCCCAGAAGAGAGCATCAGATTTCATTACAGATGGCTGGGAGCCACCATGTGGTTGCTGGGATCTTTGGAAGAGCAGTCAGTGCTCTTATCCACTGAGCCATCTTTCCAACCCCAATTTTATACTTTGGATGTTGTGAATCATATCATAACAAATGTGGCTATAGGGTGGGCGAGGTGGCTCAGTGGGAAAAGGTACTTGCTGCGAAGCCTGATAACTGAAGTTTGCTTCCACCAGAACCTATGAAGCCAAGGGAGAGAAGATTCCTTCAGATTGTCCTCTGACTTTCACATGAGTCATGCCATGGTGCCCTACCTAAAAAATGTGAAAAAGAAAAGAACCCTTAAGAAGAAATAAAACATGGATGTGCAGGTATCGTTGCAGTATGCTGACATAGACTCATTCAAGTATACAGCCAGAAGGGCCCTTGGCCAAGCATACAATAGTTCTCTTTCATTTTGTGAGAGGCCTCTATACTGACTTGTATCGTGGCTATGCTAGTGACATGTCTGCCATCTGAGTATGAGTTCCTTGTCCCCTACACCTGATCAGCACTTGGTCTTTGTTGTCTTGATGGTAGTCATTATGCCCTGGGGTAAATTAAAATCTTACTGCAGACTTGATTTGAGTTTCTCCTTCTGGTATATGTCCATTCAATTAATTTCTCCCTTTGATGTGTGTGTGTGTGTGTGTGTGTGTGTGTGTGTGTGTGTGTGTGTATGTGTTACTTGTTATCTCTATATTCTAAATATTAATCTACCATCACAAGAATAGTAGTCAAAATGTTTCCTTATTCTTTACTGTACAGAAGCTTCCAAATTTTATGCAACCCTGTCGCAAATATGGTAGAGATGAACAAGTATTGCTCTATTAGGATATAGACATTTGAACTGTATAGTTGGGTTGTGTGGTCAGTCTATCTCTAGTGGGGAGCCTCCATACTGGTTTCCATAGTGATTATGCCACTTTGTACTCCTATCAGCAGTGAATAAGTGTTTCTCTTTCCCCATGTCTATTCCTGCATTTATTATAACTTATTCTTTTTGATCTTAGTCGATCTGACTAGGTTAAGATAAAATTTCAAAGTTGTTTTAATTTGATTATTCCTAATGGCTAATGTTGCTCCACATTTTTTTTTAGGAGTTTCTGAGTCATTTATGATTTTTTTTTGAGAAATCTGTTTAGTTTGTGCTCTATTTTTAAGCAATTGTTTTTTTATTTTTGAAAAATAGATGGAAACCCACAACTGTTTAATGTACAGAAGTTAAGGGGCATCAGGTTGCTCCTCACTAACTGGGATGTCTATATTACATCCCTCTCCTCATGGATCAAGGATCTATGTGGGGTAGAAAGATTGTAAAGTGAATAACTTCAATGAAACCATATTCAGATTCACATGCAAGCTCACAGAGTCTTTGACCACATGGATAAGATCTGCAGAAGCTCAAACCTGGACAAAATCCAGCCTGAAGAAGGGGAGGCAGGTACAAATGTTACCCCTACCTGAGGAATTTGATTGTTACTGGGAGAAATGAAGACAGTTGCCCTCAATGGAATGATATTTGGTATAACGATCACATTCCAGGGCAGGCCCCAGAACCAGGAGTAGTCAGCCAACACAAGCGGGACTCAGTTTTTGAGAGGGAACAGATATGAAATTGCATTGGATTGGGAAGCAGGAGAAAAACTTGAAAGGAATTCTGGGAGGGAATGAATATGTCTAAAACACATTGCATGATATTCCCAAAGGATAAATAAAAATTGAGTTAGAATGAAGATTGCCTATAATGGGGGCAATGACGTTCCTACTAGATAACACAGGAAAACAAATGAAAAGCTCAGTACCAAGCATGGGCTGCCTCTTTTGAAGGCCAGTGGATTCCCATGCCCCCAAACATTACTACTGCTTCTAACATCATTGGCTGTCCTTTAGAACGTGACAGAGACACCATGTATTTGAGTCATAGACCATGAATTGGAAGCTTCACCCCCATTGAATAGATTTCATAATGCTGGAAGGTACTGTAGATGCTACCAGAGGAGAAAAGCAGCCATCATATCCAGCTGTAAACCCTATGAGCTACAGTGATGACTAGCCTGGGCTACATGCCCACTGGTACAGTAGTAGCACGAGCATCGTAAGAGTAACCAACTGCTTTCTGATTGAAGTCTTGCTCCAGAAAGTGAAACCCACACCTATCCCATTATCAGGCCAAGGACCTGTGACTACCCTGTTCACAGGTCCTAGGAGATCATCTACAACAACTTTTATGTTAAATGGACATAGTATTAGATATATATTACCTGACTCCTGATGACTTATTGTAATACCCATACACCGAATGCATCTCTCAATCCTTATTGGAGAAGCTTCTACTTGAAGTAGAGAATAATTCACACTGAGACCCATAGCTGGTCAAAGTTCAGAAAATAAGGGACTGTAAAATGCTCAGCCCTAAAAAAAAAAAAAACCTTCTATCACAGCCTCTCTTTCTAAGGCTCAGGGATGATTGTAGAGAGGGAACAGAAAGGATTTAAGGGTCAGAAGTGGTGGATGACTCTGAGGAAATAGCTGGACACAGCTCCACATATGAGCTCACAGTAGTTTGATAGACCCCCTTTGATGGCCACTGGGTTCCCATAGCCTCTGAATTACATTACATGCTATTGCCAACACAATTGCTTATTATCCAGAACTTGATAGCATTTACAGGACCTGCACAAGCTCAAGCCAGAACAAATATCAAAATGGAGAGAAAAAAAATTAGATATGAAGTCCCACCCTTATCCCAGGAGATATTGGCAGCTGATAGCTACTGAGAGGAGAATGAGTTTTCTTTAGGAGTTTGCCACTCCTCCCACCCCCCAACAAGCTAACCACCCTCCTATGGAAGACCACACATCCTGGAATATATGGGCAGCACAAATAGGCGGTTATGGGGGACACAAATTTGAGTGGACACAGTAAGGGGGTGGGAGGAGCTTGTGGAAGATGTGACTGTGATTAGAACAAATAGTATGACATTCTCAAAGACAAAATATAAAACCAAAATGGATATAAATTTTTAAAGGTCTACCCTTGTTGGCTGGTCCAACTACTTCACAAGTCATGCTTCTTTGTCTTCAATTTGAACCATTACACTGTTAAGGCCTTCCTTCAGTTTTCTAATTGAACCTGTGATTTTTTTTTCAGTCTAGTCTTCAGTTGAGCTTGAGTTTTCATCAGTATTTCTATCTCTTTATTGAATTCAGTTTTAAAACCCTGTATCATCTTCATACTTTCATTATCTCTTGTGTTTTCCTGGTCTTCAGTTTGGAGTTTATTTCTGTCCCTTTTAAGTTCATTAAGGTATTTGTTTTTGTCCTTTCTGAATTCCTTGAATTTATTTTTGTAGTCTTGAATTCTTTAATTTAATTTATCATTGTACTTTTGACTTCCGTGTCCTATGTTTTGTCTAGGTAATTTCCATTGGAGAACTTATCTTCAAGTTGGGTGGTCTTTGGCAGAGGGTACATACTGTCTTGGTCTTTAATATTGTTTGTATTTTTTTCAATAGAACTTGGGCACATGGATTTATTTTGTTGGTTTTGTATCATCTGATGTGAAGACTTTGTGGAAGAAAGGGTAGAAAGATCATTAGGAACTGAAGGATGCTTGCTGCGTGATAGTGCCTTCCAGATATGACTGGAGACTGTGCCCATAAAATCTCAATGATATGGTTGCCTCAATGAACTTTGAGTAATAACCACATTAGTCTACATGTTGATGTTGCTAGGAGACTTCTCAAAATGCCTCATTTCTAGATGAAGAGCCATGGGTGGTCAGTAACTGATGGGAGAGGTGATTCCATCTCCTTCAGTGATCCCTGACAGGTCCAATCCTAAGCTGTCTGCCTTCCTTGATGGCAGTAATAACTGTAGAAGAAGAGTTTATGAGCAGGATAGATAGATAGATAGATAGATAGATAGATAGATAGATAGATAGATAGATAGAGACAGGCAGGCAGGCAGACAGACAGACAGACAGAAATAGAGGGGAAGGAGACATGAGTGGCATTGTAAGAGATAGGGGTGTAAATGATTTAAATACAGTATTCATGCATAGAATACTAAAAAAATTAAACACATTACAAAATAGTCCGACCCTTAACACAAGTCACTGTTGGACCTTGGAAATGTGGTCACAAGAGCCAGCTCTTGCTCTACACTTCCCCTCCACACTCCCTGTCTGCCCCTATCAGCTGAAGTAAATTCAGAGATTTCACTGATGGGCCCATGGTGCCTACTGAACATTTTCAGGCTGCTGGACTCCAAGGACTTTTGAATTATATTAACAAAGGCTAAATTCATCTTGGTTTTGAATTCATCAACTCAAATCCCCACACATTCCTGTTGTGATTCTTCCCGCTGGCATAAATAATTCGCCTCCTTTCAACAAATCTTTGCAGCATTTCTAGGGTGTCACAAGCTACTTATTTTCTGATATTCTGGCTAAATCTCCAGAGCTCTGACCGGTCCCTCTCAGCTCTCAGCCACACCACTGTCTCACCTCTTGAAAAATCTCTGGATAAATGAAGCTGAACAGATCAAAATAAGGATGGGGTTACCTTCATTTTTCCAGCAAATCCTGAAGGGAAAGGAAAATTCTATCCTGAGGCACCAGAGTGGATTACTTTGATCTTGCTGAGAGTGGTGGTCATGAGAGCTTTTCTTGCTAGAAAACTCAACATTCAGCACTCAGATGTATTTCTTCGTCTTACAGCAGTTTAAATACATTTATACAATTTTCTAATTCTGTGCACTAAGTGTTTTATTACTTGAAATTTCCTCTAGAGTTGAAGTACCGAGATTGAGACACTTCTATCTATGTGGGGAATCTGAATACTTATTTTACACGGGGGTGTGGAGATACTTGGGCTGTCAGTGTGTGACCCTCCATGGATGAGGGAATCTGTGCCTGAAGGGCAGAGCACACTATCCATTTTCATTCCATTACATCTTTACAGATTTAAAGACATTCAAAATGTCCTGCTAGACAGTGGTAAGCAAAGAAAAGGAGCGTTTACACTGGTTTAGTTAGCATCCTTCCTTTGGTTTTTCGAGATAGGTTTTCCCTGTGTATCGCTGGCTGACCTGGAACTTGCTCTGTAGACCAGGTTGACCTCTACTCAGAGATCTGCTTGCTTCTCCCTCCTGGGCTGGGACTAAAGGTGTGCACCACCACCATCTGGTTAGAATCCTTCCATTTTTTGATCTGGTTCTAAATGTGTGATTTTTTTTTTTCCATTAGGAAATGATTTTCTTTCCTTGGTGAGATTGTCAATCAAGGCACACTGACTTCTTCTTGGAAGAAAATGTCATTTCCTCTGGGGATTCTGGATGTGTGGACTTTGAGTCTTAAGTCAATAGATGGAAGAATAAGGAAAAAAATCAAAACAAACAAGCAAGCAAAACACTAAGCCTCTTTGGCAATGTTACCTGTCATCGGAAGCGTGCTGAGAAAACTGTCACCCAGCTTTCCTGAACGGAGCTGTCCCCATATTCCTGATCTTCATCCTCTTTAGAGCTGTCACAGGTTGTGGGACCTCCCAAATCCTAATGACTTCTGGTTAAATTGCCAGGATTTTCTTGTGCTATTTACGTAGAAATGTTACTTATAAAAATATGTCCAGTTAGATTGTAGACGATTTTAACAGTAATTGCCTACTCTATGATCCATTTCTAACTTTGATTTCTTACCACACAAAACTTAAATATCTCGAGTAGAATTCAGAAGGGGCTACTTCATAAGTCATTGTTCGGAGGAGAAGTGTACACATTTTAGTCAGCACGCAGCACTCATGTCTGCTGAGTAACAGAGCAACAAGACAGTGCATTCAGCTGTCCCTAAAGCCACCAAGCTTTAGAACTGGTGTTGCTTGCAAGTTGTAGCATCTGTGGGGAGCACATGATGGAGATGGGAGAGTCCAATGCAGTACGAACCTACGTATGTGTACATACATGCGCATTTAAGTTCCACATTTCCACAAAAAGTCATGATTTGCCATGGCTTTCTTTGACAGCCACTTCAGTCTCTCCTCTTGGTTTCCAGTGATGATGGAAAGAGATGTCTAGGAAAATATTGTCCACTCCAGGAGAACAGCAATGCCCGTTCGAGGACTAAGGTGGCAGAAATTCATTCCTGTTCTCAGGGGATCCCCAGGAGTCTCGGGTATTCAGAAACAAACCACCCTTTTCTTTCTTTTATTTTTTCCTTATTTATTTATTTATTTATTTATTCTAATATTTGTATTAGTCCCATTGTTCTTTTTTTTTAATTAGATGTTTTCTTCATTTACATTTCAAATGGTATCCCCTTTCCTAGTTTCCTCTCTGAAAAATCCCCTATACAAATTTAAGACATTTAAAACTTGTAGGAGCACACTATTTCAATTTGGTTTTAACACATTGAACTCAGAAACCCTAACAGGGTACTTTAGTCGTGGAATGAATACACAGAGATACCATACCAAGACCTTCAGGGCCTAACCGTGCTGGACAACAGTGGGGTGAGTGAGAAAAACACTCCTGTGCTGGCGTGAGCGTGTGCATTCACTCCTGCCGTGGTGTGTCAGAACAGACTAAGGAACCCTCCTTTCAGGGCTTGCAGTCCCCGAATATTAGCAACGAATGTGATGCCCATGTCCTGTTACTTTTGGGCTACTAGAGCTCCCTGCTGAATTCTGGAGGGAAACAAACTCCTGTTTTTGTCACCGAGGATCTTCAAGCCTCTGAGAGAGTCAGAGCATCACCCTGTCCAGATGCATGAGTCAGACTCCAGCGGCTTCAGACAAGCAGTTTCCGAAATACCTCAGCCTCATTTACACCCAGGCATAACAGAAAGTGGCACTGTTTTTCTCTTTGACACAAGACTCTCAAATACCAAGGAGGAAGGGGGTTTCTGACACATGTTGCTTTGAGGGAGAATTGGAAGTAGAAGGAGACAGGAGAGTGAATGTCATTTCCTAATGACTGTAGGGAGGAGGGAATTCAGTTGCCTTAGGAGCAAGGTTAAGATAACTGGAAATGAGAATACAGCACAGAATTACTGAGTGTTACAACAACGGTAGTCTCAGAACACAGGGTCTAGAGGTCTAGAATCTACGAAAGTAGAAACGTCTGTTTGTTCATGCAAGTCAGTGTTTCCATACACGCCAGAATGTTTATGAGAATTTTCTAATATACGTAACTAGGAGGATGGAAAAGGTGGGAAGGGATTGACGGGTGAGTACTAAGTCAGAATTAGGTAGGAAGAAGAAGCTGCGATGTGCTGTTGTGCAGTAGAGTGGTTATCGCAGACACTAACCTGCTGTGTGTCCCATGTTAGAAGGGACTTTGCTTTTGAGACAGGGTTTCTCCGTGTAGCCCTGGCTGTCCTGGAACTCACCCCATAGACCAGGCTGGCCTTGAGCTCAGAGACTTGCCCGAGTTTGAATGCTGTGATTAAAAGTGTATCCCATCACCACCTAGCTCCCTTGTTTCAGGTTTATTTATATTAGTTTATGTGTAGGACTGCTTTGTCTTCTTGCACTTCTGAACACCACCTGCCTGCTTGGTCCCCAAGGAGGTGGTGGACCTCCCTGTGGGTGCTGAGGATGGAGCCAAGGTCTTCTGCAACATCAACAGGTACTCTCAACCACTGAGCCAACTCTCCGGCCTTCAACCTTTGTGGGGCCAGGGAGTTGTAGGGAGCAGGCCTGGAGCAAGAGTGGAACTGAGGTGTGTCCAGATTCCTGAAATCTCGTCCTGAGATCTCTTAGGATCACAACCCCTGCCCTGGGTCTGCATGTCCTCCTGTATGCAGCAGCCCTGTAACCACCCCCCCGACCCCCACTCTGACCTCACCAGAGGAGGTCACATAGCTGGTAGCCAGGTTAAAGTTCCTTTTTCCCCCCATTCTAAGGTCATGTCCAACAGCACCTGGAAATTTTCCTGACGCAAATGAGGGATCCCCAGCACCCTGGCCCTGGCCAGTGATGTGCCCTCACCCCAAAGCCCCTGCTCATCCCCTCCAAAGGTAGGAATAGCCTTTGCTCCCCCCATCCTCTGAAGCTGCTCCTGGGTGTGTTCTTTACCCAGACCCTCATAGCCCCCCACGATCCTGCCTGTACCCGCACCTCCACCCTTCCCAGCTAAGCTTCCCGCCCTCCAGTTCAGCGTGGTGCGCAGTGGGCCACCAGAAGGGAGGAGAAGACATGGGACAGGAGTCTTTGGTGTCTTTACTGTAAGTTAATCAAAGTCCTTTGAAGGTCTAGATGTTGTTCGATCAGATTCAAACAGCATACGATGTCTATGTATATTAAAACTATCCAGCACGCCACAAATACAGGCAACCATTATGATGATGTGCTGTTGGTTAAAAATAAACTTTAGATGCAAACAAAAATAAATATTCTTAATTTAGATTATGGAATCACACAAGCTAGAGTGAAAGAATATAATTATTTGACTCGACCTTCCACTAACAGATCCGAGTGGTACAATATACATATACATATGGAATCTGGTGTGTTTCTTAATCTAGACTATTCTTGACTACTGTTGGGGCAGAATATACTATTTCCACTAAAGTAATTTTTTTTTATCAATGCTGAACTTATATAAGTTATTTATTTGAGTACATCATGATAATGAGGAAATTACTGTGTCCCCAATTCTGCTTCCCTTTGACCAGCAGCACATCAGAATATCAGTTAAATTGTTAATACTGGTCATTTTTTTTTTAAATAGAAAACCGAGATGCAAATGTCATTTTAAATTGGCTTAATGTCCTGTATTTTGTGGGTGGAGCAGTCAGGACTTTAAACATTATCACAAGCTAGAAGGACCGCCGTGTCTAATGTGGACTCAGAAAATGACACGGAGGAGTGGCTTGCTTCAGCGTTCAGAGGCCACCGCCCTAGGCCCAGGCTCTGGAGCATCACAGAGGAGTGGACCCTGGGAGGGGCTTTCGGAGAATGAATAAGGATGACAGACTTAATTATCAACAGATAAAGAAATCTTACGGGGGTGGGGAGGAAGATGGGTCTTAACAAGGCCCAAGCAGCAGAAACGGACCGTGCTGCTCAGCTGTGGTAAATAGGCCACTTGGGGACTTCCCTGAGTGGCCCATGCCACATAGGTCATCAGAGATACCCATGGCTGGGCCCTCTGAGCAGAGACAACCACAGACTCTTCAGCAGTGTGTGAATCAGTCAGAAATGAGTGAAGCATGACTACGGCTGTGCTTCTTTGCTTTGTCATAACAGGGTTTGATTGGCAGGGTATTTAAAGAATAATTCAATTCAATTCAATTCTACCCCTCTCCTTCCCCCATTCCCACCCTCCCTCTGTCCCTCTGTCCCTCTCCCCCTCTCATCTTTATATAATCCTTATTCCCTTCAAACATGAAAACAGAAATCAATCAATAAAAAAAATTCTCAGCTTTTCTGCAGACCGGTTGTCTCCCAGAGAGATTAAGTATTTTATTTCTGGGTTCTGAAGAGAAAGAGTTTATTTTAGTAAAGATTTGACACAGGTCTGTTGCAGAGTTCGTAAGCAGGGGGGAGGGGGGAGGAGGGAGGGAGGCTCTGAAGGCTTCCTGGCATTTATATGCAACTGTGCCTGGGTATGACCAGAATCCAGCTCAGCTCTTCATACCTTCTTCAGGAAGTGTCTTTATTCCTCCTGACAGCAGGATTAATGGCTGTGCTCAGAAGAAAGCCAACCGTCAAAAAAGTTTACCTCTTGCGGCTGTCTTCCCTTTCCTTGCGCCAGTGTAAGCGGTTTCCTGCCCTAGGTTAGACGGAATGTTCCTTGGCGTTCTCTGTGGCAAGGGAGCTATGGAACCTGAAAGTATACACGCAAAGGGATCGCGGGGTGCCGTGTCCACCATCCTCACAGGCTGAGAGAAGAGGTTCTAGTTTGAACCTCAGCAGTCCCCATGGGTAACAAGTCACCAGAGTTCTGTTGCTTTTGAAGCAGGGGAAGCCACGCCTAGAGAGAGCTATCCGCAGGAATTCCTTGGCTCCTATTTCCAATACCTGTTCGTTTGCTTTTTGGTTAGCAAAACAGGCAAGGATGGTTCTGCTTTTTCCCCACTCCCACCTCCCCAGCCCCGTCATCCTCAAACTGTGGCTCACTGAAGATGGCAATGTAAAGGAAGTCTGAGAGCTTTGCAAGACGGCAGGGTTGTTCTTTATCTCCCTGACCAAGCAGCTCGGTTGGATATTTTTTTTTCAGCATCATCTGCACCGCTTCAGGATACTCCCATCTCCTGTAATCTTCTTCACGAGCTCACGGCCAGTGACCACACTAAGTCGGAATAAATAGCGTGAGATGCCAAGGCTCACGGATTATGGGGCCTTCGCACTTCTGCCTGGAGGAGAAGCCAGGAACGCCATGGTTTTGCGCACACCTCCCTTTCTCAGCCTCTCTCGCATACGTGTGCAACCTGAACCTACCATTTCACAGACCTGGAATACGACTCAGGGTCAGGGGTCTAGAAGAGGGGTCTAGAAAACAACACACCATTTCCCTGCCCACCAACCGTGAGATGAGGCTTGAGCATAGCGGTTCAAGCCTATTTATTTTACAAGAGCAAGAGTGAATGGTGGAACTAGGTATCAGCCAATAGAATGGTATCATTATCTTGAGGGATAGAAGCAACAAAAAAAATATTTGGCATAAATCCAAAGAAAAGGAACCTATGCAAAATGCAATCCCAAAGATATCATCTATTCCAGTCATTTACAATAAGTATCAGAATGAAGAGAGATCAAAGGGCTGGTGTCTAAGCCCTGGAGCTGGAGGACAGCTCTGTCAGTAGAGTGTTGGTTGTATAGGTGGGAGGACTTACTTTTGGGGCATCTTCAGCACCCATACACATGCCTCTAACCAGCACTGGGGAAACATAGGCAGGAGGCTCCCCGGGGCTCCCCGGGGCTCCCCGGTCAGCAAGCGAAGTGAAATTGGTAAGCTCTAGATTCAGAGAGTCCTGTCTCAGGCAATAAGTTGGAGGGTGACTGAGGAAGATCTATGACATTTGCCTCTGTCCTCCACATGCATGTGCATACATGCTTGGCACCTACATGTGTACATGTGCACCCACATGCATGAATGATACATATGCAAATAAAATCTTTTCTACCATTAATCAGTTGTAGTTTTTGAAGGTCTCAAATGGACATGGCCCATATAACTAAAGAACATTTTCTTTCTTAGGGGAATAACAAGCACAGGCTGCAGAGATGTCTCAGTGGTTAAGAGCACTGACTGCTCTTCCAGAGGTCCTGAGTTCAAATCCCAGCAACCACACAGTGGCTCATAACCATCTGAAACGGGATCCGATGCCCTCTTCTGTGCCCGAAGACAGCTATAGTGTACTCACAGACATAAAATAAATCTTTAAGGAAAAAGGGAGAATAACATGTGTAAGGCATTTAGCAAAGGACACGAGAAAGAAATGGAAGTTCATTCTCGGTGAACTAGGGTGACATCAGCCAAACAAAAGCTGATAAGAGGATAGATCGGGTTGTAGTCGCTTTTTAAATGACCAGCTTAGTCATGCAGGGAAGCATTTGCCAAAGCGGTCACTGAGAAATGGATGGTTGGATATGTAGGCACAGGCACTGTGGAGTAAATACATCCCAGAGTTGAGAATCAAAGGGCAGAAGGAAGGGGATTCAGTCATGGATCATCCGAGTATCAGAAGAGAGATGGCAGGATTCTTTAATCAAAGCCCACTTCCTAGTTTGATACAGTTTGAATGATGGTCTCTACTCAAACATTCATTCTGACATTTCATTCTCATGGAACTGTAGAAAGAGCTGGTGCCGTTAGGGGCTCACTAAGACAAATGTGGTCCCCTCATGAGTTGCATTAGCTCACGTGTGGAAGGGCTGACGCTGAAGGGAGTGCTTTCTTCCTTCTCTGCCTTCTACTCTGTGGGGACATGATGATAAGATCCCACACTGTGACAAACAAGTGCTGGTACCCTGCCCTTGGACTCCTCAGAGTCCAGAGCAGTCAGCTCTGAGTTTCTGTTATTCACAAAATAGCCAACCCACAGCATTGTGTTATAGCAACACGAGGCATTTTCTGTCTCCCAGAGGCTGCCTGTATATTCTTCAGCCTACAACTCACCTCTCGAGCTATAGTCTTCTTTCTAACTCTGACCTGCCTTTCTCCTTCCTATGAGGATAATATGACTGCATTAGTATGTCCCGGGTAAATCAGAACAATCTTCCTATGCCAGGACTAAATAAGTAAAAGACAACAGCCAAGAGCCTTTGCTGTGTTGGCTAACATGCTCAGGTTTCTGGAATTAGGTATGGATTCCTTAAAGGACAAGGTATCATGTAGTTATGACATGGATTTCCCACACATTTGAAGTGCAGGTCCTCTACAGAAGATTGTATTCTCAACAAGTATAAGCAGTAATTCCAATGTCAGTATTTCCAGGTCAGTATAATACTATGGGTCCCTTTTACCTATTTACATATTTGCATATGAACATTTAACAGGCTGTTCTAGACCATACCAAGAAAACAACAGTCTTACTCCTATAATAGTGGGAAGATAATACTGGCGGGACCCTTGACTACGGCGGTAAAATAATTTGTGTGCACACTTGGCTTTGTTGGACACAGAAGTTCTTACTCTGCTTCCAGCTCCCAATCCTATCTCAGTCCCCGAGTACTGGGAATGCAGGTGCGCATTGCCACACCCAAACAGAAATACCGAAAGCAAAGCACTCTGGATCTGCAAATTTCATTTACCATGCTATTTATGTCCATTTTTTTTTCTGTGAATAATTAAGAGTAGACAGTCTATAAAAACCCACAGCCTCCCCTGGGGTGAACTGTATCTACCTGGGGTGACAAGTCACTGAGTGAAGAACAGACTATTAATAACAGTTTTACGTTTTTTAAAACAATAATTTCCTCTTACTTCAGACTGAAGCAACATGCTGTGCAAAATTATACATCACACAGCAGCAACTGGGAAGTCAGCATACATCACTATCAATACTGCCGCTATGAAAACCAAAATTACCATATCTAACAATAATTTTTACTTTAACAGAGAGAATGGGGGACATAGAAAGAAACCAACTTATTCTTACAAATGGTTGGTTTAACCCACAGCGAACAAATTGATGTGTAAATTGGTTTTGATGAATACTTGTGTTAAGTGTGGTTATTTATCATGAATCCATTATATAAATTGGTAGCAAAGTTATAACAAATGGTCTTTATTAATCTTACCTTCTCTATGGCTAGGAAATGACTCAAGGCAATTATCTTTCAGGAGTTGATGCTATAAGGAGGGCAGGTAGGCCTTAGAACCAGAGATAATAGAAGTGTGCATTTGCTTAGCCTTTTACTCAGGAAAGGATATTTTTCATAAAGCCTCCTTTATCTTCAATTAAATCCTTCAAGTTACTGGCTTCTGATGTTTTTGTAGTAACAGCTGTTATAGGTGTAAAAAAAAAAAACCTTACATATTATGTGTTTTTGTGGCATGGCATTTGAAACTTAAATGGATGGCATAGCTTCTAATCTTGAGGAATTGACAGCTTACCCGGGGTGTCCCAGCCGTTCTTCGCTGCAGCGCTAGCATTTTCTCTGTGGCCCAGTGACAGATTGCAGAGCTGTTTTAAGTGCTATCCTCTTTAGCACTTGACGTAAATCACTGGAAGATACTGTCTTTCTGAGAAAGAAGATGAAATGTTTCTCCAAGAATACTACCATGACCCCACTTTCAGCCAAAAATCAAAGATGTTAAGAGTTGTCTGCATTGATAACCTCTTAGTTAGGAGGGGATATAAATATTGGTTATCAGTTTTCTGATCTCTCTCTCTCTCTTTCTGTGTCTCTGTTTGTCTTGTCTGTCTGTCTGTCTGTCTGTCTGTCTCTTGCTCTCCTGGACACATGCCTAATAAATACTCCCTTTGCTTCCCAAAGAGGGAAAAGTAAAATCAGAAGAGAAAAAGAATTCATCTTGTTGTTTCTGACAAAAGATCAGCTTAAAGGTACAGGAGTACAAGGTCCTTAGAAATCATTTTATGGCCGGGCAGTGGTGGCGCACGCCCTTAATCCCAACACTTGGGAGGCAGAGACATGCGGATTTCTGAGTTCAAGACCAGCCTGGTCTACAAAGTGAGTTCTAGGACAGCCAGGGCTATACAGAGAAACCCTGTCTCGAAAAACAAATCGATCAATCAATCAATCAATCATTATATGAAATAACAAAGTAGCACTTTATGTTTATGGTCTGAAACAGTCCCACTTGTGTGCTACATGTAGACTTTTGAATATTGAACATTTGTAGAATGCCACCGATCGTAAGCTCTGAGCCAGGTACTGAAGGTAATGCAGGAGGGGGAAAGGTCACCATATTGGAGGGACCAACCAACAGCTCGATGGCCCAGAGTGTTCGCATCTTGATGCCGATAGCTCATCATGACCTGTTACATAGTTTATTAATGAAGGTTTATTTAATTTAACAATGAAAGAGAACATGCCAAACGCATTGTCTCACTCCCAGGGAACAGGGCTTCCGGGCTTTGCTTGTATCTTACTCTCTTCCCAGGCATGCCCTCTCTTTTTTGATCCACTTCATGTGGCTAAGCGCTGACAGGGGCTTCAGACCTCGAGTCTGCTGATGAGTCAGCAGGGCAAGAAAAAGTGGAAGGGAAAAGCATCCATTTTCCTTTTAAAGACATGTGTTGGAAGCTACACAGCTTTCATGTATACGCAATCAGGAAGATCTAGTCACGAGAGGCCGGGAAGTGGAGTCTTGATTCCAGCTGGCTATATGCCCAGTTAAATATTGTATATGTGAGGACTCCCAGTTTCTGCTCAGAATATAGGATGCTATAAAGAGCACCATCTTTCTTGTTGTTATAACCACAGCAGCAGTGACCCCAAACACCCTGAATTTCCGCAGTTATTCTTGGATCTAGCAAAAAGCTTCTGAGTACTATCTTAGACAGGGCTTTACTGCTGTGCGGAGACACCATGACCAATGTAACGCTTATAAGAGGACCACATTTAATTGGGACTGGTTTACAGTTTCAGAGGTTCAATCCATTATCGCCCCAGCAGGAAGCATGACAGCGATCAGGCCAACTTGGTGCTGAAGCTGGGTGGAGCTTGAGCACTAGGAGACCTTAAAGTCCACCTACACAGTGACACACTTCCTCCAACAAGGTCATACCTCCCCAGCAAGGCCATACCTCTTCCAATAAGGCAACTTCCTATAGCCAAGCATTCAAACACATAAATCTATGGGGGAACCAACCTGTTCAAACCAGCACAAATACTAACTAACCTGAAAGGTAAGGAGAGGTACAGTGTCCGTAGAAGACAGAACCGATACACAAACATCTAATCATCTGAAATGGATTGTTAGAAATAAGACATATTAGCTGAATGCTTAAATAAAATGAGAAAAATCCTACTATAGGTTACATGGCAACCTCTGGAGGGAGCATTTCACTAATTCTAGTGTTATTGTTTGTTTTGTTTTGTTTTTTTTTTTCTTGCAAAGAATTAAATGGTCACAGGAAATACTGATGAGAGCCCCTGGTCGGTGCCCTGGTGATGAAGGCCTGGGGTACAGGGATCTGGGAAAGCCCAGATCATCTTTCCCCATCTTTACTGTAGCTCCAAATCTCTGTTTTGGAGAAAGGGCTACAAGACCCGATGCTATTAGGACATTGATTAACACTCATTGGCACTGGGGAGAAAAATAACAAGAAAATCAAAACCAACACCAAAATCTTTGCTTCCTGACAAGGATTAAAATATCCTGATGGACTAATTCCTACAGTTGGAACCTAGATGTGGTCAATGGGAAATGGTTACCAGGACTCAAGAAATCAATGTTTGCTAGTAACTTAGACTGGCAGCAACAGAGGATACCTCAACACTCGAAGCATTGAGCAACAACTGCACTGGAAGCATATGAAATACAGTTAAGTATAAGATTCATTATTTCTTACTTTTAAAATTGATTTTGATACACAAATGATTGAGCAAAAATATAAAAATATATTAAGCACTTATACATCTGCAAAATAATCTATATGATGTGTTTGATATTAAATAGTAAGTGGTAGGGAGAAATTAGGAATGTGTTACTGTTATGTTCTTAAACTATTTGCAGTGGTAATTTATTATTTGATACATATTTCAAATTCTAAGGCAATGACTAAAATATTTAATAGAGTTATAAGCAATAGGCTTAATGGAATAATAAAAAAAAATATAAAGTAACATGAAGGTACGAATAGTTGACAACACATAGAAAATAACTGAAGAAAGAGATTTAAATTCAAACAAATTGATAGTTACAGTATGTATAAATAGTTCAAAATACTATTTATAGAGGATAAGTTAAATTTAAAGAGCATGTTTCACCTATATGCTATAGTTGAATAAATCTGAGCTTTAAAAGCATAGATAAACTAAAACTAAAAGAATAGAAAAACAAAACAAAACGAAACAAAACAAAAACTGTACCATGTGTTCCTGCTGGAGTTACTGTTGCTACAGTGAAACAGTGTAACTAAAAACAACCTGAGGGAAAAAGGGTTTATTTCACTTACATATCCTAAGTCCCAGTTCACTGAAGGAAGCCAAGGCAGGAACTCAAATCAGGCAAGATCCTGAAGGCAGGAGCTGATGCAGAGGCCATGGAGGGATGCTGCTAACTGACTTGCTTCCCGTGGCTTGCTCAGCCTGCTTTCTTATAGAACCCAGGACCACTAGCTCAGAAATGGCCCCACTCAGGATGGTCTGGGCCTTCCCCCATCATCACTAATTAACAAAGTATCCTACAGGCCTGCCTACAGCCTGATCTTATGAAAGCATTTTTCTTTTTTCTTTTTCTTTTCTTTCTTTCTTCCTTCCTTTCTTTTTGAGAATTTTTGTTCCATTTATTGAAAATAGAATTTTTTTGCTTTTTTATTAGATATTTTCTTCATTTACATTTCAAATGCTATCCCCAAAGCCCCCTATACCCTCCTCCTGCCCTGCTCCCCAACCCACCCACTCCTGCTTCCTGGCCCTGGCATTCCCCTGTACTGGGGCATATGCTCTTCGCAACACCAAGGGCCTCTCCTCCCATCGATGGCCAACTAGGTCATCCTCTGCTACATATGCAACTAGAGAAATACTTCTGGGGGAGGTACTGGTTAGTTCATATCGTTGTTCCTCCTATAGGGTTACACACCCCTTTAGCTCCTTGGGTACTTTCTCTTGCTCCTTCATTAGGGGCCCTGTGTTCCATCCAATAGATGACTGTGAGCATCCACTTCTGTATTTGCCAGGCAATGGCATAGACTCACAAGAGGGCTATGTCAGAGTCCTGTCAGCAAAATCTTTCTGGCATATGCAATAGTGTCTCTCTGGGTTTGGTGGTTGTATATGGGATGGATCCCCAGGTGGGGCAGTCTCTGGATGGTCTTTCCTTCCATCTTAGCTCCAAACTTTGTCTCTGTGACTCCTTCCATGGGTATTTTGTTCCCCATTCTAAGAAGGAACAAAGTATCCACATTTTTGTCTTCCTTTTTCTTGAGTTTCATATGTTTTGCACATTGTATCTTGGAAATCCTAAGTTTCTGGGCTAATATCCACTTATCAGTGAGTGCATACTATGTGTGTTCTTTTGTGATTGGGTTACCTCACTCAGGATGATATCCTCCAGATGCAACCATTTGCCTAAGAATTTCATGAATTCATTGTTTTTAATTGCTGAGTAGTACTCCAGAAAATAGATTTTTTTTGTCACATCATTTATCCTAATTACAGTTCCCCCTCCCTCAGCTTCTCCCAATTCCTTCCTACCTCCCCTCCCATCTGGATCTACCCTCTTTTCTGTCTCATTAAAAAAAAAAACAAACCAAACTTCTAAAAGATAATACTATAATAAATGTAATTATAAATAATATTAATATAAAATATAATAAGATAAAAGAAAAGCTAGCACATCTGAATAGGACAAAACAGAAGAAAAAGAACCTGAGTGAAGGTACAAGAAACAGAGACCAAGACAAGGAACCTCCAAAGATGCTGTTGAGTTCAGTTTTTGTTAGCTATCTCTTGCTGGGCATGCAGCCTACCAGTAAGAACAGTTTTATTTCCCCCAGTGAGTCTCCCTGGGAGGAAACTAAATTTTCATTTACAAGTAGGTATCAATTGGAGATTGTGTCTAGGTTAGGGATAGGGACATGTGTCCTCTTCTCTTTCAGCTGGTAAACCCAGTCTGGTGCAGACTCTTGCAGGCCCTGTGCATGCTGCCTCGGTCTCTGTGAGCTCATCTGTGTTGTATTCTTGTTGATTTAGAGGGTCTGTTTTCCTGATGTCCTCCATTCCCTGTGGCTCTTACACTCATCTCCCTGGAGGCACTATCTTAATTGAGGCTCCCTTCTCCCCAATGACTCTACTTTGTGTCAACTTGACATAAAATTAGCCAGCACACCATGTTGTTAACTAAAAGTCAGCTTAAGCAGTTATATGACTATCATCAGAGGAAAACATCATCCAGGAGACGTTAAGTATTTTATAGGAATTGAACATCAATGCATCTAAGTAACAAAGCTACAAAATATGTGAGCAAAATTTGATAAAAATGAAAGGAATAACGTAATTATAGAATATTTGCATATTTTTATACTTAAGTATATGATAGTAGAAAGAAAAATGGATAAAGATTCAAATGACTTGAAAAATTCTCTCAAAATGATTTTACCTCTGTGTCAGCTAAACCCATTAAAGATACCTCAGGGGTACCAAAATGTGTTGGTGTCACACTAAGTAATGAAATCAGTCTTTCTCTCACATTTTAATTTAACCAAGCTGACTCCATGCTAGACCTCTGGAAGAAGAATCTAATTTCTATGCGCTGGTAGACTGTTTGTGCCAGTTCATATATGGAAGCCTTACCTCTTCTGTACGATGATGTGGTATGAGGAAACCTGATACCAAGAAAGAGTGTATATTATTAAATTGGATGGAGTTACAACTTCTCTCCCACCCACTTTTCAGTACATGAAATCACACATATTTGTTTATCCTGTTAGTGGACTTGTTAACATTGTTACTTCATTCTGCTCAGCATTTCCTTTTTATTAAGTTTTTTTAAAAAATTATTTGCTCATTCCAGGGTGTTTTTTTAAAATTTATTTATTTATTATGTATATAGTGTTCTGTCTGCATGTATTCCTGCAAGCCAGAAGAGGGCACCATTATAGACGGTTATGAGCCACCATGGGAATTAAACTCAGGGCCTTTGGAAGAGCGGCAGCATTCCTTTGTCAAGATTTTTTGCTTCCTAATCTATATGTCTAATTTTCTCTTATGTTTAATGCTGCTATTTCGGAAAGTAAAGAGTTAAGTCAGTAAATGAAATACAAAGTTGATACAGTAACTGGCATCCCAAACTAATTAACTCCACCAAGGGGAATGGCCTCTGTTATCTCCTGGTATCTGCAACAGTATAACCAGTTATTAGAAAACTATAGACTGATACAAACCTAGGGTAATGGCTAACTCAGTGGTTAAAGTGCTTGACTTATGTGAGTGAAGACCAAATCTGACTCCCAGAACCCCCATAAAAAGAAGCCCGTTGTGGTGGTATGCACCTGTAATCCAGCATTGGCAAAGCGAAGACTGGCATATCTTCAGAGAAGGCTGGCTGGCCAGTCTAGCTTTCTTGATGGTTTCTAGGCTACTTAAAGGATGTGACTTAAAAACAAACAAACAAACAAGTTAAGTACATAAGTAAATAAAAGTTAAATGACACCTAAGAAATGACAGTTGATTGTCTACTGATCTCTACACTACCTGTACACAGAAACGTACCTATCACACCTCCAAAAAAGTCTCAACATATTTACACACACACACACACACACACACACACACACACACACACACACACACACACCAAACATTCTAGAAAAATAGAAATAACTGGGAGACTACAAAGGGCAATATGAGCTTGTTTCTACTTGCCTGGGCACACTAATGAAGCATAGGATGTGTTGGCAGCAGACACAATGGCAGGTAGCAAGCTTGATGTATCATTAGGCAAGCCAGCTCTGCGTGTTCCTTTCCTTCACAAACCAAGCCCCTCAACATTTGATTTATTATTCCTGTGCTGCCCAAACTCCTGTATAGTTCACCTCAGTAACTTCCATGCTCTTGGGGATTCAAGCACAGGACAATTTGTACACTTCTATCTTGACTTGCTCTCTAATATCTAGGTGATTGAGACATGCTATTCCTCTGACAAGAGCAATTATATTTAATTTTATTTGATCAAGAGACAAGATGTTTACAAGAAAATATATTATGTACAATGACCCTGGGTATTCTTGAGCATATAATTATAACATTTCTCTCCCCAACCTTTGACCAAGTTCATTTAATTCTTATTATTTAGCCTAAAATCTGAGCACATTCCAGAACATCATTTCCATTTTCTTGTCCAGTCAACACTGCACATCACTTATTATTGATTATTTGAGAAATACCCCTTTTGAATATGTATTTTTGTCATTTTATCCTCACAATGATGGTATTTGCTTAAGTATTTGCTGAGTGAGTGAATGAATGAAACAATGGGTTGTTTTCTCTCTCTCTCTCTCTCTCTCTCTCTCTCTCTCTCTCTCTCTCTCTCACACACACACACACACACACAGACACACACACAGACACACACACACACACGCAAGCTTATTCATAACTAATTGATAGATACCAGCATTTCTCAAGGGAGATTCGGCACAATTATCTCATTGTGTTCATCAGGTTTACTAGTTTTAGGGAAACTTATATGCAGTGAAGCAAAAGACCATCTCTGCCATGACTGTTCACTTCAAAACAGGGAGAATAAAGTCAGGTGAGTCTCCTGTGCTGCACATACACAGGGCAATGCCCACATCGAGGATCTGAACCACGATGATATCATCACAGTAGTAATGCCTTGAAGAAACTGCTGGTCCTCACCCCTGTCAGAGGCAATGGATGTCCAGAGGGGGTGTGTTGTGGTGTAAGCAGGAAGAAAGAACCTCTAAGGTTTGTCATTTTCAACAGGTAGATAGTCGATGAATCCTCGAAAAAATTCATTCGCAGCATAGAAATTGTGTTTTAACTGTGGACATGTGGACATGGCTTTTTGCTCTATCCATGCAAGCATTGTCAAACAATTATTACTAAGATATAGTGTTCAAAACCAAGTACTATTAGCAGGAAAGGTCCAGAACTGAAGACCATTAATATGCCCCAACCCTAGCTTGCATAGCGCTGTCCACACAGGAAAGATAGCCAGCAGAGAAAGAGCTTTAGAGTCAGTTCAAGATTGAAGGACTGAAGAAACTGAAGGGGTTTTCAACCCCATAGGAAGCACAACAATATCAACCAACCAGACCCCCCACCCCCAGAGCTCCCAGGGACTAAACCACCAACCAACATGGAGGGACCCATGGCTCCAGCTGCTTATGTAGCAGAGGTGGCCTTATCTGGCATCGATGCAAGGGGAGTCCTTTGGAGCCTCTGTGCCCCAACATAGGGGAATGCTAGGGCAGTGGGCAGGAGTGGGTGTATGGGTGGGGGAGCTCCCTCATAGAAGCAGGGGGTGAGTGGGATAGGGGGTTTTCAGAGGGGACATGGGGACGGGGGATAACATTTGAAATGTAAATGAATAAAATAACCAATAAAATAAAAGATTGATACCTTTATGTCTTGTAGTTGAAGTGTATATTTTTAACTATAGGCCCTTACCATCAAATTGTCATAAATAACCAAGGGTAATAGCAGTTGCCTGTGTTGTTTTCGGTGCCTCTCTGAGGCTCCCTTGACTAATAAATAGCATATGCTTAGCACCGAGATTTTTCATTTAATAACCCATGTATTTTGGAAACAATATTGCTCTATCATGCAGGTACTTCTGTTCATCTCTCTATATATACAGAATCTATCTATCTATCTATCTATCTATCTATCTATCTATCTATCTATCTATCTATCTATTTGCATATGTGTATATGGAATGTATATATGGTATATACATATGGTATATATAATGAGTATGTGTACATATATATGTGTATATATGTAATATATATATGTAATATATATAGTATATATAATGTATATGTGTACATATATATATATATATATATATATATATATATATATATGTGTGTGTGTGTGTGTGTGTGTGTGTGTGTGTGTGTCTTTTTGTAAACTTTATACAGCTTTGCTTTTGACCATGGATAGACCCACACCTATTCTCCTATAGGCAGCACTACTTGAACTCAGTGGGTTATAACAAGACATAAATAAATAAGAAAATAAATACGCAAGCAAATGAGACATGAAATCAGGAAGATGTGTTTGGTGTTGGGGCAGAGCCTGAAGCAAGTCAGAACAATGGAGCAGGGATAGGTGTGGTCATAATGCATTGTATACATGCATGAAATTTTGAAAGAATAAATAAAAGTATTATTTTTTTAAAAATCATTAATTTTGAATTTCCAACCAATAGTGTTTAAATGTTCTTCTTTCCCCACATTCATGGCAACAGTTTTCATCATTTGCTTCCATTCTGATTAGAGTAAGATGATACATCAAAGTAGTTTTAATTTGTATCTCACTGATAGCAAGGGAGGTTAAAAGCTTTAAAAATCAAAATATGAGGGCATCATTTTCCCCCTCCCTCTTTCCAACCCTACGTCTCTCAGTCCCTATCAAATTTATTACCTTTCTCCTGTTGATTATTATTGATGTATATCAATATATACACATATATACATTTGCATACAGACATAAACCTGCTGAGTCTGTCTAGTGTTTGTATGTATATGATTTCAAAGCTGATTACTTGGGTAATCACGTAGGGTGCCCATCTTTGGGGAAGACTAATCCTTCCTCTCTCAACAGTCATGACTTACCTGTAATACTTTGTCTAGGATGAGGCCTTTTGGTATTTTCCCATTCCACATTAGCATGTCTACTGGTCTTGCCACATATGAATTCATGTTTAGGCAGCTATGCTGTTTTGGTTTCACAGTGACACTTCCCTGTCATTTCTGAGAGACAAGCTCACAGTCGGATTCTTGGTCTTCTGGCTCTTGCAGTCTTTCCACCCCCTCTTCCTCCATGTTCCCTGAAAAATGCAGATGTTGTACAGATGTGTCTGTTGGGCCCAGTACCCCACAATTGTTGTCCTTTATATTTCGACCAGCTGCAGTTTTCTGTAATGGTCTCAGTGGGCTATGAAGAGAAGTTTCTTTGATGGTGCGTTAGAACTAAACTTACCAATCGGTACAGGGTAAGTATTCAGAATACAGCTAGGAATCATGCTAGTTTAATAAAGTGGCAGTAGTAATTTCCCCTCTAAGAGCCATGGCTTTGCTAGCCTCTGGTAGTTACCTAGCTTTCCAGTACTAAGTGTGACTGATTTCTGTCCTATTGAGTAGTAGTTAGGTCCACCTAGATCAGTTGTTCTCAACCTTCCTAATGCTGGGACTCTTTAATACAGTTTCTCATGCTGTGGTAACCCCAACCATAAATTATTTTTTGTTACTACTTTATAACTGTCATTTTGATAGTGTTATGAATTATAATTTAAATATCTATGTTTCCTGATGATCTTAGGTGATCCCCGTGAAAAGGGTTATGTGACGCCCAAAAGGTTAAGAACCACTGAACTAGAAGATTTGAGAGACACTATTGTACCTTTGAAATATTCAGTTCTGCTGGTCATTGCTATCTTAGAATTATTCTACAGCTGGGTAGAGATATTTATTGCTTTTATAGTTTGGTTACTTGCTATGAAATCTATCCTCATGGAAGTGATTTGATGTTAGGTCCATCTTAAGTCTTCTGATTCTTATGTCCAAAGCACATGGTGTCTTGGCAATAAGGATTTACCTTCAACTTTTAGGAGGTAGCCAAAGGCCATAGAAATAGCTTATATTGGTTTGGGAGTCTCTTGAACTACCCTGACCAATGATACCAAAGGCAGTTTATCATGCATAGTCCTGGGATGTTTTTTAAAAAAATGTTTCTCAGTCATTTGTGTTTAGTTCTTTCAGAATTTGCTATTTACTTCTATGCTCCATTTTAATTTGGATTGTTTTATTGATGTGCAGGGTTTTGTTTTGCTTTGCTTTGCTTTTTAGTTCTTTGTATATTCTTAGTTCTTTGTCAGATCTATGACCTGAAAATAATTTTTGCCACTCTGCAGGCTACCTCTTCACTTGAAGAGTGTCATCCTTTGCTTTACAGAAGCTTTGAAACTTAGTTCCCGTTTACTAGTTTCTGGTCTTAATGCTTTCACTATCAACAAGTCTTGTTCAAAAAGTTCTTTTCTATGCAAATGAGTTTAGGCATAGTCCTTATTTTCTCTCCTATATTCAAGGTTTCAGGTCTTATGTTGAGGTCTTTTTTTCCCATTGGAGTTGAAGTTTGTGTAGGGTGAGAGATAAGGATCTAGTTTTGTTCTTCTACATGCAGCTATTAAGTTTGACCAGCATCCATTTTTGAAGATGTCATCTTTTCCATAATGTATATTATTAGTCCCTTTGCCAAAAATCAGCTAGTGGTGTGGACTTACATATAGTTCAATTTTATTGCCTGTTTTTCTTATTCCAGTGCCATGCTGTTTTTATTACTATAGCTCTGAGGTATAATTTAAAATCAGGGATAGTGATATCTCTACCTGTCCCTTTATTGTTTGGTATTGTTATTTTTTATATCCTGGATATCTGTATTTCCACATGAATCTCATGATTTTTTTCAACACATGTGAGCAATTGTGTTAGGACTTTAATGAGAAATGCACTGAATATGTAACCTGCTTTTGCAGGCTGGATCTTTTTACAGTGTTAATACTGCTAATCCGTGACCGAGATTAAAGTCTTTCCAACTTTTAGTGTCTTCTCAAATTTCCTTTTTTTTTTTTTTATACATAACTTTCACTTCCTTAGTAAGTTTTACTCTAAAGATGGTTTATTTTATTGGAGTTATTGTGGATGGGATTGGTTTGCTGATTTTCTTCACAGTATTCTTGTCATTTGTATATAGGGAGACAACTGATATTTATGTGAATTTAATATCCTGTTACTTTGCTCAAATTATTTTTCTGTGTTGGAGATTCTTGGCAGAGTGTTTAGGGTCTTGTGTATAGAATACTTCCTACAAGTAAGGACACTTAGACTTCTTTCTTGGTTTCACACATAAACTGACAGCAGTTGAAACCACATACATAAAAACCTAACTATGCAGGCTCAAGCCTGACAAAATTCCAGCATGGGGAGGTGAGGGGGGTCACAGAGTTCCATCTACAGCTAAGGAACAGTTGATAGTTGATAGTCCCATAGGCATTTGGTTTTTGCCAGTGTGGGGAAAACCACATAAGTATAAATCCATCTGTCTAGATCTGTACCAGGCTCCTAGGTCTTGAGACAAACTTTTGAATCTTTTTAACAGAGAGTACTCTATGTGAGATTATCTCCCATCACCTTTTCTCTCCTCCCCCATGATGATTAAGCTCACACCTATTTGACTTGCTTAATGTGACACCCACCACCATAAATCACTGCTAACTTCAAGACAGTGTATTGATCTGTACCAAATGAAGATCTCTGCTGCTTACATCCATGTACTGCCTCAACTCAGAACCCCGGGGCTTATCTATTTTCCTTTAACAAAACTGTCACTTGCATAGCTTCAACCATCTTCAACTCCCATTGGTGAAGAAAAGTAACGTAGGAAGCAAAGAATTGTCACCCAGATTTGGAAACTGATTAAAGGACATATTGGTTTATCTCTGCCTATAGTATATGAAATGAAGGAGTAGTTACTAAAGCAGTGGTTCTCAATCTGTGGGTCATGAGTCCTTTGGGGGGGGGTCACATATTAGATATCCTGTATATCAGATATTTGCATTATGATTTGTAACAGTAAAAATCACATTTAGAAAGCATCAATGAAATAGTTTTATGAACAGGGACACCACAACATGAGGAACTACATTTAAGAGTCATAGCATTGGGAAGGTTAAAAACTACTATATTAAGGCTTTCTCAGAGAAATTTCTATGAATTGAGTTGACGATGGAGGGTCAAAAATTCATCAGAGAAAATAAAACCAAGAAGTTAGGCAGCCAATGGTCATGAAAAGGTACAAGGAGAAAATTTAATTCATCAGCTCACTGAGCATTTACACAAGGCAGAGGAGCTATTCTGTGCAGTTAAGTTTTTGTAGACATCCAGAAGGTACTTTTATTAATTCATGTTATGGTTATCAATGAATATTTTTAAATAATTTATTAATTATGTTTTTTATACAATGTATTTTGCTCATGTTTACTCTCAAGTCCTCCTTTTAACTTCTTCTAGATCTGCTTCTATTATCTACTGAACAAAGGGCACGTAAGCTGACAATGCTCCCCACAAAGCAATAGATTAACAAAATCCTTCCAATCTCCTTTCCAATGGCTGATCAGGGTAGTTTAAGATTCCCAGAACAGTATAGACTATCAATGTAGACCTTGGTTGCCTTTTGGGGAATGAGGATCAGTCCCTATTACGATGACACTGCATACTTATGACATAAGAGTCAGATGACTTGAGCTGGATCTGATATGAAAGCCTTTTCCCTTTGGTCTAGCTTCTGTGGTAGCAAAAAAAACAAAACAAAACAAAACAAAAACAAAAAACCATTATGCAAGGTGCTAAGAATGGGAAGCAATTAAACATTTCTATGCAGCTGTAACATTTATGAATGACAATGGCCAGAATGACAAGATAGTCACAAAAGTGGAATACGTGGAACTCACATGGTGGTGGTGGTGGGGGGTTCACAAAGGAATTGAAGTGAGCTAGAATGGCTGAAAGGAACAGCAGGCATGAGCTAGGGGTACTGTGGATCAGAATCACAACAAGGCTGAGTCTCAAGGGGATAGAGGTAGACTTGGAGAAGGGGCTTGGGATGGCAGGCTGCTGAAGGGCTAAGAGTATCTGGAGAGACCATAATGGAGGAAGGATACGGATATCTGGGGTCTAGTCAAGTGTGTTGGCTGTGGACCCTTGCTAGAGAGAGGTAATGTAGGTCCATGGGGAGCCATGAAGAATCTATTTTTGTTTGAAAAACTGTTTACAATCTTTAATCATCAGGGAAATGCAAATTAAAATTACTTTGATAGTTTATCTTAGCCAAGTTGGAATGGCTAAGATTAAGACAAATGCTGACATGGATGTGGGACTACAGGAAACCCCCAAGCAGTGTTGGTAGGTGTGCTAATTATTTATGAATATTTTTAATCAGTCAATGAAATCTATCTCCAAATTGAGTGGCAGCAACAGTCTATGCTTTGAACTCAAATGGAATGTCAGAGGAATAAGATAAACGTGGTCTGGTGAGTTTAAGCAGAATCTATAAATATTTCTTGAAAGTAGATGAGTAAGAAAAAAATGAATGCTTATTCTCTTTTTGCAGAATCCTATGATGACGCCTATAGGTATATAATAATGAAAAAGCATCCCCAAGTGAAATTCGATCTATCATATCCAGGGACTCCTGTTTACAGTTCTTTATTCTCTGTATTTTAATTTTCCTTTGAGTATGATTGTGCGTTGATTTTCCGATGACAGCTGCTCTATCGTATTTCTCCAGAGACCAACAGGACAAAGGAAGTGTTGGGTAGCCTAGAAAGAGGACTGCTATAAAGAGGCAGAGAGTGAGAGAAAACAAGTAAAATTTGGGTAGTTAACCGAAGACTTGCAGCCTAATCCTTCTTCTTCGAGCTTGTATTCTGAGCGTTTTACACAATTTTTTAAAGTTGGGGCAGGACAAGCTTATTACATATGACAGTACCTGTGGGCCTAATCCATCTCTTCAGAGAGACTGAATACACTATCTTTTCTGCAGAGAGCTTTTTTTTTTTCCTTTTAAAGGAAATCTTGCCTATCTGCCTAACAAGTCATTAAATGCTTTGCTGCATTAAAAACCATTGTTGCTGTGGGTCGGGGAGAGCACACGCCCTTTTGTGGAAAAGCAGAATCAGATTGGTTTGTCCTCTAGCATCTGGAAGTGTCTGTAGAGGATAGAGGCAAGTGCAGAGGAGAGCGCCTCCCACCTGCTCCATTCCAGGGACATGTGGAGATCACAGGAGGCTCCCATTTGAGTCTGTGCTTGATACTCATTCCCGAAGAAGGACTTTGCCAGATGCTACATTTTTCCTGTTTAGTTGCCCTTTTATTTAAGCGGCAATCAGCAAACCTAAAGATGAAAGCTAAAAGTCATTTTCATGTCTAATATTGAATATGTGCATTATTTAAAATGGATATCAATTTAAATTATTTAAGGAAGGTGGCTCTTTGATCGTAAGTGCTCATTTTAAAAGACCAAGGACAGCAGAATTCAGGCTCCCTAAACCCCAATTAAAGACGAAAGCCTATATTAGCAAGTACAGACCAGCTTTGCTCCCCATACTATAGCGAAAGTGTCTCCTATACTCTCTTCTTTTTCTTGGAATTGAGAAAATGTCTTCCCCGTAAACAAACAGTCAGCTTCTCTTCCACCCTATCGTTTTCTGAAACAAAATGTTCACAAACCAGGTAGCTTATTGCAGAAGCTGGAAAGTCTATGGCTGAGGTGCTAGATGATTGGTAAAATATCAGCTCACTTCTTGGCTTAGAGACTCACAAGCTTTCACACTTTCTACAAGTGAATGGGGTGGTGTCGTCGGAGGAGAGAGTTGTCCTAATTGTTTTTTAGCTGTCAAACTGACATAGCCTACAGTCATCTCAGAAGGAACTCAATAGAGGGATTGCTCACATTTTATGGGCCTGTGGGCATGTCTACGAAGAACTGTCTTGATTGCTAAATGACATAAGAGGGCCCAGCCCACCGAGGGTAAAGCTTGCCCCAGCTGCCCAGAACCTCAGATTTTTCAACTCACACTGTCACATGAATGGCCCCGAGAGAGTCTTTGCTTCCCTCTGAAATATCACAAGACATATCTCCATATCTTCATTGCTCTCAGGATTATCTTCCAAGCTCCCATAACAACTTATTAAGCTCTGAACACTCAATGGATTTCCTAACCCAAAATTCCAAATGCTTTCCACAATCTTGCATTAAAAAAAGATAAAAGAAGAAAACATGAACAGGTCTGTCATGGCAATACCCATCGAACTTGGTATTCCAGGATGCTTTCAGAACCGGTACCACCTGGGTGCCTCTAACATAGTTCCAAGTCTGGCTGCCAACATGAGATACGTGTAGCCTTGACCACTCTACATCACAGTTCCATGTGCTGATGCTAAAGAGATTATTCCAAGGAATTTCAATCCAACGCAAATCCCAGGATCGAAGGGGTCATAGAGAAAAGCTAAAGTTGGCACCCTGATCTAGGGTTTGAGTCCCCGAGGAGAGTTCAGGAGAGGCCACTGGTAAGGGGGCAGCCCCGGAGACAGTAGAGACCACACCCTATTGGAGATATTAGTGCCATGGAATGACTATTAAGAATAGTAGCAGGTATGGAGTAGAACCTGCCTGAGCCATGAGACCAACCATGCATTTTGTGGATGACAGAGGCAGAGAAATGGAGCTTTCTATACCATTTGGAAATTAGGATAGCATGAATGAATTCTAGACATCAAGCAGTGAACATTTGACACTCACTGCTGAATTTTGGTTTTATTTTGATTTGATTTTGACTTGCTTTTCTACTTATAGGAACCTATATTTATGAGTCTTTGGATTTTTTAGAGTGACTTTCCAACTTTTAAAGTGATGGGAGAAGACTGAATGTTGAGGCCATAGATCTTTTAGTTATTTATAGTTTATATTGAAACTTAATGAGAATATAAAATATTAGAGTAAACAAAAAAAAAGAAAAGAAAAGATTATAATTGAATAGTGATGATTTGTGTGTCAAGTTGACAGGGGTCAATTATCACAGTTGGTTTTATGTGTTTGGTTTTGGTCAACTTGATACAAGTTATTGGAAAGGTGGAACCTCAGTTGAGAAAATGCCATCCTCAGGCTGCCTGTAGGCAAGTGTGCAGAACATCATTTTTTAAAAATTATTGATGTGGAAGGACCCAATGCACTGGGGGATCCCTGGTTAGGTGATCCTAAGTTACTAAGAGATCAGACTGAATAACCCAAGAGGAGCAAACCAATAAGCAGGGTTTCTCCGTGTCTTCTGTGTCAGCTCCTTCCTTCATGTCCTGCCCTGACTTCCATCCATGGTAGACTGTCAGTTGAAGTAAACCCTTTCCTCCCTGAGTTCTTTTTGTTCGTACTTTTCATCATAGCAATAGAAATATATCACATGCTTATGGACTGATAGGATGAATACAGTGAAAATTATCTATCAAAAGAAATCTATAGGTTAAATGCAATCCCCATCAAAATTTCAACACAATTCTTCATAGAAATTGAAAAAAATTGCAGCTTTATATGAAAACACACCCACATGAAACCCCAGGATAGCTAAGATAATCTCAAATAACAAAAGAAAGGTGGTAGGTTTCATCATTCCAGATTTCAAGTTATACTATAGAGCTATAATAAGGAAAACATCATGATATTGGATTAAAAACAGACACATTAATCAATTGAAGAATCAAACTGAAGACCCAGACACAAGTCCACATACCTATGGATACCTTTATGATTTTACATAAAGAGGCCAACACATACACCGGAGAGAATATAGCATCTTCAATAAATGATGCTGGTCAAATTGGATGCTTTGTGTAGAAGAATGAAAATAGATCTGTATTTATCACATAGCACAAAACTCAACTCTAGGTGGATCAAGGACCTCAGCATAATACAAAATACCCTGAATCTGATAGAAAAGAAAGCAGATAATCTTGAAATCACTGACACAGACAAGGTCTTTCTGAACAGAACACCAATAACACTAAGATCAATGATTAATAAATGGGACCTCATGAAACTGAAAAGCTTCTATATGGCAAAGAACATCATCATTTGGGCAAAGTGGCAGGGTAAAGAATAGGAAAAGATCTTTAATGATTAAATATCCAATAGAGGGTTAATATCTAAAATATATAAAGAATTCAAATACTGTACATCAAGAAAACAAATAATAAGGGCACCACAGACCTAAACAGAGAGTTCACAAAAGATGAAACACCAATGACTGAGAAACATTTAAAAGAAATGTTCATCATCCTTAGTCTTTAGGGATATGCAAATCAAACTACTTTAAAATTTCATTTTTCAGCAGTCAGGATTGATAAAATCAATGAAACAAATTACAGCTCACGCTGGCAAGGATATAGAGTAGGGAGAACTTTTATTGCTGGTGGGAGTGTAAATTTGTACAGTCACCACGGAAATTAGTGTGGAAGTTGCTCAGAAGCTGGAAGTAGATCTACCTCATAATCTAGCTAAACCACTCTTGGACGTATACCCCAAAGGCTCTACAGCCTACTACAGAGACATTGCTCATCCATATTCATTGTTGCCATGTTCCTAATAGCCAGAAATTGAAAGCAACCTACCTGCCTTTCAGCTAAGGCATGTATCATAAAAACGTGGCGCATTGATACAATGGAATATTATTCAGCTGTTTTAAAAAAAAACAAAACCCAAATCATGACATTACCAGGCAAATGGATGGAGCTAGAAAAACTCATCATGAGCAGAGGTGACCCAGACACAGAAAGACAATGTGATGGCTTGTATATGCTTGGCCCAGGGAGTGGCACTATTAGGAGGTAGGGCCTTGTTGGAGTAGGTGTATCACTGTGGGTGTGGGCTTTAAGATCCTTATCCTAGATGCCTGGAAGCCAGTATTCTGCCAGCAGCCTTCAGATGAAGATGTAGAACTCTCAGCTCCTCCTGAACCATGCCTGCCTGGATGCTGCCATGCATTATCATAACCTTGATGATAATGGACTGAAACTCTGGACCTGTAAGCCAGCTCCAAGTACATGTTGTCCTTATAAGAGTGGCCTTGATCATGGTATCTGTTCACAGCAGTAAAACCCTAACTAAGACAGACAAGGATTACATGTTTTCTCTTATGTGTAGATATTGGTTTTTATGTCACTTATATATTGTGATGGAGAGATGGGGGAGGCTGGAATGGAAAGGTTAAATGGGGAGGAGGATGAATGAGAGGGGAAAAAGGAGAGAATATGGGGAAGGGCAACTGATACTAAAAGCCGTTTGAGGGGGTCACATGGAAAGATGGTACTATAGAAGCACACACACACACACACACACACACACACACACACACACACACACGGAGTCTAAATAGACATGTTTCATAACGTGAAGCCTCTAGTGCTGGAAATAGTTTACGTTTAGTTGAGTGTTAATCAAAGGGGCTTTATGGAAACACTCAAACATCTCAGCAGCATGATATAATACCCCTGGAGCTGTAATGTGATAAAATATGTCCAGCGAAAGATGAATTTTGCAAGATTCAGCCTCCCAAATAGCCCTTGAGCTATAGTATTATGGCAGCCAGAGGTTGCTGTAAGTTTTCAGAATGTTCAAAGGCACATGTGACAAAAAGGAGTAAACCCTTGAATATTACTGTTCTGCGGAAGGACATATCAGGTATACATCTATAAAATTGTAGACGAACTATGTAAAGAAAACCACAAAATATCACAACACAGAGAATACCACGTGTTCTTTGATAGGAGGACTTGATATTTTTATAAGATATCAGTTCGTCCCATCTTGATTTTTAAACCCCTATCAAACACTCAGCAAGGTATTTGGTGCATATCTACAAACTGATTCCTAAACTTTCTTAAAGAATCAAAAACACAAGTCTAAAGATGAAAGGGGGGAGGGGGAAAAGCAGAGAAGCAAAGATGGAGGATCTAAAGAAGGCTTCAAGATTACCATGGTTACATAGTCACTATAGTGCGGAGTTGTCAAGAAACAAAGTATCCCTGGAGTAGAACTGAGCACTCAGAACACACCCAGACATTCCTAATTATGGAGTCCTGGGCAAAGGAGCAAAGGGGACACAACAGAGAAGTGAATCTTTTGACAAATGCTGCCTTGAGAGCTGAAAATGAGGATGTGAAATGGTGTGTCTATTCTAGAGGTTTTTTTTTTTTTTTCATTTCCTTAAAGGTTAAACAAAGAGTTGCTGTATGATTGAGCAGGTTAGACAGATTTCCAAGGGAACTGTAGCATTTGTTCATAGACTGGTGTAGAAATGGTCATTGCGGTGTCAACTGCAAAAGCCAACACATGAAAACAATTCAAATGTCCACCAACTGATGAATGGTTAAACAAAAAGGGACATAAGGAACACTAGATGATTTTATAGAAGAAGTGAAATATGGACACCAGCTCCCAGACAGATAAAGCATAAAAGGAGCTAGATGCAAAATTCTCCTATTGTACAATTGTACTTATATATTAAATGCCCAGAATTTAGTCAGAGAGTAAATTTCTGGGTTCTAGAGGCTAGGTTAAAGCTCATGGGGAAAAATACTCTTCTTCAGAGTTTTATAGAGAGGATGGGGAAAGTGAATGATAGTGGTCATAGCTGCCTAGCTGTTAACACTCTAAAACTGCTCAACCATACTTCTGTCTTTGTATGTGCGTGCATGGTGTGTAGATTCATGTGGGTATGTGCGCAGACATGTGCAGAAGTGCACGTGCTTATAGAGGACAGAGGATGAAACTGGATATATCTTTTGATCACTTACGAATTCCTCCCCTGAACCTAGGTCATGACTGAGGTAGGCTGGCTGACCATCGAGCCTCAGGAATCCAGCTATCTCTGCCTCCCTGACACTGAGGCTAGAGTCATATGCTGCCTCACGCTGACTTTTATGTGGGCGTTGAGGATTTCACTTAAGGTCTTTATGCTTGCCTAGTAGGCACACGATCAGCTGAGGCTCCTCCTGGGGCCCAACTACACATTGTAAAATTATAAATTTTGTTATATGAAATATATATCAATAAAATATTATTAGAAAACCAAGTAACATGAAAAAAACAGAGATAGTTTGGTTTTTACAAATCCCACTGGGAAAGTTCAAGAGGGTAGGGGATTTTCTGTTTCTTATTTAAACATTCATTTGCTTATTTATTTTTAAAATGCCATGTTATAGGAAGGGAAACCCTGTTCAGATGGAGCTCTGGGAATGCCTGAACCGATGAATTACTTGTTGATTCAGTGTGTGTAATACGTATAATGATTTGTAGTCATTTTTAAAAAGATTTATTTATTTAATGTGAATAAACTGACTCTTCAGACACCCCAGAAGAGGGCGTCAGATCCCATTACAGATGGTTGTGAGCCACCATGTGGTTGCTGGGAATTGAACTCAGGACCTCTAGAAGAGCACTCAGTGCTCTTAACTGCTGAGCCACTTCTCCAGCCTGATTTTTTAGTCGATTTTTCTTCCCATTGACCTTTCTAATTCCTCTCTATCTCCTGCTGAAGTCCTTCTTCTTTCCCCAAAGCGAAGAAGTTACATGAAGGGAATAGATTTCTTGAAGTTGTTACATAAATTGTAGAGAAAGGGCCATGCTGCCCTGACTCACTGTGTACTCCTAGGCCTAGACTAGGCATGCCGTTCTACATAGCCTTTCATTGCCATTCACTGCTTACACATAAATTACTCAGTGTATAATGAACAGTGACAGGCAATGCTGATTGTCAACTTGATAGGTTCTAGAATCACCACAGAGGTAAAAGAACTCTGAGCAGGGGTATTTTATCATGAGGTAGGGGACGATTACACACTAGAGTCTAAACCATCCCAGGTTGTCACTGTGGGACAAAAGGTCTGTTTCAACAGATGCCATCTGGATATCCCAAGGGAGAGCCAGTTCTGCAGATGTCCAGAAAAGTTTCTAACCTAAGATAACAGTCAGTACCCAGGGACACAGAAGAAATTGCAAGACAGAGCTGGCACAAAGGGCACAGAGGCATATTCAAGACATGGCAGATAGGCCAGGGCAGGCAAGGGAGGTCACCGGGCTGGCACTGGCACAGAGTGAACAGAGCCATGATTAAGGAGGAATTTGATGCCACATGGAAGACGCTTAATTTCCATGTCTATTAAGCAATAAGAAAGCCACTGCCCAACAACTTGATTCCTCCTAAGGATTGCAGCAAGAAGTATGGTAGAGCCGTGAACCGTGACGTGCATCTCCATGGAGACAACCAGGGATGGCCTGATTATTCTGGCCAGCATGCTAGTGATGCTTTTCTGCCTCTAGACTCTGTGTGAATACCCCTCTTAGGATGGGCATTTCCTCAAATGGGGACAGACATCATAGGGGAGAAACAAGCAGGAAACTCTCTGGCTTCCCTGCTAGCAGCTCCATTAATGGATGTGCCCCACGTCACACTGTGCACAATGAAGGCTTTTTCTTTTCCAATTAAAATTGATCAGCATGACTAACACTAAAAAGGCCCCTGCTTTAAATAGTCTCAGGATTAGTGTTTGCCCTGTGTGAGATGCCACAGTTGGACCATGGACACTCGTGTTCAAAATGTGGGACACCACGGCATAACCTTGGTAGGGGTCTCAGATTGTGGGATGCTACGGCATGGCCATGGTGTGTGTGGGGGGGGTGTTTCTCAGATTGTGGGATGCTGTGGCATGGCCGTAGGGGTCATAGAGACGCTCCAGGCTCCCCGTGAAAAGCCCAGACAGAGGGCTGATAATGCAGAGCGCTCTGATAACATGGGGCCATCCTGGGTCCTAGAACGCCTCTGTTGCTGCCTCTGACAGTGGCTCTCATAGGAAGACCAATTAAACTCAGCCAATCGCTGTCAATCCAAAACAGATTCCTTTTGTACTTACCATAATTGTTCAGTGACAGGGGAGGGGGACAATGAAATATATTTGCACATTGTGAAATGAAAACTCTATTTTCCATTTTCTCATAAATGGAAGGCATTTCCTGTCCAGGCGTGACCACACCTCTCCTTCTTTCTCCTTGGGGTGATGTCATGAGTCAGGGCCGGAGTTACTATGTTGCCTTTGTCATCATGTTTAATACACACACACACACACACACACACACACACACACACACACACATGCTGCAAAGGGAATGACAAAAAAACAAAAAAAAACAAAAACCAAAACCCAAATCTAAGAATTACAATGTGTTCAAATCATACTGGGGATTAGAAAAGAAGTAGTAAACAATAAAATGAGTGTATTAGTTTGATTCATAATTTATGTGCAAAGAATACATGTTTAGGGAAAAGTCCAATTCCATTTAAAGTCTAATATAAAGCAAATATTTATAAAGCAAATATTGTGACATATGTTGTATCTAGCATGGTGACTTTAGTCAGTTATAGTGCCTATAGGGTCATGTTTCTTATGAATTAGCTTGTTACTTGAAAAAGAATATATTATTGTGGTACTGGAGCAATACACTCCCCTGATAATATCTTTTTCCCCTCTAGCAACTGTGTTTCATCATAGGATTTCAGCAGTAATTTCATAGACTAAATTTTTATGATTTCAAGAGGTGATTGTGGTAGCCATATTTTATTTATTGTATTAACTGTATTCAGAAAGGTAGCTACTGTAGGGTGGCTTTCGATCCTTAGTATTTGACAGAAGAGAAATATTCAGAGAACAAACATAGGCAATGAAGGTAAGATGTTTCTCATTCCTGTTCCATGTACTGTCTAATGAAGCAATCATGAGATCCAAGACTCTGCAGCCACCAACAATGACTGGATCCAAGTTGTCCAAGTCTGGACGTGGCTGTGGGTGTGGCCCATGAACACACAACACCAGGCGATTCCTACCCACTGTTCAAATTCCCGGGTCCATACAGCTGACTTTTCATTAATACCCTCGAAGTGACCTTTCTTACAATCCACATGTGAAGCAACTTATACAAGCCATTCCATATGTCAAACTTCATGCCACTCAATTTTCTCCTGTTTGAAAATTGGCACTAAAGATGTTTTGTCTTTCAGAACACTTTCCTTTGGGAGCCAAAGGCCTGATGATGTATAATCTTTCCTGAAGGTTTTATGGCAAGACTTCACAAAGCAAACATTCTCCACCCCCACCCCCCTTATGTTATATCACCCTGACAAACAAAAATGCTGAGCCATTTAATTACCAAGCCTGCCTGACACATCCGGAAAGTCAAACATTCTGGCAGTGTCTAGCTGAAGGGGAAAAAATGCATAGAATTCCCAGAGTTACTTGTCAAGACAATGCCAATAAGGAAACTAGTAAACACACTGTTAGACCCAAGAGGAGACACCAGTGTGAGGGGACACTCCCCGAGGCTCTGTGTCAGCACCTTTCCCCCCCTGCAGCTTTTCATCCTAGTTTGTTAGTGCTTTGAGCTTTATGCTAAGGCAGCATGAAATGGTAAGTGCAGGACACAAGAATAGCAAGCAAGATATATGTCCCTGATAAGGGTTGGTCTACATTTTACAGAAAGTTTCAAATCTAGAATTTAGACACATAATTCCCAAGGCAACTGGTGGAAGGAACCTGCATAAACAACAGAGGTTGCAGAGAACCCCTGAGTGACAGACAATGTCGAGGATACAGATCCTGTCAAGTTTCAGAGTTCCAGCACATCACCAGCACGTGCCCATTACCTTTATGTAATGTCCCTTCCTCCTCCCTCCCTGAGAGAAAAGGCAGTCCCTGTAACAAATTGCAATCCATTTTACAGTAAGAACTTAGCTAAGGTATGAAAGCCACTCTTTAGGTGGTCTTTAAATTCTTTGGTTTGCATGCTTAAACATGTTCTCATTCCCCCCCCCCCGCCCCGTCAATCATATGTGAAGAGAACAAAACACACAGACTGTAAGGGGGTCACTGTGCGAGCAATTGAGTTTTGGGGAAATGGTAAAGCCCCTCTCTTAAGTAAATCCCAGTCAAGTTTAGGGAGTGGGAAAAAGAAAACAAGCTTGTAAAAGGGAAATCAAGGAAGAAACTAGCTCAGTGGTAGAAGTCCATGCTGAATGGGCACGAGGACCTGGGCCACCATATATAAAAGTCAAGCGTGGCTGTCGCCCTAACCTCAGCACTGTCAAGGTGGAGACAGTAGGATCAGACTCTCCATCTTGCTGGCTTCCAGCCTAGATCTAGGCTCAGCAAAAGACCCCATGTTCAGGAAATAGGGTAGAGAGGAATAAAACAAAATACCAACGATCTTCTTCTGGCCTCCACATATATACACATGGGCATGAAAATCTACACATAAAGACATGCATACACACACATGTGCATGCACACAGCACTCTCTCTCTCTCACACATATACATACCTCACACACATTATACACACAACCAGACACTCATAAACACATAATACAGATGCACATATGCACACATACCACACACATCACACACGTACACAGCACACTCATGCACATATACACACATACCACATACACACCACACATATAGCACACACACAGTCTCACACACACACCGCACACACCATACACACATACCACACACACCATACACACACCACATATACCACACACACAGTCTCACACACACACCGCATACACCATACACACATACCACATCATACACATACCACATATACCATAAACACATATCACACACACCACACACACACACAATCATACACACACCACATACACCACACACACACCACATATACCATATACACATACCACACACACCACACACACACAATCATACACATAAATACATCACACACACACACACACCACATATATACACATACATACTAGAGAACCTCAATTGAGAACATACCTCCATAAGATAAGACTGTAGGCAAAACTGTAAGGCATTTTCTTAAGCAGTGATTGACATGGGAGGGCCCAGCCCATTGTGATGGTGCTGCCCCTGGACTGGTGGTCCTGAGTTCTTTAAGAAAGCAGGCTGAGCAACACATGAGGAACATGCCAGTAAGTAACACCCCTCCATGACTTCTGCATCAGCTCCCGCCTCTAGGTTCCTGCCATGCCTGAGTTCCTGCCCTGACTCCCTTCAATGATGAGCAGTGATGTAGACATGTAAGCCGAATAAACTCTCTCCTCCCCTGCAGCTTTTGGTCATGGTCACAGAGATAGCAACCCCAACTAAGACATGTTGATAACACTAAATTGCTACAAAATGACAAAACTGCCATACTGTCAGGAAGTTGGCAAGTGTCTGGGGTACTGGCTGTAGAGATCTACTAAAAACAGTCTCAGACAACATCTTAGGCTGAGAGAAATCGTATATAACATGATTGGGGGTACATTTATATAACTGCCCAAATTAATTCTGTGACATTTATTTTATCCTGGGATTTGAAAGGAAAGCCCAGTTGCTGAAGACACACCATGCTTTGGACTCGGTATTTGTAGTAGTTGACCTGGAAGGCTCCCTGCTGAGTACCACACAGTACTATGCAAGCTGCCAAGGAGAAAAGCAAACAATAACAGTCCTACCCAGCCACAAATCTTAAGGACCCACAGAGTCCCCACGGGTGAAACAGTGACACTTATCACTTTCCTACAACCAGCAATCACCTAATTGGACTTACCTCACTCAGTAGGTGGGAATTCATATCTAGTACAGTCAATTAATGGCAGCTAATTAGGCCATAGACATTAGAGAGAAGCTATTACTGTCACTTTCCTATACCCACATAATTTGAAACAGCTTACTAAATATTTATCCTTATGTCCACGGGCAAGGCTCACTCGTGTGCACCACTTCCCCAGCGAATCTCAGCTTTATAGCAGACAGAGAGTACGACAGAAATTTATAGCTGGTCAAAATTGGGTCCAGATGGAAGGGGGTGGGGAGGAATTTGGAGGAGTTGAAAAAGGGGATGTGATAATCAGGTTATATTGTATGAAAAAATAATCTATTTCCAATAAAAGGAAATGTATAACATACAATATAAATATAAAGAGAATACTGATCCTGGGTTCCCAGCACAAATTGACAAATCCACAATACAACCTTTGAATGTAATACCCAGGGCATATTGCAGATGAATGGTTGGAAAGATTTTAAGAGTGAGGGGACCAGCCATGTTTGCTGGGAGATATGGATAATGGGGAAACTTCACCCAAGGAATCTCAAAAATATAGCCACCTAAACAAAACTCATACCATGACTACAACAGGTGACAGGCCAATATGAATGTGGGAAATCTCAAAACACCTGGCTCTAGAGGAAAGCCTACAAGCAATTAGTGGGTGCCAAGAGAGGGAGAACCAGTCGTGTAAAAAAAAACCACGTAGTCTAACTGCCTATAGTTATAATTATAACCTAAGTGGTTAGTATTAATTAAATTATTTCACCAATTTTACTTTAATTTTTCAAGATAAAAATCCCAGTGAAACATTTTATCACCATTCCCTATAATGTTGATTGGGGTTTCACCTTAAGTGGACTTTCCCAATACCAATTATCCTCAGATAATGAAGTTTTATGTAGATATCGCTTCACAGTGTGCTGTTTCCATTAGACATAGTTTAAGATAGAAGCAACTTCAAGTCTAACATACTATAGAGTAAAATAAGGTGAGGTTTTTGTTTGTTTTTATGCCCTAGTCAATGGGAAGCCTGCATGATGTCGGCTGCTGGTAGGTTCAGTCGATCAAACTAAAACAAGGTTGTTGCTCCAGCTTCTGATATCATGCATGCAAGTCTTTGAGATGGCAAGAATAACAAGTAGGAAGCATATGAAAGACAAACTGTTCTCAGGCAAGTCCACCAACATTTTGGTTACTTCTCTGCCACCAGAAATGAAGAATCAATTCATGGGGATCTCTTAAAGCTTAGCTTACTTCTGGTTTTGTAGTAGAGTTGTGTATAAAAGTTAGTTTTGTTTTTCATAACTCTGGAATGCTCCTGAAATTCTTGGGTGTCCTCTCTTAAAGTTGAATGTGAGGCTTTTCATTTGGAAGCCCGGTTCCATTTGGGGATATAGTTCAGTTGGGAAAGTATTTGCATAGCATGCACAACCCCTGGGCATGTTGGGACACATCTGCAACCCTACTAGAGGGAAGGTGAGAACAAGGGGACTCAAGGTTAAAGGTCATTTTTGATGACATAACAAGTTCAAGGCTAGCCTTGGATTCATAAGATTCCGTATGAGAGAGGAATAAAAAGAGGAGAAAGAGAAAAAGAGGAGAATGAAGGGTAAGGAGATGAAGAGGAGGAGAAGGAGGGAGAGGAGGAGGAGGAAGAGGAGGAGGAAGAAAAGGAGGAGGAGGAGAAAGAGAAGGAGGAGGAAGAGGAAGAAGAAAAAGTAGAGAAGGAGGAGGATAAGAAGGAGGAAGAAGAAGAAGAAGAAAAAGAAGAAGAAGAAGAAGAAGAAGAAGAAGAAGAAGAAGAAGAAGAAGAAGAAGAAGAAGAAGAGGAGGAAGAAGAAGAAGAAGAAGAAGAAGAAGAAAAAGAAGAAGAAGAAGAAGAAGAAGAAGAAGAAGAAGAAGAAGAAGAAGAAGAAGAAGAAGAAGAGGAGGAGGAGGAGGAGGAGGAGAGGCTGCAACAGCCCTGATGCAGAATATTTATTTCTACATCTGATCTTTCTTTTCTGCCTTAATGAAATGTGAATTTCATAGAGAAGGCTCTTTGCATGTGATGAGTAAGAGAGACTCAATCAGGTACGGCAGAACACATAAAATAAAATACTTTTTCCTTTCAGTCATTATGGTTTTGCTACAGCCGCACCATTCAGCCCCTGGAACCGAAGGCTGTTTCATTCAGTTGAGGAACTTCTGGATTTGCAATTTGAGATGAGTGAATGAACAAGGAAAACCAAGGGCAATAAACCTGATAGTAAGGACTGTTGATACAATAAGGAGCAAGGTAGCAGCACTTGCTTGTGAAAGATACAACTTTGACTCGTAAAGAAATACCCCAGCAGTTTAATGTAACATAGAGACATCAAGCGACCGGGACAGAGCTAGAGAATAAAAATGTTCATGTGATCCCAGTCCACCTGAAGTGCTTGATCTATTCGTCTTCTCCACCCCTGCTTTAGAATTCACCCACATGACTTCTCAAGAAATACTCCTTTGTAGCAATAATTTCATGTAATGTTCATGACTCAACTGTAAGGAATGTGAAAAAACCTATTTAAGTTCTGAAACAGTTTAGGAAGGTCAGAATTCCATAGCAGCCCCCTTCCCATCGACTAATATTTATGTAGTATACCAGCAAACTGTTATTATATAATAAATTGATATCAATGGCAGAACTGGTATCTATACACTAATAGTAAAAATATACAGGATTGTTAGGGCATATAGAAATAGAACATAGATTAGTATCTTTTTTATAAAAATTGTTTATTTATTTACATTCCAGCTGTTGCCCCCCCCTCCACAGTCCCCTTCACAGTTCTATATCCCATTTCTCCTCCCCATTGTCTTTGAGAGGGTGCTCCCCCCAACCAGGTCCCCCTCCTGCCCTGGGGCTTCAAGTCTTTCAAGAATTAGGCAAGTCTTCTTGAGGCCAGACCAGGTAGTCCTTTGCTACATATATGCCAGAGGCTTTGGACCAGTGTTGTATGTTCCCGGTTGGTGGCTCAGTCTCTGGAAGCTCCCTGGAGTCTGGGTTAGTTGAGACTGCTGGTCTTTTTATGGGGTGACCTTCCCCTTTAGCTTCTTCAGTCGTTCCCACAATTTAACCAGGGAGTTCCCAATTTCAGTCCAATGGTTGGGTATAAATATCTGTGTCTGTCTCAGTCAACTGCTGGCAGGGCCTCTCAGAGGACAGCCTTGCTAGGCTCCTGTCTGTAAGGACATCACAGCGTCAGTAATAGTGTCAGGCCTTGGAGTCAGCCCTTTCCACCCTCTCCCTATGAGAGATGGAGTCCAAGTTGGTCCTGTCATTAGATGGCCTTTCCTTTAGTCTCCTCTCCATTTTTGTCCCTGCAGTTCTTTTAGACAGGAACAATTCTGGGTCAGGAATTTTGACTGTGGGTTAGTAACCCTGTGCCTCCACTTGAAGCTCTGTCTATCTGCTGGAGGTGAGCTGTTCAAGTTCCCTCTCCCCATTGTTGGGCATTTTGGCTAAGGTCACCTCCATTGAGTCTGGAAAGTCTCTTATCTCCTGGGTCTCTGGTACATTCTAGAGAGTCCCCACCCCCCAACCCTGAGTCTGCATATTTCCATTCACTCTCCTGGCCCTCTGGGCTTATCTCCCTCCACTCTCCCCCATACCTGATCCTGTTCTCAGATTAGTATCTTTAAAGGGATAGTTTAGACTTCTACTTGAAATCTACTTTAATAATTAGATCATCAATTTCCCTAAAGATACCAGAAGCTAAGACAATTATTAAGTAGCACTGGGCTTAAGGAAAGATGTATAATGTACTGGTCTGCTATGGGGTGTTTCTGAAGGCTGAGAGCAAGACTGCTTAATTTGAGGATAAGTAATTTTTTTTTTAACCTTTCACTTACCATGTTACGGTATGACTCACTGACAGAATCTTTTTATTGTAACAGAGAAGTCAGCGGGTGGGGGTGGGGGTGGGGGTGGGGTTCCCAGTGTGCAAGCTTCCATGCCAAGCATTCCTCTGGGACTCAAGTCCAACCTTCCACTCAACACTGGTCAGCACACAGGGTCCTTCTTAGGTCACACTATACATCGTGATTTTTTTTTTTTTTAAAAACTTACAGCGTTTTTCTTCTTCTTGACTTGCCCTTTGCAGATATAAAACTTCAAAAGCCTATTGTCTTCCTTGTGTAATATTGACCAGTTTTATCCAACACTGACTATAGTTTTCACAGTTTTTAATATCCTCTTGAAACAATTCCAAAATATCGAACATTATGTTTTCCCAGAATCCCTTCTCTGTTCTTCCGGTGTGACTCTCTCTGTATGACCCCTCATAGAACTCTCAACGACAACATTTTGTTCCTTTCTTGACCAAAAATGTTATAGGCTAGTGATTTTTTTTAATAGTATTAGAATTACTCAATAACACTTTATATTAGAAAACAAAACAAAAATAAAACAAAGCAAAAAGATCTGTCACTCATCCTTCATTTCTGCTGGACCCTAAACTGTAACAATCCCAGGCCTATCATGGCCTAATTATACATATTCCCTCCACATAGGTGTAGAGGGGGACACTGTGCTCCTGGCGTCTTCAATCACCATGTTTGTAGCATGTTACAACTACTGGAGAACGAGATTTAGCAGCTTCTTCAAAGGACACAGACCTACAGTATGACCCAGACAGTCTGGACATTTACTCTGAAGCATGGAAGTAGGTCAGTAAAGATTGCCAGGTGAAGGCCAGGTGAAGGTCATAGGGAATTTTATCTGTAAGGGTCCCACACTTTCCAGTACTTTAAACTCAAGTATAAATACTCAAGTAATTATAAAACGGCAGATGGACAGCTCTGGTATAATTACCCAATGGCATACTCCTGAAAAAGTTAAAAAAAAAAGATGTATTAGTGCATGGAGAAAGGGCTGGAAAGGCAGCTCAATGTGTCAGTAAAGTACTCCCTTCACAAGTGTGAGGACCTGAGTCTGGGTCGCAAAGCAGTCGGGGAGAAGACAGGCACACATGCTGGGGCTCACGGCAGGCCGTGCTAGTGGAAACAGGACCATATTCGATGACAGACGATGTCTTAAAAATTATGTCGAAGAGCAGAGGGAGATACTAGATATCAATCTTTGACCTCCATATACATTCATATACACAAACACAAACACTGGTGAACTTTCCTATACATATATACCATTATAAGCAAACATGTAAGCACAAATACATGGTGAAAACCTAGGGGAATTTGAAATAATTATGTTGAGAAATATATATATATATATATATATCTCAATATATATTGTATAATCACACTTCCATGTGGTTATAGAAAAATCAAGTCAATCTATAATTGGTTAGGAAGAGCCAGGCTGTCAATAAGGAAGGAAAATAAATTAGTACAAAGGAACTTTAACATGGAGAAAAAGTTTGTACATCCTCATAAATATGGTTGTGGTTATTTACATATCAGTACACACACATGAGCACACATAAAATGTGTATTTAAATATATGAATATATACATAGAGAATAAGAAAGGTTTTTTTTTCACTCTAACATTAATTAATTTTCATAGCACACAAAGTTTGGCTGCTCATTTCTAAAGTCTGTAATATATAAAATATCATTCCCTGGCCAGCTAATCAGTATGTATATTACTCAGCATGTATAAGAGACATATGTACATATATAAAATACTGTATTTTAACTACATGTAGCTTATGTCCCTGGTATGTAGACTAAACTGTTGGGGTAAGATAGCATAAATAAAGATGTTTAATGTTGTCATACAGCTGAAGAGTTTCCCAACAGCCCTTCACCCATGCATTCCTAAGATGTGCGTGTTAGAATGGAGGTCTGAGACACAGCGTGCTCTTTATGTCTGTGGAAGCACAAGGTGGTAGCTTAGTTCTCACTTCCCACCAGCTGAGGCCCCGTGTGTTGCCCCTGGGAATCGGAATCTTTGTAAATTTGACACAATGAGCTAGGGATATCTCTTATCATTAAATCTGGCATGGCAGAGACCCATGACAGTAGCATCTGAGAACAGCAACAGTTATGCCTGAAAAGACAGGGATGCTAGAAGAGCCAACCCACCACCAACGGTCTTGGAAACCTTCTGCAGAAACATCTCAGACACCAGGGTTCTGGACCTGACTCTCCCACCTGGCTCTCCCACTGTGCCTTCCCTAAGGGGCTTTTTCAGAGTCTAGCACACCTCTGGCAGATCGCAATTTGGGTGTGTTAACATGCTATCATCTCTCCTTTGAGTGATTTTTCCTTTCAAACACTGTATCATTTGCCTGTGTGATGAAGTGGACTTCAGTTTACTCCCAGGGAAACCGGAAGTTAACTGAACGTTAGGCTTGAGTCTGTGTGATGTACACATTGGTAAGCGAGCCAGTTGTCTTAGTCACTGTTCTATTATCAGGACGAGAAACCATGACCAAAATAACTCTTGTAAAGGAAAGCATTGAATTGGGGGGCTAGCTTGAAGTTTCAGAGGCTTAGTCCTGATAGGAAGCATGGTGACAGATATGGTGCTGAAGCTGTAACTGAGAGCTGCATCCTGATCTACAGGAAGAGGGGAGAGGGGAGAGGGGGTAGGGGGAGAGAGGAGGGGAAGGGGGAGGGGAGAGGGGAGAGGGGAGAGAGGGAAGAGGGGAGAGAGGGGAAAGGGGAGAGAGGGACTGGGGAGAGAGAGTACAAGTCAGCCAGAGGGGGAGGGGGTGGAGCAACACAGAAACACTGTGATTGACATGGGTTTTTGAACCCTCCAAAGCCCACCCCCCCCATTGAAGTATGTCCTCTGACAAGGCTAAGGTATCTAATCCTTTCCAATAGTGCCACTGCCAGGTGACTGAGCATTCAAATGCATGAGCCCATGGGGGCCACTCTTCATCAAACCACCATCCTGGTCAAGCCTGTTTTGTATTTTGCACAGTTTAAAAATGAAGAGCAAACTTTTTCCTCACAATGGCAACCCAAAGGGTGCTGGAAGAAGATGCTTGTAGACAGATATAAAAAATGAACAGACATAAAAAGCCAATAAAAGCAGGTGAATGACAAGGCTAGCCATCTTAGTTCCAGATAATGTATCACAAAGCCCAGGCAGCTGAGATAAAGGTGCTACAGGGGTGCACACTCGACTTAAAGTCTCCTCAGGGAAGCGGGAAATTCCCTCAGGTTTGTTTCTCACTATCTGAAGGGAGACGAGAGGCCAGCCCACTTATGTGAGAACGACAATGTGATAAGTTTTGAGATCCCTTAAAAAAAAAAATCTAAGTCCTCTGTGTTTTCTTTATCGTGTGAAGGTTTGAGTGGATATTTAATTACTCATTGTAAACTTCATGTAATTTGTTTTTTCATTGTGTAAGAAAATAACACCCACGGTGACAGCTCCAAGAGACCGAGCGATGACATTTATTTTGGCAGTATCTATTGATGCAATTTCTCAGTGTGTGAGCTGCGTGCCAGCAACTCTCAAAGAGAAATACTCATAAAAGCCACAGATGCACACTCTAGCTTCTAGAACTCTAAGTGGACATTATGCACGGTGGCAGCGCTTGAAGAAATGGTGGGCTCGGCAGCTAAGGAGATTCTAGACCCCGGGGAAGTGGCATAATCTAAGGAATTAGACATGTTTCAAGCCGCTCTTTGCACCTGCACCTCCAAGACATCCTGCATTCCTTCCCATTTTACCTCTTCTTCCAGGCCCCTTATGCCTTCTTTCCCGCAAGTCTGAGACAGCTTGGTCTCTGTTAGCAATATCCAGGACAGCTGGGGCCTACTTAGTAAAACCCTGCCTCAAAAAAAAAAAAAAAAAAAAAAAAAAAAAAAAAAAAAAAAAAAACCAAAAAACATACTGCACTGCTTCCTCACTTATAACATGCAAATATTTTCATAATACACTTGGGATAAAGTCACACTCTAAGCCCGTGGTTTCACAATTATCTGCATCCCCATCTCGGCTTGCTCTGCAGTGTGAGCCCCATCCCAGCACACTACAGTGGGTAGGTCTGTTCTCACACTGTATAGGTTCGCTTGTGTATTTGCTTTGGACTGTAATCATCTTCATGGCAACCTTAAGTAAGCTGACTCCTACTTTTGAGTCAGGATTTAGTTTAGATATTAGTTTCTGCAGAAGGGTTCCTGAGCACCCAGGGTGATATGCCACCATCATGTGACTGCTTATTGTCACCGTGCTGTGTATCATCTACCACTTGCTTTTTATGTGTTCTCCTGGTTATTACTTATAGTTCCCCCCTGGAATTAAGCTATTTGAAAATGAAATTGTTATCTATTATAGTAACTAGTACATCTCCAGTGCCTATAAACCTGTCTGGCCTGGGGTATATAATCCATAATTGTATATTTTATGGATTCATATTGGGTAAAAAGAAGACAGGGGGATGAATCACAGTTTCAAGCACTTGAAAGTTCATTCATAGAAGTGGTCTGAGCCAATTGGCAACTTGATGTGGTTACACAGAGGTTATAAATGACGCATGTTAAAACATAGTAAAGAAGTCTCTATTTAACAGCATCATGGGTTAAGTACAGGGACCAGAGCTGGGACGCAGCTCAGTGCTGCATGGATACATGAGAATTCATAGTCAAGGAACCCTGTGGGGAGCAAATGAGCGGAAAATTCTTAAGGAGAAAGAGTGGGTAGACAGAGAAAGAGGGGAAGCAGCCTAATAGGATTCATGCTAAGGGCAGGCCTGAGTGACCAGTTCGTTTATGAGGGATGAGGAGGCAGTTGGCATCAGGAGACGAATACGGTAAGGTTCATTGATCTATTGAGAGTGCTTGGGATCTTTCTAGCCACAGATGTCCATTTTTCAAATGACTTTGCCTAGTTTTGATTGATACAGAGGAAAGGAGAGCCGCTGAGTAAATTATACAAATATTTCCGGAAGGTTCCATGCTCAGAGCCCTCCTAGGTGGTGTGCAAGTTCAGATAAGAACAGGTGAGATGAAGATTGGTCTCCAGTCTCCTGCAAGGCAAACCTCAACAGTTTTCTTCTGCCAAGCAGAGAAGATAAATGCAGTCAACAGGAAGTAGGCAGATTATCCTTCCAGGAACTGGTAATGGCCTTCAGAGGCATAGGCACCTATGTATAAGCTTTCCAGATGAATTGTTTAAAAACTACTTAGGGCATATCTTTTTTTTTTTTCTTCATTTGTTCCTTTTATTTGCAATTCTCCCGTTGCCTTTTGGAAATCATTACGAGGAAAGAACAAATCAAAGGGAGCCGACTCCGTTTGAGCTCGCGCCGAGTCAGCAAGATGATCGTAAGTGCGTCTGGGAGGGGGAACGTCTGGGGAGAGCATAACGCTGCCTTGCTTTTCCTCACATCACCTGGAGCAGCCCACTCTCACCTGCCAAGGCCTGAGTGTGCAGCCCCTGATGGATTCTCAAAGGCCTCTGTGCAGCGCTTGCTGATTCCGCACTGCCAAAGGAGAATGAAATATCTGCAGAGGCTCCAGAGACCTCGAGAGCGCTTCTGCTTACCAAGTGCTTTATCTCCAAAGGTAACAGGAGAGGGAAATCCTGGCCTAATTTACTGGAACCTTAACAAATATTTATTGAATAAATGCATAGGTCAGTTGCATCTTCCTAGGAGTTACTATTAAATCCAGAAGGTGATGTAGTGTGTCTGCAGGGAGAGCTTGGATTTTTAAAACGCTTTCTTTGAAATTGTTCCTTCTCTAACAAACCCTACAAAGCTAGTCCAGAGGACCGGCTTGAGAAAACACCCAAACGCACATTGGTTTCCCTACTCCCTTATGATAGAGTGACAGAAAGGGAGCCTGGAAATGATTATGACGATATGACTTTAGTGAGGAGAAGAGAATGAGTGTGCTCGTGCATATGTGCAATATACATACACATATATACACACACATATGCATACACACAGACACAAATCCACAGACACGTACACTCACACATATACACACACAGACAGATAAACACACACATGAACACACATATACATACATTGAACAACAGACACATACACTCATACATATAGTCAGATAAATAGATACACAAACATACACATACATACACACACATACATACATATAAACACACACATACATACAAACACACACATACATACACAGTGAATACACACATACACACACATACAAGCACACACACAGATACACACATACATATTCACAACAGACACAGGCACACACTCACACATACACAGACACACAGACACATACACACACAACTGGGTGTATCCATTCTCTAAATTCATAGAAAGCTTCCATGTTTGACAGATTTTTTTTTCCTTCTCTCTGCCAACATGTCTAACCCACAGCGATGTGAACCACAAGGGCATCAAGAAGAAGACCAAGTTCATTATGAAACCTTTGTAATTTGGAAACCTACGCTCAGATCCAGAGTGCTGGCGACTCTCAGTATGCAAGCCTTCCCTTGTGCAGCACATCTTATCCTGCACTATCCCCAGTGTCTTCCTATACATGAAAAGGTCTCTTCAGTCACTTCTCAAACATCTCCCAGACACGCACGACGTTCCAGGCACTACAGCAAGGATTTGCCCTTGAAGAACTCGGAATCTGGTAAAGAAGAATGGCCTACATCAGGTTAACACAAGCCGATCGCTGTGGGTACCCTAATGCCTGAGATACACTGTGTTAGAGCAAGAGACTTTGGCGACAGAGAGGGAAAAGCTTTGCAGTCTGAGCCTATCTGTTTCTGCATATGGTACCAAAAAAAAATGGAATATTTCATCATAAAAACACTTCTGCACCAAAATCATGAATATAGTTCATAGTAACAAGGGCCCTCAATAGCTATTATTCCATTGCTTTATGTTGATGTCTGATCACTGTGTGAAAGAGCTGATTCTCACAATTTTGTCAACGAGCAAAATTGTGGTTGGAATTTAATAAGATATTATTGTAAAAATTAACTTCCTATTGAATCTCTTCAGGGGAAACTCAAGCCATGCAAACTTTGAGAACATATGAAGGGGCTGGGCTCTGTATCATGATGACAGAGGAAATCTGTGATGCAGATTTCCTGAAAAGGAGGCAGCGGCTGATGGGCATCTTAGCTGATTCATTCCCTCGCTACTGCCAAAGGGGTGTTCATGTACACAGCAGAACTTCATTCAACTATGAGAAAGATGAAATAACAGAAAACTGAATGGCTCTGGAAAGCCCTACATTAAGTTAGATTTATATATCTATATATAATATATGCATATATATATATGCATATATACATATATATACATATATATACATATATATATATATATATACATATATGTATATATATGAGTACAAATGGGATGAACTGTGAATAAAACGTTAAAACTAGAAAAGAAACAAAGAAGATATTTTTAAAGAATAAACAACTCTGTGGAAGGGAGCTGGGCATGTGTGCCCATGGAGACTGAGAGCCGGCTGGGGGAAGAACATACAGGGTAAAGGTAAGGGCTGTGGATGAGGTCTGGGGAGAAGAACCCACTAAAACACTTTTAGTTTGAAAATGTTAAATGTATACCTAATAATCTATTTGCTAATTTAAACAGTGAATTGACAATTCTTTAGCTCACTATTGCCAACATAGAATGCATGGTGTCTGTGTAGGGGGCAGAGCATTCTGTCAGCTCAAATACAGCCATTGCCCCAGCTGTTGAAATACTTTAAACACTTCCAACCATCCCACTGCATCTTGCAAAATACGTCTATAGAGAAGAAAGGGCAGGGACAAAGAAAGAGAGAGCAACTGTGATCAGAACGTACCCCGGAGATCCCTCTCTTCTCCTACTAGAGCCATCAGTTATGTCACTGTTGGTCTGTTACCAACATATTATTTGGTGTTTGAAACATTAGCACAAGACTCAGAGACAGCTGTTAAGTAAACTATAGTATCATGTTGGCTGTACAAGACCCAACACGTAAGTCACATAATGAGTTATGAGTTACATTCAGCAACCTGTTGGGAAAGCAAAAGGATTTTCTAGACCTTGAAATCTGTCACAGGTATTGTTTACTATTGCTTAAAATTGCCCTTTATAAAATTCCATGATTTTGTATAAGTGCTATATAATTTCTCTTTAGTCATACAAAGAAGAAGAAGAAGAAGAAGAAGAAGAAGAAGAAGAAGAAGAAGAAGAAGAAAAAGAAAGAAAGAAAGAAAGAAAGAAAGAAAGAAAGAAAGAANAAGAAGAAGAAGAAGAAGAAGAAGAAGAAGAAGAAGAAGAAGAAAAAGAAAGAAAGAAAGAAAGAAAGAAAGAAAGAAAGAAAGAAAGAAAGAAAAGAAAGAAAGAAAGAAAGAAATGATTGTCCAAATCTCATAGAGATAGTATTGAGCAAGTGGTGCCTAGCTGTATTTAGGTGGTGGCCTTGAAATGTCGTCAGGAGGGCCTTCTACCACGGTGAACTCTGTGATCCAATTTTAATTTCTACAGTTTCCAAATGAGAGTTCGCAGTAGCACATGAATAACTGAAAAGAATTTGTTGAGCCACAACATTTAAGGGCAGGGGCCAAGATTATCCATTTTTGTAAAGTACTGCAAGAGGTAGGGTGCATAGCTAGTTTGGAAAAATGACAAAATTCCTTTTCAGCATTACCAAAGGGTACTTTGATCAAGTGGCCGCATACACACACACACACACACACACACACACACTACACACATAAGAAAAGAAAGAAATATTCTACGAAGAAATAAGAAAATTCAGTTTTCAAAATCCAAAGTTTGTGTTGGAGATCATGTTCATAAAAAACACCACAGCACCTCCACAGACTCTGTGAGCCCCCTACTAAGCATAACTATTTTTCACTTAATCAAAAATGAGTGAATTCCTAAAAAAAAAAAAAAAATGGGTAAGGGGGGATAGCTAGTTCAAAAATTTCTACTTTCAATGATGTAATGATAACCAAAGTATTACCCTTTCTGGTCTCAGCCAAAGCAAAAAGCAAAAACAGCAACTGAAAGCAAGGCTATTAAGTTTGGGCTTAAAATGAAGATGAAGTGTTACAAAGCTGAAGATGTTCCCAGCCAATGGAGCAGGTCGCCTTGATCAGCAAGCAGTTCAAAAGGAAAATTAATTCTTTGAAAACAATTTGGAAAGGACCCCTGAAAACCAAATCTGAACAATACTCTGGGCTGACATTTCAAAATGGAATTTGCTCTTTATTCTAATCCCCTTGGGTAGTGGTATCAAAGTGAAGACATGACATATGGAATCAAAAGTAATTCAGGGAGACGAAGGAGCAGTCAGATGCACACAATTGGAAGAGGGCCTGAGATTACAATCTGGCTCACCTCAGACTTCCAGTCTCAGCTCCCTGAGCACTCCCAAGAGCTGTCATTCATGAAGTGACCATGGAGGAGGATCAGCATGGGGTGAGTTTGCACATCCTTAAAGGAGCTCTAAGGAGCCCACTGCCTAGAGTGGTTGACTCTTTTACTGAGTTTTGAGATTTTATAAGGAATGAGCTCAACCTTGGACCCCGATTTTGTCACTCTCTGCTGTCTGCTTCTGAACTGGTTTTGTTCCCAGCTGTTTTTCTAATATTATTTATGTTCCATTGGTGTCCAAGCACAAGGGGAAATGTTAGCGGGATCTGCATTTTCTTACCTTTTTGGTTTTTCGAGACAGGGTTTCTTTGCATAGCCCTGGCTGTCCTGGAACTCACTCTGTAGACCAGGCTGGTCGTGAACTCAGAAATCCATCTGCCTCTGCCTCCCAAGTGCTGGGATTAAAGGCATGCACCACCATGCCAGGCTGATTTTCTTACCTTTTAACAGAGGATTTCATACGAAACTACTACAGAATGGTTCTATAAATAAAAGTGGACTGTTATTGAAGAAATGCATTCTCTTGCTTACCTACCCTTTCTGCTTCTATTGTGTTGCTTGTTTTCTCTGACAGCCACTGCAGAGCTTGTGGTATTCGGTTGTCTGTTCCATAGGAGTCATTCTCCAGTGGTAGAAAAAGAGGAGGAAGATTATGTATTGAAACTTTATTTTTTCTATAGACTTCAGCAGTGTGCTCCAGATGTGTTCTACTTGTAGAGCTGGACAGTTACAATACTCTGTAAGAAGTTATTTTTGTTTGAAGTGATCTTTATACCAAAACCACATGTAAGCAGTAATGAATGACTTTCCATCTAGAGAAACCCATTATGTATTGATGGGTGGCACAGGCCACAACGATGATGGCCAAAGGCAACAAATCTACGGGCCTTTATGTCAACAGCATCCCTTCTGGGACAGGAAACACACCACATATAATGGGTCATTAATCCCACTGTATATGAATCAAAGGCACATGGGGGACGTGCACTGATTTGACATGGTACCAGTCAATCAAGAGTGAAACAGAATCAGCCATGAAAACCTGGCCCTCACTGACAGAGCTTCCAAGACAACTGTGCATTCTTTGCTTCCTGTAGATGGATCCTGGCTCTAGTAGAGGCTCCCCTCCCCCCATTTCACTTCTTCTGCTCTCCCTCTACCACACCTCGTCCTCCATCTCTTCCTCCTGGCTGTATAGCACCCTAGATGGTTAAAAGTAGCAGCGTAAGTTTTTGCAGAGAGGGAGCGGGGTGTCCCAAAGGGTCGTCCGCTCAGCTGTAGCAATGCAGCTGGCTCGGGGAGGATTGAAGCCCTTTCCTGTGTGCTGTCCAGAGAGACCTGGAGTGGAAGAAAGAACCCCCCAATGGATCTGGACTTTGGCTTCTGGGAGAACCTGAGCCACTCCACAAGGTGCCACCCGGGCATCCGCTGGGACCTTCAGAGCCAACAGCCACAGCGAGGGGGTGTTGGTGGACTGACAGTTCTGGGGCAAGACGGTGGGGCACACAGACTGAAGAAGCCAACATCCACAAGTCTCTGGTGCCAGCTCCTTTTGTTTCTGTGGAGCTACTTAATAAGATTCTTCATGCATAAAATTAATTTCTGCCCTCTTCTATCAGCCTTTACCACTAAAGGATTTACTCACACTTTTGTCAGATTTTATTTATCCACGCAATAAAGAGGACCCAAATCCTAATGAAGGCTGTTATGGCCTATGATGGGAAATACAAAGGGATGCAGAGAGCGAGCAGGCACCCAGGCTCCCCTCGGATGCCAGGATGCATTATGCGGAAGCTATCTCCTGTAGAAATTTCGAGGCCCCCCCTTCATCCAGCGTGCTATCTCACGTCAGATCCTAACTTGCTGCTGAGGGAGAGGGGCCTGGAACAGAGCTATTAATAAACAGTGCGAATAATTAGGCTTCATGGGAATTTAGTTGTTTCCTTACATAATAGATTTACTCTCAAATCTTTTTCAACTCAGTCTTGCTAGAATGTTCCATGGCCAGTGGATTGCTGCGTCGAGTGTCTGCTGGGAACATCTCTGAAGCTGGAATGGGAACAGATCTGGGCAACATGCTTGATGGTTATGACTACTCTGGATCACTGAGCATCGTTTAAGGCCAGCCCTTGTGCCACACACTGTGCCTACATGATGTCACCTAACCACACAACAGCTGCTGCCAGTCTTGTTTTAAGAACAAGGAAACTACGGCTTCAGGGGGGTTATAGCTACTCAAGGCTACATACCAGCCCTTGTGGAATTGTTCCTCCCTAGTCTGTAACAAGAAATCCCAGGCCTTTGGCCATTCTAAGCCAAGTTCTCTTCTAAAGACTAGAAGAGACAATGGTGCTGTTAAGAACAAAGACTAGCCTGGAAATAGGACATGGGTCTGTTTCCTTCTCTTTTGGTTACTAAATACTGAGTAACCTTGAGAAAATAACTCTGTGTCTCTGTCACCTCCCCATTTTCAAGAATTTGCCTATGGCCTGAAGGAACCTAACAAGCTTCTAGAATTTTTATTTCAGAGCATTATCTTCCCCTACTTAGCAGCAGAGTGTGGAACACACATATGCTAGCTCCTAGACGCTAACAACTCAACCCATCTTTTTCATAGCTAAAACATTTGGACTAGTGCCACCGTGCAGAGAATACGGGGATGGTTTAGAATTTCCAAAGCTTGGAGTGACTGCCAAAGATTCTGTAAGATCTCACACTTTTTTCTTGCTCACCCGCCTCTTGCCAACACTGGAGATTCAGATGCACAATGACAACCAAACTAGAAGTCCCACAAGGAAGCTAAGCTCTGGCAACTGGAGATTGAAAAGCTTCGTAGAACCCTGTGGCCTTGCCTCGTGACAGGCACCTTTCTGTGAAGTCCCTGAGACTTCCTGGTGCTTCGTGTGCTAGCACAGCTTACCCCTGTTAGTAACTTATATTACTCAACAGGCAAACCATGCCACTGGCCATGGGATCACAGAGAAGAACATCAAAGACACGAAAGACCTTTGTCTGGATCATGGGTTCTAGTCTTCAGTGCTGCAACAAATGGATCATGGCTGTAATCCTTTCAAGGGAGGCCTAACTCAGAAACTACAGAGCTCTGAGCGCCACGCTACCCAGTGGTGCTGAAGAAAACCACCAGTGTGCTTACAGCATGAACGAGCAGATATTGTGCAATATTTATATGTATTTGGACTATTTGTAGGGTTCCCATACAGCTAAATAGGAATGGGCCCCAGAGAAGGGTATTCAGTGTATAAGGAAGGAAGGGAGAAAGGAAGGAAAATAATAATGTTTGAGCTAGATATTAAAGGATATGGGACAGAGCCCTAACAAAAAATAAACAATTCTTCACCTACTGTGCTACATTTCATGAGAGGAAGGCTGCTTAGCCAGAATCACGCTATTTCCTCAAAGAAATTTTGGTCACCTCGATGTGTAATGCTTTGATCACCAATAATACATCTACTCCCTCTCCCTTTTCTCAATGCAGCCCACTCTCGTTTGCTTCTTAAGAACCTTACTGTGGAATCCACCCCAAACTCTCTGTCATGGAAACCGTAATGGAAGAATACAGAGAAAAAGCAGGTACCTCTCAAAACAATCAACAAGAAGAAACGAGGAAAGAATCTGGGGCCCCATGGGACCCTTGGCCAGACACACATGATTCAAGCACTGGGCAACAGGGTGAGGAAAGCCAAGGACTGACTCTACAAGGGAAGATTCGTGGGAAGAAGACAGAAGATGAGCAAGGCCACAGCTTCTCACTGATCAGTCAGAGCTTAGCCAGGCACCCTTATTATAGCTACTAAGTTAAATGTCTCAACGGATGGCACAGAGAGATCAGACACATCTTTTCAATTAGAGAGTGGGAAGGGAATCATTTCAATTCTTATCAGGGTTGACAATGAATTACTGACCCTCTACTCTGTGCTATAAGAGAGTACCAAAGACGGAGAAACTTTCAGAGAAAAGAAAATGATTCCTGTCGTTGCAGAGACTATGAAGTGTACCATGGAGGCAGAACATACATGAATACCGTGTGTTGTATGGAGATGAGTAAACAGGACAGAGATCAGAGCATGAGGAAGCCAAACTCGTTGGACTGTGAGCTCCACTCCGGTGGCAACAGTGGTTCTTAATTCTTGACGGCGTAGACATGTCACAAATGCCTCCACCTTCCACTAACAACACCTCATTTTCAACTAAAAAATTCTGGAAAACACATTTAATGTGTTAGAATCACAAGAAAGGTGCTAATGTATGAGAGAGAAGCTGAGGGCTAGGCTAACCTTAACATTCCTCGGGAAGGTTACCACCGGCTAAGCTGAACAGCACACCTCGCTAGCGAGATCCCATTTGTTGTTTCCAGAACCTATGCTTACTTCCCTGTCGCTATCCTTTTGTTCAATAAATGTCTACCATCTGTTGAGGCAGAGCTGGTTTCAAAAATAAACTAGGAAAGTCCCTTTCTTGAGTGCTACAATGTAATAAGGTAATATGTACTGATGACAATAACCAAACATGAAGCTTATAGAATCACTAGGTAAAGGTGTCATTCTCTGAGAGCTTAAGGAATACTGTTTCATCCTTATTTAAAAAAAAAAAACCCACGAGGTATGTAATATTGGCTTCATCGGGGACATAGGGGACTAAAGTACAGCAAGGTAAATTTGTTCATGACTCTCAGAAAAAGTGAGAAGGCAACCTGGCGTGTCTTGCTCTAGGGCCCATGCCTCTGAGTTCTTGAGGACATTAGAAAGAAATAATACTTCCTAAATTAATGTTATTCTGTTTTTCAAGGAAGGAATTGAGAGCTCTGGGCAGTAGATCCCTTTCACAATCCATACAAAGGGAGGGAAGTCTGTATGTGGGAGGCAAGATGCCATGGCTCTGTGCTGGATGCTGGGAACAGATGTAATGCCATGGCTCCGAATCAGAATTTTCCTCTCCAAGGAATAAGTCTGAGGCATTTAACCAGTCGGCTCATGATGTGCTGAAGAAGAGGTGAGTGTATTCTGCAATAAGCCTTCTTCCCAGATGTTGCTGAAGATTTGGAAATGGCAGAGTCGTTCCAAAGAACGAACCAGCTACATAACAATGTTTTCTTGAGCATTCAATCCAAACAGGGTATTATCTTATCTATTTCTTTGAAGAGCCAACAAGCGTTAAAAAAAAAAAAATTGAAGGGTTTTTAAAAAAGGTTCTGTCTCTGCTGCCTAGTTTTATAATCCAAAGGCTTAGTTCACAGACTTAAAAAAAAATCCAGATTAATTCACACTTGAGCATTTGGGTGAAATAGTTATTTTCTAAGAGGCTGGCCAATTTTCTTCTTTCTTCAGTATGTTCCTGGCTTTGTCATTCCAGTTTATTCTCCTGTGCAGAGAACACTGCACTGTAGCGTGTTTTCCTTTGATTTCTGTTTTGTTTTGTTTTGAAATCCTAAGAGATCATCAGTCTACCACCCTCATTTTCAGTAAAATGCAAATAGTGTATATATTTAGAATGGGTTGGTTAATAATTTATAGCCTATATAATAAATTATTTATTTACTCCAGGCATACATATTTAGAATATGAACATGCATATTTTATAGTCTATGCCACTGCTAATGAAACAAATTAAATCAGCCTGCTGCAGCTCTGGGCTACCCTGAATGTCGCGCGCGCGCGCGCGCGCGCACACACACACACACACACACACACACACACTGCAGTGGTCTGCAAGCAATTATGCCCCTACATACTTGTTAAAGTTATTGCATTGAAGAATTTTCCAGAACATTCAGGCTGAGGGGTCTCCTTTAATCCCTCTTCCTCATTTATTACCTTCTAGCAGTACTTTCTCTCCAACCTTTATGTAGCTTAATACGTACCTGATTCGTTATTCCTAAATCAATACATTTTTATTGAGTGCTGACAATGCATAATTGATACTCTAAGTTTACTGTGAATACTAGAAGAATATTAACTATGGGGTCTTCTATAAGAGTCAGGATCTGGATGAGTTATATGAACACTTTAAATTTAATAAATTGATGTGCATATAAATAGAAAACTAAGACAATCAGAACAATGTAATTATTATAGATATTATTTAAAAGAGGTAACATTTAAGTGGTTAGAGGGATACCATTTGGCAAAATTCTGAACTTGAACATATATGGAGAAGATTTTGAGACTTGTGTCTAAAAATGGTCTTCCCAGCACATCACTTACATCACTTCTATTCTAGAAACTTCTATCCCATATATACATCTATTTGTTTTTTAATTGAGACAGTCTCTCTTAACTTACCTGAATCTAACTATATAGACCAGGCTAGCCCCAAAGCCACAGAGATCTGCCTGTATCTGCCTGTATCTGCCTCCTGGCTGCTGGGATTAAGGCCTAAACAACCATGCCCAGGATTATTAAACATTTTAAATATGTACACTGTGAAACACAGAGCATACGTAAAGAAATGCAATCATAGAGAACCATCAAAGACAAGGGCATCTGAATACAAGATCATGAACTGCACACAGTAAGCCAGTTTTAATTCTAAAAACTTTCCCTTTGGAACATTGAAGAAGAGATACTTTTAAATCCATTGACCTGGTTTATTTTTTTCAAGGCAGTGCCTAGGTGGTCAGCCATGTCATGATGAAGTGGGATATCTCCTTCCTAGTTCCCTGGCTGTCAAAACTCACTGAAGTGGACGATGAATATGACCTTTGCATTTTCTGTGAGAAGCGATTGGCCACAAAAGTACTGCTGGTGGTCTAGGTGAAGAAGGGTTATGTGGTCCAAATCATTGGTGGGAACAACAAACAAGGTTTTCCCAGGAAGCAAGGTATCTTGACCCATGGCAGAGTGTGCCTGTCATTAAGTAAGGGGCACTCCTGTTATAGCCTGTGTAAGGGCATTCCTGTTATAGACTGAGGGGAACAGGAGAGAGGAAACATGAGTTTGTTTGTAGATACGTTGTGGATGCCAATCTGAGTGTTCTCAGCTAGGCTATTCTATTAAAAAGAGGGAAGGATATTCATGAGTTGACAAATACTACTGTGCCTCATGGTTGGGGCCAAAAGAGCTAGCATACTTTGAGAGCTTTTCATTCTCTCTAAAGAAGTTACTGTCTGCCAGTACATTGTCAGAAAGCCCTTAGATGAAGGTTAAAAAAAAGCCCAGGACCAAAGTACCCAAGATTAATTGTTCTGTTTTCCTCATGCCCTGTTATGTGAGTGGTGACACATTTTGCTAAAGAAGCAACACACTGAGACAATACAAGGAGGAGGCTTCAGATGAAGGAAGCCAAAGGGAAAAACAGGCCGGGAACAGAACACCAAGCAACAAGGGCTGTCCTCAATGAGAGCTGGTTCTTCTAAGTCTAACTCCAGACAACAAAAGTAACAAAGAAATGATCAGACCTTGAAAACAAATTGACACTATTTCCAGAGTATTTTCTACATCCCTTGACCTTAACTTGTGTTGGCTACTCAGTGGAGTCCTCACAGCAGGGGTCTACCGAGTAAGTTGCAGACTGCCCTCTTAACAATGGAGAAATTAAGACAGGATTTAAAATTGCCTGCCAAAAATAAAAACAAACAAAACAAAACAAAACAAAATAAACCCAATCACCAACCAAATAACAACAGCAAAACCAGTGGATGATAGACTTCAAGTCGTTCAGACTCCAAAGTCTGGAAATGCACCCGTCTCTACTGCACTGTATCCAGATAACTAAGGGATAAAATTAAAGAAAAATTACTAAAGAACAGCTCTAACGCCAAAACCAAGACCCTAAACTGAGCTGCAAGACTAAGGACGTCCACTATTTGGGGACTGTGGAAGAAAGGCATCTGACCTCTAACCCTGCTTTGCAAAGAGAGAAGAAAATACCCTGTGCTTGCCCAAACAGCTTGTCTCAGGGAAAAGCTAAGTCTGTCATTCCATCTCCAATGCAACCACCTTCCTCCTCCCTTATCCTTAGCTGCCAAAGCTCCAGCTTGGATTATGTTATCCAAGTTCTCCGAAACTCTAGTCATCGAAGGACTGGGTCCTGTAACCTGATCACAGTGTAGTAAGAACTCCAGATGCCATTTCTCTGGCATTAAAGTTGCTCTAGCTGCCAGGGTCTTCTAAATCCTCATCTTTTATGTCTTCTTATAGAGTTAATGCTTACTTACTCTTACAATCGTTGCCCCTGCACATGGAGAGAGGATGCTGAGAAGTTTGTGACTGGTCCTTGGCAACAATGTTTAGCAGTGTCTCTACTTGAATTTTTAGGTTGTCTGCTTTTGTCAACTGTCTTCAGCACTGCTTCCATAAGAACATCATGATGGGTGTGAAACACAAGTATGCATTCAAATAACTCCTGAGGAGGTTGAGGGCCTAAGCAGTGAGCATGATTAGCAGAAAGGAGGAGATCAATGGAAAGGGAATGAACGTGGATCCAAGACTTCAGACGATATTACAGTGTCAGAGTGACAGGCAGCGGATATATATGCTGCTTACGAGTTTAAAATTGTTAGCATGTATTAGTTGTACCCAACAATCATGTCATATATGCATTTAATGTTCTTTAGCCCTATTTTTTCTCAGAACCTTTCTTGTCCCTTTATAACACTCCGTATCTCCAGAATTCTTCCCAAATAGTGCCCATTTTATACTTTCATATCATTTACAAAGATCTGGATTCTACAAATGAGAGAAGATATGATATCTGTCTGACACTGGCCTTTTCATTTGACACAGAGATCTCTAATTTTACAACCATATTTTTTTTTTATTTGTGTTCGAATAAAACCTGTATGTCAACTATATTTTTTTATCTATTAAACCAGTGCTGGGCACTTAGGCAGATTCCATAAGTTGACTATTGTGAATAATATAATAATCATGATGCATAGGGTCTCTACGGTATGCTGGTTTAGTCCTGTGGTCATACCCTGAGCAGTGATACAGCTGGATCATAAGGTAGTTCAATTTTTAGCATGTGGGAGAATCCCCATACTGACTTGCATAATGGCTGAATTAACTTCATTTGCTCCAACAATGCATGAGGCCTCGTTTATATCCCCCCAACATTTGTTTTTGTTATGACTAGAGAATGATGGAATATCAATGAATATTTTATATTTCCCTCATAGCTAAAGATGCTGGGCTATTTTTTTTTTCATGTATTGGACATTTGTATTTCTCTCCTTGTTGAGCTGTTTGCCTTTCTCATGTTTAATATTTTTCGCTCTTTATATATTTCGGATCTTAATCTGCTTTCATGGGTACAGCTAGTAGATATTTTTCCACTCTACATTTTATCGCTTTACTCTGATAGTCTTTGTTACACAGATGCCATTTGATTTCATGCAATGCCATTTGTCTGTTTTCGTGATTATTATTTTACACTTGTTTTATTCCCGTTCTCCTTTAGCAATTTCAAAGATGCCTGCCTTACATGAAGGGATCTAATAATACCAACTGACTTTTGTACAAGGTGAGGTCTATTTGCAGATGCAGACACATGGACTTCTAGTTTTCACAACACCACTTGCCAAAGAGGCTTTTCATACTGTGTATTTTTGATGCCTTTATGGCTAGTAGATGTGTGGAGTTATTTCTGGGCACTTTATTCCGTTCCATTAATCCCTGTATGTGTTTGAGGGCGAATGCAATAGTGAGTTAATTTTTTTCCTATGGCTGTGTAAGGTAATTTAAAATCAGGAAATGAGGTCTGGTTGGGGTTTTTTTGTTTTGTTTTGTTTTGTTTTTCTTATGATTGTTTTAGCTATTTCAGAGTTTTGCTCCCACTAGAACTTAAGTTGTTTGTCTTTTCTGATTCTATGAGAATCAGATTGGAACTTTGGTTCGTTTTACGTGGCATTCAGGGATTGTGTTGTGGGTAATCTGGACATTTTAACAATATCAAGTTTTGCTGATCCATGATATTTGCAGCTTCCACCGTGTTCTTCGTTTTTTGGTATTTTGCAGATTTTGTTTTAATTTAATGTGCTGGTGTTTTACTCTCTTGATCAGGTTTAGTCCTTGGAATTTTATTCGTGGTTTTAGGCTTCGTGAATAGGAGTTTTGCCCTGATTTCTTTCTCACTATGTTCCTGACTGGTGCATAGGAAGCGTACTGGGTTTTATAGGGCAACTTATGATTTTTCTGGCTTTTTACTGAAAATATCAGACTTACATACTTACAGTTGAAGACTTAAAAGTTTTTAAAGATCAAAATTACATATTTTGCCAATAGGAATAATCTGGGCTTTTCTTTTCTGGTCTGCATCTCTCTTATTTTTTCCTATTACATAAGGGTTCTAAGAATCCAAGCCTGGCATGGAACTAGGGTGAGCAGGACAGCTCTATCTTGCTCCTGGTTTAGAGGAAATGCTTTGGTTCCCCTAATCAATATGGTGTTGGTCACTGGTCGCCGTACACATCTTTCCTATGCCATGGTGTTTGTCACCCCTCTACTCAAGGCTCTTCTCATAACAGATGTAAAAGTCTAGTATCAATCTCATGAAGTCATCATGCAACTTTGGCTTTAATCGAATGTAAGTCCTGAATTGTGCTTATTGATGTGTGTGTGTGTGTGTGTGTGTGTGTGTGTGTGTTAAAGTATCCTTGTGTCTCTGGAAGTGAACCAACTTAATGGTGGTATATATCCTTCTCAATGTATTATAGAATTCAGTATTTAATACTTTTTAGAGGATTTTCATCATGAGGCTCCTCAACACAACTGTTTTAAGACATGTGTGTGTGTATGTCCTTGTAGAGTGTTCAGGGTCATGCTGGCTTCAGTTTGAAAACATTCTTTTCCTTCTTATTCCTTTTTAAATTTTGTTTTCATATTTCTTTTATCAGTTCTTCGAGCACTTACATGCATTTGGATAACACCCACACTCCTTGTGTCTACTATTCTTGCATCTGCTCTCCATTTCCTCTTCCCATCCAATGTTGTGTCCCATCAATCAAGACAAATTCGTGCTTCCCAAATATCTTGGATGTCTGCTCTTCTGTTGGAGTACGGCTGACCCAGCAGGTGAGAATTAACAATAGCTCCTTGGCTAAGAGTATAACCTGGCACCCAGCTCCCATGGCCACACCACACTAGTTTAAGCTTGCACAAGTCTTATGCATAGTGTCATATTCTGAGTTTTATGTGCAGCTCCACTGTTGTGTTCGGAAAACACAGTTTCCTTCTAGTTGTCTGCTGTCTTTGGGTCTTTGACTCTTCCCTGTTCACTCTCCTACAATGATCCCTGAACATTTGGAGTAGAGTATGTGGCATTTATGTTCCATTCAAGGCTGGGTATTTTGCAATCTCCTATTACCTGCACATTGACCATCTGTGGGTCTGTTTTGATCATGTATACTATAAACAGAATCTTCTTTGATGAGGGCTGAGAGAGATGCTTTAGTCTCTGGGTATCACGATAGGCCATTAAGAGTTGGTTTAATACTGTATTCACTTAACAGAATAATAGACATGTGTTCCCCTGTAGAGTCTGTGTTCTTCCTAGTTATAGGTTCTTCAATGTGGGGAATATTAGAGTAAGTTTTTCTCTATGGGTTGTTAGAATTCAGCAGTGAATTATCCTATTTCTAGAGTTTCTTTTGTTGACAGACTTCTTTATTTCATCTTATTAATTATGTGTAAGGTTTTTAACTTAAATTGTACTATTGATAGGTTGTATGCATCCAGGAATTTGTCAACTTCTTTTAAATTTTTAAATTTATTAGAACATCGTGGTGGTGCACGCCTTTAATCCCAGCACTCGGGAGACAGAGGCAGGCAGATTTCTGAGTTTGAGGCCAGCCTGGTCTACAAAGTGAGTTCCAGGACAGCCAGGGCTATACAGAGAAACCCTGTCTCGAAAAACGGAAGAAAAAAAAAAAACACCCAACAACAACAACAAAAAAAGAAAAACAAAAAAAACCAAACAAATAAAAAAACCCCATAAGTTGTAAAGTGATCTTACTGATTTTAGAAATATCTGTTGTAGTATTCCCATGCTCTCCAATTGTATTAATTCCTTTTTCTGTCTCCTGGTTTCTTTGACTAAGCGTCTGTTATTTGTCTTTTCAGGGAACCAAGTCTGTGCATTGTTCTTTTTGACTCTGACTCTCAATCTTTACAATGACCTATTTCTTTTCCTACTTTGCATGGGGCATGGTCTTGCTTTTCTAAGCCTTCAAAGTGTATTGTTGGTTACCTAAGAACTCTGATTTTCTTAATGCAGCAGGCACTCACAACTACACATTTTCCCTTTTTTTTTTTTTTTTTAACCGTGTTTTCTCTATCTCATAGTCCCTGGTAATTTGTAATCTCATTTTTACTTGAAGCTAGGAATTCTCAAATTTCTCTTTTAGTTTCTTCAATGACCTATAGACCATTCAAAGTATCTTGTTTGCCTTGCTAATGATTGCTGTGTCCATCCCCCAAATCCTTATGACCCCCCCACACACACGCACACAAGTCCATTTGTGTTATTTGTCTCACTGGAGCACGGTCAAACTCTCTGTGCCTTACCTTTTACATAGAACCAAGCCATTCTCCTGCCTGCACCCCTGTCAGAAGCCATTGCTGTTTCATTTTTTTCAGAATCTTTATTTCTTTGCCGAGTTTCTTGTCCAACTGCTAAATATGTCACTCCAGATTGGAATTTGCTTCTTTGATACATATATATTTATTTGAATTCTGGGGACACTGATCGCCTTTAATATTAGAATTTGGATTCTTTTTATTATTTTTATTATTTTTATGTACTCGGTGTTTTGCCCGTGTGAGGGCGCTGTTTATGTTCTCTG